>NW_022170403.1:12784487-12785700 GCF_008802855.1 Photinus pyralis | reverse complement strand
GTGAGTTGACCCCTGGGGGTGATTTTGGTTCTGATTCGTACTTTTGCACATTGCATGGATTTTGTGACGCATCTGACGTGGCTACGCCGCCGTAGTCTACCTTAGTTTTTCGTTTTCCGATCGTAAATCTTAGTGTGCGTTTACAATGAACGTATACGTAAATATTTCATAAACCGTAACTCGTACATATCCGTATCGTTTCCGTAAATTTACTTCGCTGTTTACAATAAACCAAAGATCAAAGTAGTATGATATTTGACCGTACGTAACTTTGAAACATTTTCAACCTTTGCGACTATGCGCAAGACTTACATATCGCTTACATATACGTACGTAAAAGTTACGTTCATTGTAAACACCTTCTTATGTTTCTATACAGTTCAACTTTGCGAAATTTTTACGTTTTATGTATTTCTTACGTATACGTTCATTGTAAACGCACACTTATACTTGTTTCGTTATTGCAAAATCTAAAGTAGCTCAACTCAAGCAGTTATCCATTCCTCGTTTGGAAGTCTGCGCTGCAGCACTCCTGGCTATATTAGTCAAATTCGTTTTGGACACTTTTCTTGATATTGTTGTTATTGACAAAAATTTTCGCTTGGACTGATTCTACAATTGTCCTCAATTGGATTCGTTCGTTACCTAGGCAGTGGAAAGTTTTCGTCAGCAATAGAATAGCTTACATTCATGAACGCATTCCTCCCGGATGTTGGCGTCATGTACCCTCTCAGAAAAATCCTGCTGACTCAGCGTCTCGTGGCTTATTGCCAAGTCAGCTACTTTCGCATTCTTTGTGGTGGTCAGGCCCTGATTTTTTGACTTTATCGCCTAATTTCTGGCCTCCAGAGCCAATAAACATTTCGCACAATTTGGAGTTGAAAGATTCGTTTAGTTCTCGTCCCATAGTTTCTTGCCTCACTCAATGTATCGGAGGCCAAGATCATTTCGTACACTCGCTGTTAAAAAATTGTTCGTCGCTACCTAAAATTCAAGCCATCGTTGCTTTATCTTCGCTCAGGTTCTTTGTCATTATCGGAACGTCATAGTGCCTTGTTGTTTATAGTAAGAATTGTGCAGGAAGAGGTGTTTGGAGACATTTTCGTCAAGCTACGCTCTGCGAAGAATTTGCCTCGCTGGGTAGCAAAATTATCCCCTATGGTGGGCGGTGACAACCTGATTCGTGTTGGTGGTCGCTTAGAAAACTCGTCGT
>NW_022170403.1:12611202-12784387 GCF_008802855.1 Photinus pyralis | reverse complement strand
TACTATAGTAAATCCTTCTTTCAATGCATTTGAGACCGAAATATTTTGGCATTTGGCATAGTGCTTTTTCTTTTAAAAGCTCGGTTCATCAAACCCATACATTTCCACTTATTTAAGTCTTAGTAAGGATGTGAAATTACACTTTTTTTTAAAGTGCGTAATATTACGTGTAAAATTACCAATTGTTTATGTTTTTTATGGTATTTTATCTAATTTATGTAACTTACCATTTTAAAGAAACCGTAATTTTACAGTAAAATTACCAGTAATTTATGTTTTTTACGTAATTTACAAATATTTTGTAAAATTACCTGTCATTTATGTTTTTTATGTTTTTTTTAATATTCCACAAACCTTTTTGAATTTCGTGAGTGTTTGAAAACAAAAAAACGCTTGTTAAAATATGTATTTTGGTGTAGGTATTAAATAAAATACTCAAGCAGCAGGTATTTCGCCATCACGCGTCGTTTGGAAGAACAAGTTCCAGATCGCGAATTAGATGCTGTAGCATCTTCATTAAACCAAACTAAATTCAACGGTGAATCGTTTACGTTGGTAGTACCGTTGATGGTGTGTGGTAGTACCGATCAAAATGTATCAAATAGGTATTAGGTACACTTATGTAAATTTACAAAAATTACGGTTTTTTAAAATAAAAGTTACGTAAATTTCATAAAAGGCATTACATAAAAAAACCGACCTCTAGTAAGTTACGCGTAATGTAACCGTTTTTTATGTAACTTACAAATCGTTATTTTACAATCCACATCACTAATTCTTAGAGATCGTCTTCTTTGAACAAAGCGGTCTGACCAGTGCCGTTTTTAAGTTTTTCGGGGCCCTAGGCCATTCGTTCGTGGAGGCCCCCCTTACCCTCAATAAAAACGGCACAATGTTTGCATTTTGTGACGAAAATGACCGGACTTTTATTTTATTGAACTGTAAAGTCAATGTCTTACCCATGGGAAAAACCTCAGTGTAATACCATTGTATCTATAAATACAATGGTAATACCCACTTTTTATCACTTATTAGGACTTTTAACTTTCTAAATGGTAACCTTATACAGAGTGGCCCAACGAAAAGTATACAGAGGGCTTTTAGGGTATTAAATTTAGAAATTTCGAAAAATCCTCGAACACGTCAATTTTGTATTCGAGGAGGACAACTTTTGGAATACAAATCACGAACCCAAGTCTTCACCCCTCTACGTAGGGAGCTTAACCTCTAAAATTTTAAATGGAATCCTATGGTAAATGGCACATTATTTGAAAGCTAATTTAATCGTGATTACTAATCTGCTTTGCTTTTTAAATTCTATTGAAAGGATTTTAGAATTTCCGGCATCCCTTACTCTATGCATTAATTTTGTTTAAATCTGCATTTACTTTAAGGCGGCAAATTTTGCACTAAAATTTTTTCATTCACACAAACTTTTGGGGGCCCCTCAGGACTTCGGGGCCCTGGGCCCGGGCCCAGGTGGCCCATGCCTAAAAACGGCACTGGGTCTGACGATTACCAAAAACATCAAAAAGTCACATGCAGGGACTCGCAATTCTGCTATTTTAAATTATCATAGTTCTCAATCGGAAATCACTATGTAAGTAAAGAAGGGCGATGCAATATTAGCAGGGTTGCATTAACCATTTCCTTAACCCTTTTACAAAAGAGTCAAAAAAATTCCCACTTCACCACTTTGTATAGCATTTTGGATAGAGTTCTCCCTTAGTTTGCAAGGATACATTTAAAAAAAAAATGAATATCGATTTACGCGATTCGAAAAC
This sequence comes from Photinus pyralis, assembly GCF_008802855.1. NCBI lineage: Eukaryota > Metazoa > Arthropoda > Insecta > Coleoptera > Lampyridae > Photinus > Photinus pyralis. The sequence continues at coordinate 12,782,603 of NW_022170403.1, read as the reverse complement.
GAAACGTGAGTCATTTGATTAGAACGTGGAACACAGGCCAATGAATCATACTTTTATACAAGTCCAAGTAACCTGTTAATTTAAACTGATAAAGCATAACCCTGGGCATAACTTACTTTTGAAAGCAGTTGCTTCTTAACTGTGGTCGTTTGTATATCGTCATAAGTAAGTGTAAGTAGTGGTTTGGTGTTCTGATGCCGATTTTGGAAAATGAGGACGATGCGAAGGTCCCATACACTACAATAGAAAGGTATGGAAACTTTTGTTTTCGATATTGATAATTGCCATTTCAAAATAATATTGCATCTTGTACCGAATTACGTGTATGTTACAACAATTTGCGTCTAAGGCGGTTACTGCACTTTTATATAAAGGATAAAATGAAGTTTTCTCCAATTGTGCCAAAATTTCGATCAAAAGTACCAGTGCAATTAACAAACACATTCCATTTGTTCCTTTCGTCAACATTTCTCGGCAGAGTTCGTTCCTAAGGCATACGTATTAAAAATTCCGACGGATACGTTATTAATTATGAGAGTCTATCATCAAAATTTCGGATGTTCCCTTTGCTAATTTTTTTGGCAAAGTTCTGGCCACGAAAGGGCGCATAGGGGTGTGAAAAAAAATCTGATTTCGACAAAATTTGATAGCTGGGGGTTTTTGAACATGAAACACACGAATCTGAAATTTTTGAAAATTCGAAAACAATAATTCCACTGAAATTCTTGTCCTGATAATGAAAATGGGGAGAATTCCACGAAATTTGAAGTGTATAGGCACTAGATGACTAGATGAGTTAAGGAACAAAATTGGCGAAGAGTTTTTTTAAATTACAAGTTATACCCGTCTTTCGGGTCAGAAAGTATCCCTTGCCTACTAGTGAGTCGTCTAGTTTCGCATGTAGTTAGTTGAAAATGTCGCAAATAGCAACAAAATTAACGATTTAAGTCGATATTATGATTAAATATTATTTAAAAAATCGGTAGGTATGTCTATCGTGTTATGAAAATTCGATTCCAAGAATATGTGGCTTAAATTCTTTGTTATATGCAACATTTTCAACTAACTAAACATGCGACATTAGATGACTCACTAGTAGGCGGGGGATACTTTCTGACCCCAAGGACCAATTTTCAAATGGATACAACTTGTGATTTTAAAAAAAAGTGTTCGATAATTTTGTTCCTTAACTCATTAAGTATGTATACGCAATAAATTTCATTGAATTCTCTCCATTTTAGTTGTCTGGAGAAGAATTGCAGTAGAATTTTTTTTACAATTTTGGAAAACTAATTTCAGATTCGCGATTTTCATGTTAAAAATCCCCTAGATACTAAATTTCGTCGAAATCATTTTTTCCGCAACCCTGTTTAGAGGTGCGCCATTCGTGGTAGGAATTTTAAGAAAAAATTTGCTAAATCGGAAAGGGCATACCTCAAAACTTATTCAAAAACGTGCCATCAGCCTCTCTTATGATTGCCGAGAAAAAGAATTAAAGCAGAAATTTCACCACTTTTTTGAGGATGGCTCCCAAACGAAATGCATTAGACCCTCGGTTTATTGGGAAAAAGTGTTTGTTTGGATCCCTTCTGCTATCCAATTTTTCTTAATTTCTTATGTGTAACACCCTGTATATACTTGTAGTTTTTAAGCAAAAATGTATAACGCTTTTCGCGAACCTATGCAACTCCTTATGTACAGTCGTTTGCACTGAAGATGAGCTTCACGTCACTAGTTTGTGAACAAATATGACGCGAGTGCTTTATTCTTTATCACATGTCAACACATGAGCGAGAAAGAGATGGTAGCCATTTGAAATAGTTGTAAATTGGTTCACAAATAAGTGATGAACGGCGCACCAAGAAAATCCTAACAATAAATTAAAACTCTTATAAACCTAGAGGACTCTAATGCCTCCATCAAATTCCGTAAATTCCAATGAAATCACTACTCAAATTTTGAATAAAATCGGAAATAATCTTCGGATAAAAAGCAATTTGAAACATCTGACATAGAAAAATAAAACTCTACCTAGATTTAAAATTGACACAGATAATGAAAAATTATAAGAATTAATTCTAACACACCTTATGAAAAAAAAAAAGAATAAAATACAAGAAAATCGTGTAACAAAAATTTAACGCCTTTCCTCACTCATATTGTCTACTTTGGCTATAGTCTTGAATTCATCAGTTTTACAATTTTTTCTTTTTTTTTCACATTGTTCGGTTTAACTTTTTTACCATTTCCTCTTTCAGATGCTTGACTCTCCTTAGTGAACTTTTTCTGTAATTTGGTGCATGACCTTTTTCCTTACCGTTTTCAATCTCCTTTACTTCCATAATCTCTATCAATGGGAAGTTACTTGGGGATATCGGTATGTGCAGCTTTGGAGAATTGCTGGGAACGGGGAGCGTCTTGGAAAAAGAGGCACGTCAATTCCGGAGAACTGCTTGAAACAAGAGATGGATCAAATTCTGTAACATTTTCAAGTGTTCCTATAGGTCAATGTCTCTTTTAATGGAGTGTTGCAGCACCAAAGGGTCTATTTTTTATTCGATTCGAATCTTCGGTAGGTATATCCACTTCCTTTTTAACACATTTGCCATAGTGCGGAGCATTTTTGCCAAATGGCAAAAGGTAACTAGTTAATCATGGCAAAATACATTAGGAAAATATTTCGTAAAATTGTTTTGCAAGAACCCAAAACAGTCCTCCCTTTTTCTCTTAATGCCTTCAGTTCTTGAGGAATAGAAGAGTCTGAATATTGAAATAATTTTCGTAGTCACGTCATCTGCAATGAAACACTGGACTATTCTATCCTACCTAAGACATTATCTGTTTGACTATTTCTCTCCAATAGGTGGCCACTACTGGATTGTACACTTGCCGCCAAATAAACAAAATTGTAAAAAAATTATTTAAATTTTAAGACTCAAAAAGCTAAACGTCAATTGCCAAAAGGGTAAAGGAAAGAAAAAACATTGCTTTAAAATTTAAATAATAATGCAGTTCTGACTGTTGGCATTTTTATTACTTATGGCTTAGTAAAGTTGTGCATAAGATTCCAGAATATAAAATGATGGTTAACTGTAAAAATTTATTTTTGTATTATTTGTGCTTTTAATTTACAAATACACCAGGGTTTTAGACACGATTAATAATATACAAGGTGTAGCACCTAAGACCCCTCGGATCATAATTCCTTTACCATAAAAGATACCGATAAAAGTCCTAGAGTAAAACTGTACACATTTACCGTCGCCATATTTCTAAAATATTTTTGATTACCAGGGGGGGCGTGCTGTATTCCAGTGGCGGATCAAACTCGCATTTCTTGAAACACTTGGGTTTGCAAAATAAGTTTTTTTGGTGTTTCGGTTTGATTTTTCTCTGAAATTTTCTTATGGAATGAGTGGTTTTCTTGGTATCAGTGGAAAATTTGTAGTTTTAGCTATCCAGAGGTATAATTTGTTTAGGGGGGTGCCATTTGAGATTTTAAAAAAATATGACATTTGACGAAGGTCAATCAAAATTTTAATTTCTTTTGATAAAGTACTTTAAAAAAATTTTGACGAAAAAAGGTTCAGCCACCTGAAATGGTCTTCTTACATTTCATTACAGTAATATAATCAAATTAAGTGAAAGAATGCAGTGGAATAGAAACACAGCATCATTTTCAGTTATATTAGAGAGTATACAGGGGTGTCTGGAACACTGAATATATTTTCAAAATAACATTTTTTGAAATAAGCTTTTTATGGTATCCAAAATTATAAATACCAATCTATACGTACTTTGAATTTGTGATCAGTAGATTAGTAGCAATATTTTTATAGGTAATTTGAAGATATATTCAGTGTTTCAGAGAAAATTTTCACCCTGTACACCTAAGTTTACTGCTATTGGTGCAGAGTCTAACATACAATGCATATTAGATGAACAACGATATTGAAACTATAAAAAAATCGTGAAGTTTTTGAACGTTGGTTTTTAGGACACATTTCTACGTAAAAATTAACCCCTCATCACAAGATAATTTTTATTTGGTGGGTTGTTATGGGGATGGGGTGGTTGGCAAGGAGTTGATTTTTACGCAGAAATGTGTGCTCCTGAAAACCAAAGCTGACGTATTACGATTTACCATAGAACTTAATCATAAAAGCAACAGAATCCATACAAATTTAAGCGATTTCAAACGCTCTAAAAGCTCACAAAGCTCTTCAAAAACCCGTAAAAGGCCCATGAAGGCTTTTGGAAATTCTTGAATATACTTGAAAACCTGACCCATTAACTGAAGAATTAAAGATTCAAAGAAATGTTAATTTATAACAAATTCAATCAATGAATTACTTTACGTCGCCATTGTGGAAGTTTTCCAATTCTACCTTTACCGTCACCGGGAAAGGTATAACAAATGATATATTAGTATAAATTTATAATCGACAAAGACGCGAATGGGAAAATTAATGGTTCACATTTGTATGTTTCGGGGCCAATAAATCTGTCTGCGAAGAAAAAATGGAATTGAATACGCTTTTAAACCCGCCAGCAAATATATTAGGTTTAGAATATCTCGAAAAGTGATGATCGTATTAAAAAGAAATTTTGAAAGAACCGAAAAGTTTAAAATGAATGCCGAATGCGTTAAGATTTTGACGCTTATAGCTAAAAGGGATCCGAGAAAGCTAATTTATTTTATTTGGATGTATAGTACTGTGCCTTGAAGTCTTCCATTACTTTACATCTGACATTTTAATACTCAATCCTGGCGAATTTATAAACCCGCAAAAATCGTTCTTATTTACCACGAATTCAGTTAATTACACGAGAACTTACCCTCGAAGTCTACATTGCGAAGATATTTTAGCAGTTCCGTTCCTTTCGTAGGCCTCATCGCGTCGCATAATCCGGGACGACCATGGCACGAATGATTATGCATTGCCCTGTAAGAAGAAGAAAAGGTTTAGTTTCTGTGATCGGTTTTGATTTCATTTAATTGTAGTCGATTTTTGCTTTGACTCGTAAGTGATAGGTAGATAGCCTTAAAAGACGAAAAGTTATAATTAACTTATAACAAAGAGAGCCTTTCACTTTGAGTGAGTCTTCATTTAATTGAGTTAAACAGAAATAGTAAACTTAAACGGCAAATTGAATTAATTTGATTTGTAGATATTTCCCTACAGGAAAGAAAGTAGCCATAATTATTAATACACAAACTTTAATTAATTGAAGGGATTAACTGTGTGTGCAGTTTGATAAAGAAGTCAATGCAAAAAGGGGCTTTACCCTGGTTACAACCCTTTGAATTTTCTTTCGAAATTGGTTTTTAGTCCATAACTTTTGATTGAGAAGTCTAATCGAAAAAGTACGAATCGTTTTGGATTCTACGCCCCAAAATTAATAAGAAAAAGTGTTTTTCCGAGAAATTTTGGTGTAGTCGATTTTTGGTAAAAAAGGAAGGTTGTACACTGCCTTTTTTTGAGGCCCCAAAGAAAAATTGTCTCAGATTGACCGCAAAAAACATTTTCTTGTAGAATAGGGCCTGTGAATTCCATAATTTCAAACAGTTCCAAGATTGAGCTACTAGATCAAAAGTTACAGCCCTGGGCTTTACTGATGTCCACAATTCATGGAAATGCTAAAAGATAGTTTTCATGACAGCTTTACAAATAGACAAGCTGGTAGTAGTTATTCTAAAATTCACAATACAAAAGAAAGTGTCTGTACTTCCACCCCAATACTATATAAGCTTCATGAAATATTGCTGTTATGAAGTTGCAAAAAAATAAATCGATTTTCCTGCTCGCTCCCGAGACTCGGCTTCATTCCGCGTTTATTTAGTTCCCCATACAATTCAATTTCGGAAATACGCTGCAGAAAAATGATTTTCCTCGAAATTTTGCATGTAAATCGCGAACGTAACCAAGCAACAGGTTGTAAACACGTTTTACGTACGAACTCACCTTATTGCATATGCAAACGCCATGACCGCATCGGAGACGAATTGCAGTTGATTTTCGAAGACGGTATTTTGGCGGGTCAGTTTTTCCTTTCCGGTACATACTCGAGTGTATTTTTGGTTGTAGGGTGTCCTTGAGCTGTTGGGATAACGGCACTGGAAGTGGTCCTCCCAGAATTCTGCAAAGAAGGAGTTTATAACGCTTCCTATATTTATTAAAAGCATAAAGTTTATGGCCCTTTAGAAGTTCTTATAGATTTCAAAGAGTGTTCACCATCTTTTCAGATATTTTTCATCTTCTAATTTTACAAGAACTTCCCCAGAAAGTCTCTCATGCTACAAAATTTTGAAAAATGCATAAAACTTTTATAGGGATACTAAAAGAATCTCTCAATCACTTAAAAAACCAAACTACCCAAATTACTAATTAATGTGTCTGAAACCACACTGCGTCTTTTGTATTTAAAACAAAGTCCCACTTAAATATCTTAAAACTTTAACAAACAATAAACACTGATGCATAGAAGCGAACTAACTAAGAATATTCCCAATTTAATCCAACATCTCTACCTCATAATACAATTTTTTTAACGATTAAAATTACCACGTTATCCCAAACAATTTCCTTTATCTTTCCCAAATAAACCAAAAGCTCAATCAATCATATCGAAACTGTCACATATGCTTTAATGAGCACCTTGATAAAAGAAAGTTGCTGTTTCCGTATTTTTTAGTTTCGCTCTTGTGCGATGTATTCAACTGAAGAAAAGGTTGATATTGAAAATTGCTGTAGTGCCGGTAACAGTTTAAGGAGCGTAAGAGATTTATTTTGTGTAAGCCAAAGTAATTAATATGACAGCCAGATCCTTATTTGTTTTAAGAAGTGACTTTGGTTGCATAAAATTAGGCGCCCTTCAGAAGCGATTTTGTCATTTAAAAGTAGACATAGAGAAAAACAATACACGTAAATCCATCTCTACTTGTAAATAAAAATCACTGTATATTCTTAAAGAAATAATCCAAAGAAGTTCATCGTTCAATTTGCACCAAACGGCACTCGGTAGACCGTCTTGGGTTTTTGGTGGATTTATCCGCCATTTGTAACCAATCCTTTTCCCTCATTTTCTTGAAAAGCTGATAGTAGAATCAAGACATTAACTCAAGTGTCATCAAAGAGAACAGTTAGATCTAATTTTGTATTTTTCCTCGCCTAAAGGATAATAGGAAATCAAATAAGAATGAAATCTACTCGTTTCCCAAGGCAGTTTTCCACAGTTTTTTCTCAATTAATTCGACCGTTGGGGGCTTAACATATAGAACCAATTTATTATCTAAATGGTAATTACAACCCAATTCCCCGTCGAACCAGCATACTCCCCTATTAAAATAAACACGAAATGGGATTTAGGGCCATTAACACGTTATATCGTAAAAGTTACGGCGCCACATGTTATTCCTATAAGGCGACCGTGTCGTTACATCAATCCAAAAATTTATATTCGTATAACGTTTGGTAAATACAAACGTTTGCTGCCTTAATAAAAGTTTCGTATTAACATATGAAGCGATTGTTTCCGTGGAAAGTGCAATAAAAGGAAACCGTTGGAGGGATTACTCGCAAATAAACTTTAAGGTTAAGTAGGAACTCGAACTAAATCCGGAAGTTGGACACAAACTTGGCGAGGGATTGTGTGTAGGTACCGTTTCCTTGTAGTGTGTTACAAGTCAACATTGTAAGTCCGGATCAGTTTTATTATCCCCTTTAATTTTTTTCTTCTACAAGGTATTTTCTTTACTACATTACTTCAGGGTTAATGTATAATATTTGATTATCCTTCTAGAACAACTTTTGAGTTACTCATAAATAAACGGAAATATTTTAATACTGGCCAATTTTGCATCTAAATGTTTGTTAAAACTTAGTTTGCGATTCGGATTCACAAGTGTTACAGTCGATTAAATGATTTTGTTTAAAAAAAGAGGGTCAAAAGCAAAAGTGTAATGAAAATATTATAAGCTAAACTACAACGATCTTACACAACCATTGCACAACATTTTGACGTTTTACTACTGAAATTGGTTCCTAATTAGTAGGTTGGCTCAAGCAGTTTCTGACAGGTATAGCCCTAAGTTATTAAATGCAAAAGGACGAAATGCCTAAACGCTTACGGTTGAGGACCGTAGAAGATACGAAATGATTTCCTAAATTGAGAGGAGTATTTCGTGTTAGTTCGAGGTTTATTAATTGTTCAACTTATGGCCATTTCAATTCCTTTTTACCCCTATTAACTAACTATCAGAAAAGTTCTACTGCCACATCAAAAACCGATTTTAAATTGGCTAAAATTCCAACCGTCGCGAAACTCGTAGCTTCGTTTTCTTTTTGTTTGTCTACAGTATTTAAGGGAACACAACTACCACCATAAAATAAATTGCCTCTTTAAGAATTTTCAAATAAATCACCAATCACGACAGAACGCATTGAATTAATGGAAATCTATTCCTTAATTAATTTATTTATTAATTATGTGACCTGGCCGAGCCCAGATGCAAACATGGGATTATTTTGGTCGTAACCGAGCATGTAACTCATTCGATAAAATCCGCTGGCAGACCAAACTACATTCTCCCTAGAGAATATTTGTAATTACCGTGTGCAATTTACGAAAATCTTGAACGCGTTTCGGAAAAAAAGTGTCATTTACATCGGATGCATTCGGATGGAGAAAAACATGACCTCAATTTTTACAGTTAGGTGAGTAGTTACCAAAATGAATCGAATGAGCACGATGTATTCAAAGAAGTTTAATGGGTAGTTGGTCTGATAGTAAAAAAAGTCCTAGAAAAAGTACATTAACGATATCATGATTTATAGCACAGTCATGCAGCACAACAATGTCCTATAAAATGGCTGAAACTTCATTTCCATTCATTATCGAAATTCCTACATCAGAGGTTCTGCTTTGTGAACCCTTAATAGGGATTTATCACTATAACGGTAGAGTAACTACAGATTTAAACTTATTACATTTGCCACCCCGTGTGATTGTTAATTCCTGATATCCTGTGGGTCAAAAATTAAATTGAAATTTTCAACTTTGTCAATTAATTCTTTTTATATATTATTTGTCAACCCTAAACCATTTAAGCGCTTAGTAATCGTATAACTTGATATATGTAAGTGAATAGGAGTACCCAACTGATATCTTAAAAATGCGCCTTGAAAAGCCTTTAATCTTGTAATAGGAAATTACATGAAATTGAACCCAAATTTTCCGCAAGTTTTCCAGTCGATTTTAAGGGTGGAAAAAAGGTGGCCACGCAATTAAAGTAAGCCGTGTAATTTACCGCCTCCATGATATATCGCTTCGGATAAAATTGCGAATCTTTTTATTAACTTTTTTAGACAAAGCCATCAATCACCTTCTCACTTTTGTTAAGAGGAAAAAACATCCGGTGGAATATCAATTGTTACACGATTAATAAGTTCAATTTTCTCTCAATACTTGTTGAATTCGCACCAAAGTAAAGAGATTGCTTTGTCTGATGAAATAATTTAATTTCCACGGAGTGAGGGTCGGAATAGGGATTGTTTGTAATAAAAGAATTCTTCGCAGCTCTTTGTTGGATTCGTTTTTAATTTGGCTTTTTATGGTGATTTTAATATCCGCTCTTGAATTTATTACCCTAGCAATTTCCAACTTTGGCGAGAAAGCTAAACGCTTGTATGTTGTCCTGCATCTTTCCCATTTTTCTGCTCTTGGCCACAGGGTTTGTTTCACCGCAAGCTTTTTTTTATTTCAAGCAAGTATTACATAAATGTCACTGTAATCAATCTTGAAGACCGATCAGGGTAACACGAGTTTACGTCCTTTCACAAATTCATTCGGGCAAATAAAAGTTTCGGAAAAACGATATCGCTTGCTCGCCTCTTCTCCACTATACGTTTTATTGCAAACGTGCAGAGCTTAAAAACCTGGCGAATTTTAAAAATGTAATTAAATGTCATTGTTTCATGCGAATGTCTCAACAAATCTCACTTTCACTATACCAGATTGGCGGTTTCGAAAGCCACCTGAGCACCAATTTGATGAAATTGCTTCAGGCGACGATTCAGATTTAGTTACAATTTAATTTCGATGTATTTCAATTTTCCTTTTAAATTAAATTAAATTCCCATAACTTCATTTAATGGTAACTAAGCATCGTCGGTGCCATCATTTCCAAAATGAAAACGTTCTATATCCAAGAATCTATTCCAGTTTGAACTTAAAATGACCTTTTTAACGATTACATGGGGTGGTTAATGTAATAAATTTAAATCTGGGCGTTACAGCAATAAATCCCTATTAAGGGTACACAAAATCAGGCCCTCTGAGGCTCTGATGTATAAATTTCGTAAGTGCAGTTTTGGTCATTTTAACATGGCATCATCATACGCCAATTTCATAGCTTTCTATGATCTTGATAAAACTTGTTAGCGTATTTTCAGAGCTTTTCCAAGGTTTCCCAGGGCTTTTATACCAAGCTTTTAAATTTCTTCAAAAAAACAATTGGAAGCACTCAAAGTCTCCCTATTATTTACTATACTTACTTTTGTTACGTATTCCCAAAGCCTCCTAATATCCTCAAAGAGCTGTTTACTCTCACTATACCTTTTCAAGTAGAATTTGGGACAAAACAAAACCAATTCGAGATTTAGAAATTTCAAAATGGAATTATCAATTATAATTAAAATTTTATAATTGAATTTCTATAAAAGGAGCCTTCTCGAGAGGCTAACCTAAACGAGCTTGAATACACTCCGGATAAAATTGAATTTACCATGGCGGGAGTTCGTTTTTTCTTACGTAAAATGCGGGGAACGTTCACCTCCTAAGTCGTGTTTTGAAGAGTATCACTCGATTTCCAAAAACTCAAAGTAATTACTTCATGCGCCTACGCAGTACTCATTTCTTTAAATACAAATTTGCCAAGTACTTGAATCAGAGAGTGAGACCCTGTGAAGCAAAGGGAAGCACACTTTGAAGTAAATTGCGGAAATGAAAATGACAAATAAAATTTTGGGTCACTCCCAACTTGAATTTGCCTCTAATCAGTATAAAAAAACTCAAAATAACTATTTCATGTGACTACGCAGTACTAATTAACGTCAGTGCAAAATTATCAAGTACTTGAATCAGAGAGTGAGGATCTAATGCAAAGAGAAGCTCTCTTAATAGTACATTGCAAAAATAAAAATGAAAAGTCAAATTTTGGGTCACTCTCAACTTGAATTTGCACCTGCTCAGTATAAAAAAACTCAAAATAATTATTTCATATGCCTCCGCAGTACCAATTACTCTCAATAACGGGCGATCAAAAATGAGTTGCTGTCGAGTCGCCTTTGGAAGTCGAATTAGGTACGATTTCCCATATAAACAAAAATTCCAAAGGTGACTCGACAGCAACACTTTGAAAAACAGAATTTTGGGTCACTCGCAACTTGAATTTGCATCTGATCAGTATTCAAAAACTCAAAATTATTATTTTATGTGCCTATGCAGTACTAATTACTCTCAACACAAAATTATAAAGTACCTGAATCAAAGGGTGAGGTTCTAAAGCAAAAGGAAGGTGACTTTGTGGTAAATTGCAGATATAAAAAATAAAATTTTTGGTTTTCTCAACTTGAATTTATATCTGATCAGACCCTTATGCGGCTCTCGAACAGTGTTAGAATGCACTTGGAATTCTCAGAAAGCCATTTCAAAGAATTTATAGAACCGATACGATCTGGAAGTATCTTAAAAAATTATCAGTGTTCTAAAAATTTCAAAAATCTCCTCAACGCGTGTACTGGTACATTTCAGAGCAATCCAATCCTTTTGAGAGTTTTTTAGATGGCTTATCGAGCTTTATAATACCGGGTGATTCATTAGAAGTGATGAACAAAACAAGAGAGGGATAAAATTAAAATTAAATTAAATTAATTAATTAGAAGTGACGAACGCTTGAATTTCGCGCGTAAGGTTTTAGTATTTTTTGCATTATTAGATTGACGGTTTGAATTTCGTTAGTAATTTTTATCTGTCATGACTGTCATTTAAGAAACCAGTGTCGCCGTTAATTGTTGTGTGCCATTTGCGGTTTATTACTTTCTCCATTTTGAACAATTTTTAGAGTTGAGGCACTAAAATATGTAAGAAACGTGACTGTGTCTAGTGTTAGTTTATGATTTGTGGTAAAACAGAAGCAGTATTTGTAGATTATAAATAAGTAAACGATTTCCTGAGAGCATGACGATACACCACTGCAATTAAATAAATGATCATCAGTTAGTACCAACTTCATAATTTTTTTGATTTGCGGGAAATTCAAATTGTCCTCACTTCTAATGAATCACCCGGTACTATTACAGAGCTTTCCACTCCAAAACCATTTGGTTGTGTCTTAGGTTTCTCAACTCTTTCCAGAACACTCCAGGATCTTGACAAAGATTGACAGACCTTTTCAAGCACCTTTTACAGAACTTATCAGGTCCGCCTAGCTCTGGGAACCGCATAGAAAAAGAGCACCTAAGAGGTTCTGGAAAAGCTTCTAATATGACAATTTCTCAAAGGCTTCTAGAACGACCAGAGAGAGAGAGAAGTTTCTTAGTTTTTTTATTACCTCTATTGATATACTTCCCATTTTAATCTATATCAAACTATTTTAGGCTCGCTCAGCGGTTTTTAGATTTTTTGTGCTTTCTAGGAGCAACCAGCTCGAAAAGTATTCAGAAAACTCTCTAAAAAATTATAATGTCATCGGGGAATCTCTGTAAAGCCTTTAAAAGGTTTTGAGAAGCGTTAGAAAGCTCTAGAAAGCATTTTAAACCCTTTCAAATTGTGTGTTCGAAGGGTTTCGGACGTTTCCAATGCTCAGTAGTGTTTCTGCAGACCTCCATCTCTCTGCAGGGCTCTGTACAGCGCTTATTTGACCTTTTCCAAGGATCCTCACCCTTTGCAGCTCTTTCTGTTACCTTCTTCATAGTTTCCCAAGCCCTTCTACATTTTATAAATAGAATAGAAAACTGTAAAAAAGAGGAGGGCCGCTCTGGGAACGGCCCAGAAAGTCACATGGCGCACAAAAGCTTCATATCCTTTATAGTTTTGTGCCACCTTTACATGTACAGCTACAGCCTACCATCCCAAAATTTGGTACACATGCTCTTTACGGATATTTAGGATTATTTTATTCCATTAATTTTTTTGCTCTATTGAGTTATTCAGATGCTCAATATTCTTAAGATTCGGCTTTTGGTGGTACGAATTCCTCACTTTTTTTAAAGTAAATCCTGTGGGTTTTTACGAACAAAGCGTGATCGTTCCGTTTGAATTTTTATTTCAGTATTTGCTTTTCCTTTTAGTGTAGATGCGTAGTTTTCGTTTTATTGGTTTTGTAAATTTTTCAATTTAGACTAGGTGCTAGGTGCTACACATGTACATATATAAAAGGATATATCTGGTCGTTTGCGATACGAAGAATTATTGTTAGGCGAAATTTCGTTAATGCACATGTGATTCTGATAAGAGGTTGCACGAAGCGGAAGATGTGCGTTTTTCTTGGCGTAGGTGGGGCGCGAGACGGGTTCTTTCGAAGCTGGCGTTATTGAGGTCTAATTGCGATTGGCGATTTATGTGAAAATTCATAAAGAAGGAGATTTTTTTATGGTGGAAGTGGTGGATTCTTTACATACGGGAAACCAACTGATTTCTGATCCTTCAGTTTTTTCAGGTTCTTTGTACTTTTCTGTTTCATTGCTCTTTATAGGTTCTGTCATTTTTTTAATACGTCCTCAGAGTACAAATTCTCAGCATTCTTCTAAATCTACCACTTTTTAGGAAAACTAGTGGAGCAATGATCCATCAGAAAATTGATTAAATATGTCAACACATTCAATCGTAATTAAATAATTTGTGCTGTAATTGCGATTTTGACAAGTGCGATATAAATAGACAAGTAAATGAAGGGGTCGTTTCTGCGATATGAAAATGCAACAATTTTTGTAAATAAAATGATTATGAAAAAGAGACCTCCATATTTTCTCATTTAGCTTTTAGTATTACAACCGCAACATTTTAACGCTGCAGGGAGTTTCTACAAGCCGAATACTTCGACCAACTTTGCGGAAACATTTTGATTAAAAAAATCCAAATTTGTTTCTCGCATACTTCTGTTGCAGTCGGCGCTTTATTGCTAGCATAACTTCTTGCGGGTTAATGTAAGACGAATTTTAGTATTTAGTTTTCTGATAGTGTAGTGGATGATTGTATGACAATACCGAAAGAACTCTGAACTTTAAGTCTTTTAAGGTGACTGGAAACGACTAGGGTATTTTTAATGGCTGAAATATGCCTCGTATTTGTTTGACGCCCAGTAGTAATTGGACAACACTTACCCTTCCAGCGTCTTAAGGTACTCGTTTTGTGGGAGTTCTCTGCAATTATTTATAGCATTATGCTAAATAAATCCTTTTTTAAACCCACGATATTAATTTCCAACTACGTTTTCTTTACTACTGCAAGAGTTTAGAATCTACTGGACGCCTCTAAGCAAAATCCTATAATAAATAAGAGATAAATCGTAAAGTTTTGCATGAAGCTATCGCAAGGGATATTATTGGTGTATATAAACCGAAATACGGGCGACATAAGAAGGGAAAATTTATAGCGAAAATAAACTTTTTACCACGCATAAACGTATGAGCGAACGGCTCTATTACTAAACCGAGGCTAATAAATCAAGCGCAAGAAAAACTTACCAACGAACCACGGATTCCTTTGATTATTCTCTACATTAAGGCCCAGGAAGTACTCCTCGAAACCTCGTACAGGATTAGCTTGAGGCTGTACAGATAATGTACCCTCCACTTCGGCCTCATTTCCGTCAGACACAAGGGATCTCGCGCTCCAGCCATCCGAGCCTATCCATGAAAAACTACCCGTCGCATTACTTCGTTTAACAGCTCGCATCACTCCAGCCACTTCCTGGTCGGAACCGAAAATAATTGTTCCTGCAACAAGGAGATCTCATAATTGAAAGAATGGCGAATTTATTAACGCTGCAAATTACTGTACTTTAAATTTCACGCTAAGTTAAAAAATAATTAATAAGAAAGAGCGGTTTTGTATTCCATTTTTTAATAACTCTTGCGGGAGTTTCGTTGCAAGAATTAAGCTAAAATCGAGGCTAAAATACGTTTTGAACACAAAGTCTATTTAAGAAGTTTGTGTATCGAAACACTAATTTGCTCTAAAAAGAACTACCATTTTAAACTTAAAACTCGATCACGAGCACCAAACGCGTTTTACATAATTATTATAACAATTTGAAAAATTAACTGAATAAATTATCTACCGCATATACGTATGGACAATCCGAATTTTATTGCAAAGCAATGGTTGTCAAGTCACTTCATTAACTGGGAAACGTATATAAGTAACAACATTAAATTGTGGGGTGCTTATTCAATGGTATACAGAGTTTACAGCGTAAGATACAATAAATCAAAAGCAGTCGGATGGATACAAGAAGAGATTGTAGTGTTAAAATCAGAGGTAGATTGTTAACGGACTAGTCTAAGACCGCACTTTAGCCTTAGCCTAACTTAGATTAGAACCCAAAAAAACCTCATCTGTAAAGCACAAAAAGGTGAACTTCTAAAGTGCCTCAAAAATCATAGTACTTTTGTAACGAAAAAAGTTTAACAATTATCTAAAAAATAACTTCTCCGTTATGCGTTTCAGTAACAAAGTAAACAGAGTCGTCCCCTAGGTCGACAAATTCCTCAGTCCCGCAAATCCCGCGGATCCCGCTCCATTTTTATGCGGGATTAATCCCGCAAAAACGCTGCGGGATCCCCGTATTTCGGGATCCCGCGATCCCGGTATTGCATCCCCGAATTCGCATCGAACTTCCATAAAATACATTGGTCCTCCCGAGCTCATCTTGTTTTGGTCCTGCTCTTCTTCATGCTTCCCGCACTTCTTCTTTTCTGGTAATTTCTTTTTTAGAAAAATAAACGACAATTTAGTTCCTTATCATTCATCTACCTCCTTATTATCATTATATTAAAACACATTGGGGATTAGCGTGCTAGCTTATACCATAGTATTGTGTTATATTATGCTTATACTTTGGACAGTAATTGACGATTTTCTTTGTTTCAGGTGATCGATGAGCGCCAGCTTAGGGTGAGTGTTTTATCACAATTTTCATTCTGCATGGTATCAGGGATAGAGGCACCTCAATAGCATTATGCGGGTCACTTTCTGTAATGGGCGCATGCCTGTTAAGGGCCCAAAACCAAGAGAGGGATAAAAAAATTTAAAAAAATTAAAAATTAAAAATCAGTACTGAAGAAGCTATTAGTGTATGAAGAGAAAAGCAACGAAGCTTTCTGAGTAGTCACGATACTTTTTGCCCTAGGTATATGAATAAGTTTTCAGACCTATTCAGATCTGACACAGCCCTTACGGAAGGTGTTTAGCATAATCGGTCTTCCCCATACGAATAGCGTAGCTATGATTCATAGTTAACCCCATTTTGAAACAAAATATGCATTCATTTGGTAAGAGGTGTTGCTAGAGTATATTTTGCAAGAGGTAATGCCAGGTTCAACACAAGCAGGTTTCTTGACTGAACATATTTAGTATACAGGTCTATTCGAAAACGTTATTGACCGTATTTTGTTTAATATGTTTTCCTTAATTCTTAAAGACAGCTTCCTAGCTCAAACCAATAATTCGCGTTTTTGGAAGAGTGTTTTAAGGAATGGTAAGTGTAGGGAAAACGTTTTCTCACGAAAGTTTACTATTTTCGATGTTAGATTAACTAACTCAATAAAAGTATTAGGTTCTACTTGAAAACATAATTGCCGCTATACTGACTCTTAAGAGACAGTTTATGTGAATTCACAGTATCATAAAATGGGACCCTCCATATGGAGATTATTTTAATAAATAATTTTTTGATATTAATAATAATTAATAATAATAAAATAATAAAATAATAACTTTATTGTCTGTGATCACGCATAACCTTGACATAGACATCGTCATACATTCAAACATTTATGGACATTTAAAATTTTAAAAAGTCAATTAGGAACAGTGTAAATGCTAAAGGACATGTTACAATTAAAAATCACTCATTGAATAAAAACAACGTTCGACTAAGTATTTTTTTAGATTCGTTCGATACTTCTTAATGTTTGTGATGTTTTTAATATATAAAGGGAGTGCATTGTACATTTTAACTGCATTGTAATATGGACCCCTTTCATACTTCGCTGTGGAATGGTAGGGTATGGTAAGTATCTCATTGTTGCGTGTATGATAGTCATGCTTAGCATTTAATGGATGAAAAATATGACTATTCATTTTCACGAAGATGCAAAGCTTATATATGTAAATGCTAGGAAATGATAAAATTTTCCTATTGATGAAAACATTCCTAAGAGAAATTGTCGGTTTTACATTAAAAATTAATCGCATTATCCTTTTTTGTAGGATGAAGACTCTGTTTTTGTCGACAGCTGCCCCCCAGGCAACAACGTTGTATGCTAAATGAGGATATGCGAGCGCGTAATACACAGTAACTAATGAATTTATGTCAAGACATGATTTCAAGTTTCGTAACACATAATAAGCCCTGTTAAGTTTTTTACACACATTCTTAATATGTTGGTCCCATGACAAATCGTCATCTATCAAAATCCCTAAAAACTTAGTATTTAGACTAACACTTGAAGTTTCGAGCTCTTGCTTAGCCCTACCAAAGTTCACACACACAGTTTTATTTGCATTTAATACAAGTTTGTTAGCACTACACCAGGAATGAAATTCCTCGTCCACATGTTTAATAGTACTTGTTAAACACTCTAGGGTCTTCGCTGATATAGCGATGGTTGTGTCGTCGGCATAGCTGATCACCTTCGCACTTGTCACATGATTTGGCAAATCTGCTACATACAATAAATATAATAGCGGGCCCAACACTGAACCCTGAGCGACCCCTAAGGTAACATCAAATTTGTCGGATTTAACACCTTCGATGTCCACATATAGTTGCCTATTTGAAAGGAACGATTTTATCCACATCAACATTGGACCTCTAATCCCTAATTTCTGAAGTTTATAGCAGATATTCTCGCAATTAATCGTATCGAAAGCTCGACTGATATCAAAAAATAGGACAGAGATATACTTTTTCTTGTCGAGTTCTTCATAGATGAAAGTAAGTAGATCGAAGGTAGCGCTTTCTGTAGATTTCCCAGGTCGGAAACCATGCTGGCTGGCCGGTAAGATGCTAAATTTGTTGACGAATGAGATTAATCGGTTATAAACGATTTTTTCCAACAATTTCGAAAAGACGCTTGAATTAGTTTTGAAAATACAGCTATTACTTCAAGGCTCATAAAAAAAACACTTAAGCGTTCTTAACGGTTATAAAAACCATTAAAGTTTCTCTAAAACCTAGAAAGAACCTGAAAAGCTCTTTTAGAGACCCTTTGAGGATCCTTAAATACACACTTAATATACGTTTTTAAAGACACACGAACCCCTAAAGGTACATAAAGGCACCAATACCCTCAGGACACTAAATATGAACTAAAAATCCTAAAAGTCTTCTCGTGGATTTGTAAACTCGAGACTTACACATATTGATGAGAGGGTTGTAACTCTTGCAGTACAATACCTAGCTACATGGATTATCTTTGCTTCCTTGAGTGATTGTGTAACTGAGCAACCGTTCACTGCTCATATACAGATCGCCCATAACTCGCGGTTTTAAAATTATGAAATTATAAAGGAGACTTTGCATTAAGTACAGCCATTGAAAGTAGTGAAATTTGATGTAGAAAGACCTTTTTTGAGTATTAGGTAAGTAGTATACAAAAAATATTTCTACCCCACTGTACATTCTATAATGATAAAGGTGCGGTGTCGCGGAAACATACCGTGATAAAAAAGGTATTAGAGTGTATGATTTTGATTGTAGGATGATTCTCCCTCGAAAATTCGCCCCCCAGAAAATTCGCCCCGGAAAAGTCGCCCCCAAGAAAAGTCGCCCCCAAGTAAATTCGCCCCTGGAAGATTCACCTCCGGCAATTTCGACCCCGAAGATTTATTAACCCTCGTAAGTAACAGGGACAGCAGTTCACAAAATGAATGTTTGCTGGTAAGTTTTCTATTATTTTTTTATTAGGTTGTTATTTTGTGCAAGATTTTCCAAGTTTTTAAATACGTATAGGTATTACCTACAATTCTAATAGACGAAGAGTTTATTTCCCTAATGAAAATAAACTCTTCAGGGTGGTATTTGGTAGAAAACAGTTCCTTTTGTTGAGACCCGGGGCATAATGGAGGTTGTTCGGGACAAGCCGTACATCTGAAACTCGTTTCCTTTCTAATGTATCCCTTGGAAAATTGTACACGCTCCTCTTATAGTTTTCTTCAAAATATATTCGTACATTACGTCTCCTTAGAAAGAATTATACAATTAGGTACCTGGACGAGGAATGCGTTCTTGAAAGTGCTATGGAGGCTGAGGGGAAGTCACCTGTTCTTGTAAACCTTTGCGGATTCGAGTAGATGGGTGAAAATTTGATCAAATGTCGGCAGTCTTTTGTATTCGGATCTACCCCAAAAGATGTTCTATCAAATTCTTCAAATTTTTTCCAAAAGAAAAAGTTGCACTTTAGTCCTTTAAATGGACGACAAAACGTTGATTTAACACAAGGAGTAGTTGTTTGTAAGCGGAAGACATGTACTTATGTATGTACTAATAGATAAATCAAAGGAAAGATAGAAATGCGTTTGTGGTCGTTACTCAATACAAACAAGCGTCTTTCTACAAACATTAAAAATTAAAAAGTAGCATAAGACATGGACAGATGAAGGGTGGAAATATGTTGTTTTACAGCAACAATTTTTGTAAGAAAATTTGTACAAATTTCGTACCAATGCGAACCGTTTAGAAATAGTTTGATAAATGAACGGATAAAATGGTCACCATTGCTGCATTTCCCATTTATGAAAATATTTTCGAGTGCAACTGTACTCAAAACGCTTAGTCAATAAAATATGTTTTCTAAATTTGTGAATAAATTTCACTGGCCAGCAATGATTAGAAATATCAGTACCATATCGGCGCGAAACTGACCTCTACGAAAGAAGCTCGTTAAGGCACATGTTCTCTGTCTCACCTGTTATCTGTATACCTCAAAATTCCCAATAACAATAACCAGTATCGTATGAGAATTTGAATAGTGCGGTAGTGTAGTGTAGTGTAAGTACGTATCTTCTTCCAATGGTAGAGTTTTTCTCGTGGATAATCTGAACCAAGGAGGCTAAGGGGTGAGTGTTTTGACTTGTTTATTTAGGGGCGTAAGGTAAAAAGCAAGATAATGAACATGTACCTACTACATAAAACCACGCTTACTTGTACCAAAAAATATGCAATTGAAAATTGAGAAATGCCTTTGCAAACTCCGTTTTAGGTGGTGTGGGTTTTTTAATCAAGAGTTTTGGTACATGATTCCTGGGTATACTTTCTGCCTATTATTACAAGAACATTTATTTAATTAGAACATAATTGGAAACTTCATTGGTTACCTGCAACACATGTTCAAAGATAACGCGCCACGTCATTAACGCACCTGCGGCCGTTGCTAAGTTAAATTCAAAAACTCTGCTTCAAAATGATTGTGTATAGGTATTTTCTAACATGTAAAGATTTAATTTATTGGACTGCTTTGTTGTGAACAATGTCAAATTAATTTAATTAACTCACTTTTGTACAATCAAACGGTTCAAAGGACTCAGAAACTGCGGCGAATATAAGCAAAAAATATAATTGCGTATAAAAGAGGCTTCTTTTTTTAGCCAATGGTTTGCAATTAAATCAACATTTTACCTTGTAGGCCTTTTATTTAAAAGTCGAAAGGTCATCAAAAAGTAGGATTTGGCGTAAAATAATCATCTTGCAAAGCAGCAGTAAAGTTTTTCAACCCATCATTCCCAATAGGTACATCCCTTTAGCAAATTCCTTACTGGAGGGTGCAATTAAAATGAAATGTAAAAAGACACAGTTTGTGGTTAGCATTTAGACAATTTTTCCATTTATCCATCCTTCTATCAATGTGTCTTGAACTAATTCTTCACTGGAGGGTACAATTAAATTGAAATATTATAAACATATTCCAAGGGCCGCGCCCTTAAAGCTAACTGCGAATGTACAAAAAAAATTTCCACGCGTTCGTCTTCTAATACTTTACTGGAGGGTGCAAATAAAATAAAATTTTGCAAAATGACACTTTTTGTGTATTTACTTAGTACTTAGTATGTACTTAACGTATAAAAATTTTTGGGTCATCGGTTCTTCTATCAATACATGCCTCCAGCTAATTCTGCTATATGTGGAGGGTATAATTAGAATTTAATTTTCTAAAAAAAACACTTTCTGTATATTAAACAGCCAAAAAGTTTGTGAATCCTTTTATAAAAATACGCTTTTCCCTAATTTTTTGCCGGAAGGTGCAATTAAAATGAAATTTTGTAAAACGACACATTTTGTGGTAGCCTACAGAAAATGTTCTCACCCTTCTTATCCTGCATTAGTATACCTTTAACTAATTTGTCACTGGAGGGTACTTTAAATTGAAATTTTATCAAAATTTTCCTAGCGACAATCGTTCAGCTAATTCATTACCGGCGGGGGGATGCGATTTGAATGCAATTTTGTAAAAAATACATTTGTGTATTACATGCCTGCAGCTAATTCCTTACTGAAAAGTGCAATTAAAATTAACTTTTGTAAAAAATCGCTTTTTGTGTTAAGTAGAGTAGCGAACAAAAAATTGGTCCATCCTTCTATCAATACATGCCTTAAGCTAATTCTGTATTGAAGAGCCTTAAGAAAATTCTACCCTTCCATCCTTGCCTTTAACTAATTGCTTATTGGAGGGGACAATTACATTGAAATATTATAAACATTTTCCCAGTGTCCACCCTTCAACTAATGAATCGTCGGTTGAATAAAACGTTATTAAGAGACACTTTTTAGCGCATTTCCACAAAAATAAAAAAAAAATGCGCTATTGTGGCCACTTTGTCCGTCCGTCCGTCCGTCCGTCCGTCCGTCCGTCCGCTAACTTTGCGACGCTACTAGTTTTTTATCTTAAGAGCTATTGTTCTACTTTTTCGCTATTTGGTTCGTTATGGTGTCGAGTCTTGTACCAAGGAAGGAATTTTTTCTGTACCGCTTACAAAAAAAGTTATTGTAAAAAAAACAAAAAAACCGTTTTTTTACATGTTCTATAATTTTACACTTTTGCCGTTTATTAACGATCCTAGAGATCGTTTATAATTTTGCATTGCTATCTGTCGCCTGCCGGTTGGTCTCTCCGTCTGTTCCTTTATCTGTCTGTCCATCGTGTGAACGATAACTTTGTTTAGAAATGTTCGATCGCTTTTACATTTCCGTTAGTTATGAACTGAATTGCATGAAATTCAATATGGGCATAGATTTAGCCATATAATACGCAATGCCAAAAGTTGGATCGAATCGATTCAAAATTCACAGTGCCCTTTTCGCATGTCGACCATTTATAAACCGAATTGCAAACTTTTTTACTTATAAAAGTATTTGAATGAAATTTGATACATAGGCACTTGGAATAAAGGAAAATCAAACGCCAATTTTAAAATTTGGTTTTGCGCATGCGCAGTGCCAACTTTTTTATTTATGGAAGAATTTAAACGAAATTTGATACATAAGCACTTCGAATAAAGGAAAATCAAACGCCAATTCCAAAATTTGGTTTTGCGCATGCGCAGTGCCAACTTTTTTATTTATGGAAGAATTTAAACGAAATTTGATACATAAGCACTTCGAATAAAGGAAAATCAAACGCCAATTTCAAAAATTTGGTTTTGCGCATGCGCAGTGCCAACTTTTTTATTTATGGAAGAATTTAAACGAAATTTGATACATAGGCACTTGGGATAAAGGAAAATCAACCGCCAATTTCAAAATTTGGTTTTGCGCATGCGCAGTGCCAACTTTTTTATTTATGGAAGAATTTAAACGAAATTTGATACATAAGCACTTCGAATAAAGGAAAAATCAAACGCCAATTTCAAAATTTGGTTTTGCGCATGCGCAGTGCCAACTTTTTTATTTATGGAAGAATTTTAACGAAATTTGATACATAGGCACTTGGGATAAAGGAAAATCAAACGCCAATTTCAAAATTTGGTTTTGCGCATGCGCAGTGCCAACTTTTTTATTTATGAAAGAATTTAAACGAAATTTGATACATAGGCACTTGGGATAAAGGAAAATCAAACGCCAATTTCAAAATTTGGTTTTGCGCATGCGCCGTGCCAACTTTTTTATCTATGGAACTATTTAAGTGAAATTTGATACTTAGGCGCTTGGAACAAAGGAAAATCTTAGTTTATTAGTTAGTTATAGTAAATTAGTTTTAAAATTTAGGTTTGCGCATGCGCAGTCCCAACTTTCTTATTTAGAAAAGCATTGAAATGAAATTCTTCTCATAAACTGAAATTGAAGTAGCACGTCAACAATGGATTGCCCATGTACAACGCTATCTTTCATATTTGTGGGCGGATTTTTACGATTTTAACAGAAGTTGCATCTTACAAATGGGAAATGAATGCAAGTGGAAATGCGCTTTATGTAAATCGTTTACGATTACTTTTTAACTTGTTGTATATTGGGTTGCGTACACAAACTATTTCGGTCATCCGTTCTTCTATCAATACATGATAGCTTCAGCTAATTCTGTACGAGAGGGTGTAATTAAAATTAAATTGTGTTTTTGTGTATTGCGTGCAATACACAAACTTTTGAACCCGCCCGTCTTTGTATCAATACATACTTTCAGCTAATTCGATAATGGAGGGTGCAATTCAAAAATTAAACTTTGTAAAAAAAACACCTGTATATTAAGCAGTCTACCAAGAATACGTGGAGCATTCTTCGCAAAAAATAGATGCATTGAACACATTCTTTGCCGTAGGGTGTAATTTGGTAAAATGTGGCTTAAGTGCCATACAAAAAACTTTTCCACCCGTTGGTTCTTCTAATTATTTACTGGAGGGTGGAAATGAGACGCTGTCCAAGTTTACTAAATTTTGTTTCAAATCCACGGGTCGCTTAATAGTCTAGTCAGTAGGGATTTTTGCCCAACAAAAGGTGGTGTAGTAGTCATTTTTTAATGTGTTTTTAAGCCTAGGCCTTGAAACAAAAACCATGTTTTAAACCTTGGGGGAGGACCGATCGCGCCGTTATCTCGACTGAAAGGTACAAAAAATCGTTGCATTTTCACTTGTCTTACCTCAAAACTCCTCAGTGGAAGCTGTTCTCTTTAAAAAATTTTTTTGAGCTCCTCATAGTGAGAAGGTGGTATAAGGTGTGTCGTGTCCTGTCAAGGGCTTATCACTAACATACTACCGAGCCACTAGAAGCGCAATTTGTTTTTACAAAACTTAAATTAGTTTGGTATAAGGTTGTCGTTCCTTCAAGGGCTTATCACTAACATACTACCGGCCACTAAAGCGCAATTTGTTTTTACAAAAAAATTAGTTTCCTAATGGCCGTTTGCATCGACAACTTTAAGCGGAGCTTAGCCTATGCGTAGCTTAAAATCCATTGCAAGGATTATTGAGACAATGGTTGCCATGGTTTTTAAGCTACTCTTAAGCTAAGCTCCGCTTAAATTTGGCGGTGCAAACGGCCATTAGTGATAAACTGATAATGATATATTTTTTCCAAGAAAATCTAAAAAAAACTTAAAATTTCTACTTTTGCACCCTCCGTAACTTTGGAACGGTTCACTTTAGCAAGATTATACAGCGTGTTGCATCGACATGCGGGACATAGGAAATCCCATGTAAATTTAAAGGGGGTTAATTATTGGCTTCCCTAATCATTTTAGAGGAAACATTTATTTAGGTTATTTGAAGAGCATTAAAAGACGCACCTAAAAGAATGTTTTTGATAACCCCTTAACGAGATATTGCCTAAAATATTTTGTAATGTCTGATACTGGTCATTTGACAGTCAACCTTTACTTCAATTGTTCCCTGTAAATAAGGGACGATAAGAAAGGCGAAATTACAAAATATTTTTGGCAATATCTCGTTAAGGGGTTAATCAAAAACATCGAAAGTTATTCTTTTAGATGCCCATTCAAATACTAGTGTTAACCGAAAGCAACGTTGCCTGATTGTAGACAATAAATGAATTATTAATGAGCTCCTAAGCGAGTTCATGATTTTGGACTTTCTGTCCGTCCGTGTGTGTACATGATAATTCGCGAACGGTTTAAAATATTCCGGAATATGTATATCATCACCAAAGAGTACTACCCTTTGTCATCACCTAGGGAAGAACCGTCTGTAACAAAATATAGCAACCGAGCTCCTAGGTTACCGAAAATTTAATCCGTTCTTCCTTGGGTGATGATAAACATAATACTGAAATCAGAATTGGAAAATTCGGAACCGTTCGCGAGTTATCATGTACACACGAAGGAAGAACCCAGAAGCTCGTTTGCTATATTTCTTATAGTTTAGGTCAATAGTCAATAAATAATGTAATTGAGACAAACTATGGTGGGTACTTTTTACCATTGAATGCCTTATTTAAATTAAGCAGTAACCATTGAGTTAGAAAGCTAATGGAGGGAATCAAATGCTTGGCCAGACGTAGACCACGGGAACCAAAAGTGGCCTCTAACTGTGATTAAAGTACCACACCACTTCCGTTATCATTAGCGTCTCACTTCAGTGGCGTAGAGATATAATTTTCTTTCCACTAATAGGAATAATAACACAACGTATAGAAGGACTAAAAGACATGCTCGTGGTAAAGTAAACAAAATAGACAAGGATGGGAAAGTATGCAGATTTAATATAATCATTGATTACAAATCTAAATATACATCGATGTGTTCCAGTAGTATAATTAAGGCCAGTTTACTATAGCCACTACAACTTGACAACTCCCATTAAATTCACTGTGTTGATCAATAGCTACAATTGATTGGTTGGTCTCAGGTTCATTACAAGTTTTGATAGTACCTACTGCATATTTGACGAGATATTTGATGAACATTTTCCAGTGCAACCTTTGGTCGAAATCCAAATCACAGTCAATGAAGCGTTGTGAGCACAAAAGTAAATTTCGAGAGCTGTTCTTGAGATATATTTACAAATGTTAGGTAACCATTTTGCTCGAAGTAGGTACTGGTTCGTTTGGAAAACTAAGAAACATAAACTACTAAACCTACAACCTCGCCTACAACATGATAAATGACATGTCTTACCGATGAAAGGAAATGTCCTGTTTCTTCCCTTTATGAGAAATTTTGCATGATACGCAGCTAATCATTCTCAATTCCCAAAATTGCGTGTGATAAAAACACTATGCGGCAGTTAGTTATTTATATAAACCAGAGCACAAACCGATCCGAAATTATTAGGTACTTTAAAATGGCAAATTTAATAAAATTTGAAGTTGGTGGAAAACTGACAGTGACAGGACCCGCGTTTTCATATGTCAAATAATGTCGGCCAAAATGTACCTTCACGGGAACCTATCCACGCGAGTGGCCTCTATCTGTGGCAACTTCCGTCTACAAAAATTCTTACCCCCTCTACCATTATATTCCCTCCATTAGTTTTCTAACTCAATGGCAGTAACCTACCTATGAGACACAATTTACGGAAACAAAAAATTTCCATTAAATATGTTTTATTGTATATTTACAAATAAATAATTTCCTTTCTTTTGGATTAACGAACAAATTGTACTTGCTTTTCTAGTTTTCAAAGTAGAAAAAATCTTGTATTACGATTTCAAAACTTGTTCTATGGACAATATTGTAGATTGTAGATTTTATAGTCATAAATCGCTGATTGTGGAACGAAGATAATTATTTATCTACTTCATCTTGAAGAAGCTCACGTTTATTTTCTTGCAATGACATGCAACTGATCAATAAGCGTTCTTTTATTTTCTTTATAATTCTGTCTATAGATAAAATATTTCTCTTCGTACTTCTTGGTAGGATAGTCCCACGTCTCGTGAACGTGGGATGATTTATTGATTAACTGCACCTGCATAAGCGAGATGAATTGGGGTGTAGCGCTCATTTCTTTTCTGAGTTGCAAATTTTGAAGCTACCAAATTCGTAAAGTTGTGTCATTAAATTAATTTATGTACATGTTGTTCTACTTATCTTGAGACCGTCGATTATTGCGGAAACTAGCGGGAATATAAAAAATGATTTATATAAAATATTCTTCATATGGAGGGGCCATTAAATGATGCTACGCAAGTTAATTTCTTCCAATAGAAACTTATAATTCGTATTGAATCTTCTTATTCTCCATCGGAAAATAATAAGCTTTCGTGGGAAACGTTTTTTTCCCTACTTTTTTTTACCATATTTTGAACACACTCTTTCAAAAGCGGGATTTTTTGTTTGAGCTATCAAGAATCTGGTATATTTTTTCAAAACAGTTCCATTTTAGAAAAATGTCAGATATATACTACATTTTCTTTTAAACCTTTAAATTTTATTTAACAATTTTACCTTGGGAAAGCTACACTTGAGCCAACTTTCCAAAATTTTCTTTCGACCCTTCACATTCTTTAAATGCATTTACCTTAGAAGAACTGCCCAGTTTACTAATTCACAGAATTCAATAATTTTCTCTTTAAAAAATTGCACGCGTCTTATGTTGTTTCTAATCTACAGGTCGTATCTTTTTCAATCCTTTCCCATAGGAAAAAGCGCACGCGAAGCCAAGTATACTAAATTTACTTTGAAATCCACAAGCTCTATTCAATAAATTTACCATGGAAATAGTGCACGTGGTCCAAATTAATTAAATTTTCTTTTAAATGACCTCCCTGATTGTATTCAAAATGTTTGTTTCACTTCCCATTCAACGCTACTGATCAATGCTTTTGTCTGTTGTATCAAATGCACATGTCCTATTCAATAGATTTATCTTAGTAGTATTTGCACCTGAGGGCCTTATTGATCTTCAGAAAGTTCGGAATTTTTTCATCCAAAGATCAAGATAAAGGTCCATAACCACCTACACGACGCAATAGTTTAGCCATAATATGGAAAAATGGTAAAAATTGTCACACTTGCGCATGCACGATCCTGCCCAAAACCTTTTGCTTTTATGTCTAAGTCTAAGAATATGTGCATCAAATTTGATGCCAATTGGTTTAACCGTTTAGCCCCAAATGAGAGTACAGACAGACAAACCGACATCATCTTTTGTTCGATTCGGATTCCTGGTGCTGGAATGTATATTTCCGTAGAAAAAAGTGGGGGGTGATTTTTTATCCTACTGCACGCACGGGTGGTAGCATGTCTCAAGTTCCCCTACGTGTGGGTTTATTTGTAATTAATTTAATTCTGTTTTTACCACCCGCACGTTGGTAAGGGACTTATTGTATTGGGGTAAAAAATGACTTCCGCCCCCTACGTTTTTGAAAGAAATACAAGGTTAGAGCACCAAGAATCCGAATTAAACAAAATCTGTATTATGTTGGTCTGTCTATCTGTACTCTCATTTCCGATAAACGGCTGATCCAATTGGAGCCAAATTTGGTACACATATCCTGAAGGCATAAAAGGCAGAATCGCGCAGGGGCAGGCGTGCGGGTGGTATCTGTGCTGGCCGTAGCAATTAACCAGACACATAGTACATAACGTTTTCAATAAAAAAAATAATTTCTGTTAATGGACTTTGAAAAGCACCAAAATTTCAGGAAACAAAACTAATCTACAGAAAGAATCGTGCTTTCTTAGTATCCAATCTTGATTCATACATTCAGAATCAGCTGTATCTCTCCTCCTTTACGACTCTACTTCATTTCGCTTCACCATTCTTTAACATTTTCTGGACATCTTCATTTGCGTCTTATTTGCGTCATTCTTTGCTTCACATTACTCGCAACCCATTCATGACCATCATTCTAAATCATCTATTTTTTGCATCATTTACGGCTCTTGGTCGTCTCCTTTATTAATGTTGAGAGCCTCAATTAAGTGCGTTTTACATACTGAAAGTTGAAATTCTCTCAATCGAGGGCATGTGCAATACGTCGTTTTCTTGAAAGTGAAAGAACTAGCAACTTTTCGGTTCGGGCGTGAAATATTTCACTTTCAGCTGAAATTTTAAGGCTGCCAACCCTAACATTGGACATTTAAGGTGGCGTTTACAAAAAGGGCAAAAGACCGATGATTGCTAAAGGTTTTAGCTTGTGAATGAAGTTAAATTTGATAACAAATTAGTATCAGTGTGTGATAAAAATGAAAGATATATATTTTATATGGGAATTTTTTAAGAATTTCTTTCCTAAATAACGACGAAAGTACATGAATTAGCTAAATAATTTTTGTTTCATGCAAATGTCGGAACATTATATATGTGAATGAATGTTATTTCAACCAAAACTGTACACCCAGAAGGAAGTTATTGTGGAAACAAATTTCCACTTTTCAATGTAAACGCCACCTTAAGATTAATTTTATGTTTTGTGTCATTTAATGGACATTTGTGTTGACGGGTGTACAGACAGATTATTGAGCAAAAATTACGACTACACAGAAATAAAAGAGAAACAAGTTTTGAAAGGCGTCGACCTAATCTATATTTTTTAAGTTAGCAAAATATCACTTTAAAGTGTAATAGAATTGCAACATGTAAATCTGTCACTTCAAAAATTTCCGGAACGTTATTTCACTTTCGATTTTCATGAAATAACTTTCAGTATGTAACACGGGCTTTAGACTTCTTTCTTTATTCCTTCTTCACGCATCTGGTGTAGTATTTTTTGTACTATTTTCCCTACATTCTTATCACGTCTCCTTCACGTCTATTTTCCTTATCTTTTAAAGCTCTTTTTCGTTTCCACCGCCCGTTATTCACGCCTCTTTTTCCCATTTACGACACTTTTCTCTGCACCTTTGTTTCTTTTCCCCTTTATGACTCTTTTGCCTCCATCGTGCCTATTTCGAGTGTTCTTCACGTTTTTGCAATTTACTTACTCCTCTTTTTCACGTTTAAATTTAATTTTGTAAATCACGTTGCAAATTATGAAAATCTTTCGGTATGCCCCGTATACGTAACATTATGTTATGGGAACATTTTTGGACAAAGATACTTTCTTAATGGTATGTCTGTTAGATCATTGAAAAGTGGAAAGGACTATAGGATTATATTCCGACTACGTTTCGAGGTGGAGACGATGGACTGATCACACTGAATTACATTATGGAAAATCAAACTTGGTATTTTTCATTTTGACCCGAATTTTTAGGCCATTATAGTAATAATAATAGAGATTACACTAAATAATTACGCATTAACTATTATGTATTGTCCTGTAATTGGAATGTCTGTTCTGTTGGGCAATAAATCTCTACTATTATTATAGTAATGAGAACCTAGAGGGGTCTTAGAAAAGCATGGACGAAAAAAGCTCTGAGAATTACTAATTGATTTTTAAAACTCTTTGATTATCCAGAGAGCCTTTGAAAGTCCGCTTGTCCCCTTAAGAAGTTTTAGGAGCTTGTAGTCCCCTAGGGTCTTTAAATGTTTTCAGTAGTCTTTAAAAGCTTGTAAGAGATATAAAGTGTTTGGAAAGTTGGTGGTAAAACAGAAGTCAGAAAATAATCATGAAGACTACGCGTTTATTAATTTAAACATGTTGTATTAGAGATCCAAAATAATTCGCACCGTCGTGAATCCTCGCACAAATCATTTAAGATCGCATGATTAGCAATAAATAATTATTTTATCTTCCAATAAGGAGGCATATAGATACAGGAGGAAGGCACTTCACATTTTATATACAACACCCCAATTAATTAAAAGTCTCACACCTAAGACAAAACAATTTTCATCCATACGACACAGTGTATCCTAAATTTGTCATAAGAGTCTCTTTGATGGCCGGCTGTAACTCTTTTTGCATGTAATTGGTTAGGAGCGACCTAATTCCCTTCAAAAATATATCCTCCATCTCCCTAGATATGTCGTCTTCTTCTTCATCGTCGTCTCGATAGCTCCTCCGGTGCTGTTTCAAGCGAGGCTCGCATCCGTAAGCGTAAACGCTAATAAATCCCGGTTCCACAAAGTAGGAATCCGTTCGTACATTAAACTGCCCTCTTTCTGAACGGATTGGTTCGGTGTTAAATCTGTAAAGGATTAAATGGGTACATCAATAATGGAAAGTGCGTAGGCTCACCCTATTCCTGCTCGACGAAGCCGAAGTATCATATTGCAGGAATCCTCAGGGCTGGGATTAACGGGTTCCCTTTGCAATTCGCCATCGTTGAATAGATTTACCTTACCGCTGATAGTCAAATCGTTAAATAAAAGACGCGTTTCCAAGCTTGAGTTTCTCGGATCAAAGCGACATTTATCCACTCTCACCCAACTAACCGTTGATGGTATCCGCACCCTCATTTCGGTTACGTACATGTCGTAAGGCGCAGATCTCATTTGGTGATGTAGGGAATATCCGTGTAATTTGACTGATTTCTGTTTGCTCAGTTCACGGCGTCGAATTTTCTCCAGGGCATTCTCCAACCGTTCCGAACATCGACTGCTATACTCCGATATTCTATCGTCTGGATATTCCGCCCCTAAATTATTACCGCTGCCTCTTCCGTACGATTGTGAGATTTTCTCATTGTTTCTCGCGACAACACCTGAAAATATAGACAGACCAATTAAGAGTCGCTTTAGAAAGGAGGAAGAATAAGAAATTATTTCTATAGGTACATTTTATGGGTCGGCGAGCTAATGAAATAGTTTCCATCGCGAGAGTTCATTAAAAGTCGCTTTTGTCGACAGTTATCCTTAAAGTTGGGTAAACAAGGCGTTACGTTAAATTTTAATTGAAGTAATTGCTTGATGATAATTGTTTCCAAGACCAGACGGTATAAATTCTACCTCCAGAACGCGCGAGATGAAGGTTCGCTGAGCAAGAAAATTGTTATTTTAGAGTCATAGATTTCAGATTAGTTTGAATTATTAAAGTGAACAATTTGCTTATAACGCCTATCTTCACAGTGTGCCTTGTTTAAACTTTCTATTATTTTTTTTACAATTAAAACTAATTCTGTTGATTCTCATATTGTTCATTCAATTCAGCACCGGAAGTAAAATTACATGGATGATAAAATATTGCATGTGGGTACATCCTCTGCACTAGAAGTTTTCACTTGTTTTCTTTTCCTTTTTAGAGAATAAGTGTCGGATGTAAAGGGAGGAAGTGCTCGGTGGCGGGTGGTCCAGTGGCTCTATAAGGTCCCCCATACCTTAATAATGTAATAATTTCTTCGTTTTCTATTTTGACATCTATCAAATTTCTAATCTACTTGATCTACTATACTAATTATATTCTCGACAAATTTCCTTATAAAGATCTGCAAGGTATTTGTTATCTTTTTTTTTCATTTTTAGAAAAAATAACTTTTTTAAAAACATTTCTTTTAAAAATCTCCAAAAAATGTAGCGTTACGCAAAATATGTTCATTGAGCACTGGGAGTTCTCCAAAGCCCTAATTACAACTACAAACATTAAGAAATAAAAATGTTCGCAGCATTTTCTTTATGTGGTATAATCGCGCTCGCTTTTCGCAATACATTTCTTGTTATCGCTAGATATACTCTCGTTCATATTCGCTATGAAGAGGTACATGTGCAAATTGTCATATGCTGAACAAAATATAAATTCGAAAAAATACTGTTTAAATCTAAAGCAACCACCCAATACAAGCGCCTTATCAGAATTCAAAAAAACTTGAAAGCATTCAAATATGAATTTAATTCAAAAAATGTTCCTCAAGAGAGCACGACAAGAAAAGTACGGTAAATATTACAAAACACGTTTTATTAAACATTATTTTGCGATATATTTTCAGTGGTAATATTCCACAATCAAAATTACAAATTGCCTCTGAAAGAGTCCTCCAGCTATTCGTTCAATGAGTAAATGTCAAAGAAAGTGCTTCAAATCTTTTCCTAGCATATTTTTAATTATACGTTCTAACTGCACCCAATATAAATTTCCGATCAATTTATTTTAAGAACTATTTTGTAAATTCGGACTTTTATCGACAATATGTTCTGACTATTTTATTAAAAAAGTTTATAGCAACTGAATACCGATTTTTTAAAGATTAGTTGTTTTGCACCGATTATTGCGCTAATCTGTTTTATTATTTTACTTCCGGTCACTTCTAACAATCTAATTTTTTTGTAAATAAAGTCTGTATCTTGGCGGGCGGTAAATCAACAATTTGAGTGTAGCAAGTGGCGCCGCGCCGCTGCACAGTGTCGGCGGGAACTAACTAAGGAGCAAGACAGGAGTTGACAAAGCAAGAATATCATCTTGTCTCTCGCAAGTATAATCATATATACACTGTAATGTAAAAAAGTTGCCCTTACGTAAAGAAGACTTTGCTTATGGTAATTTCTTAAAGCTCCAATTTAAACCAAAAAAGTTTCTTGTGTGTTTTCCTTATAAGAAGTGCAGTAAACGCAATTTATTGAACATCTCCAGAACGTTTTTAACTTTGAACAATGCTGCTAAAGTAGAATGTTCTTTAGTTTGCGCGCACGTCATCAATTTTGTTTTTGGGGAACATCGCAATGCCAACGTATTAACAAAATAAAAGTTGTATAACTCACAAATGCCATCGGGTTTAACAAGAAAACGTAAGCAACTTATTTCTGCGAACAGAGACTTCTATTTCAAAATTTCTAAATCGGGAAAACCTCTAGACAGTCTTAAAAAAACCAGGCAATGTAAGAAACGCACAATGCAGCACTGAATGTATGGCTGCCTACATACGTAGGTATTCTCTCCCATTGATTGCATGGTGCTATGTAAACATACTTAATGATGACGTCATAATACACCGATGACGTGCGCGCAAACTAAGGAAATTCCGACTATATATGAAATACTTGATTTTTGTTATTTATTTTTTCCCACTCCACGTTACTCAGAGTAACGATTTTTAATTTCTACGAGATTGTGTTTTCAGTGAAATTTATCGTGACTTAGTGGATGATAAACGTCGTTTATTTGCACGTGAAGCACAGTTTAATGAAGGCAAGAATGTTCTCAAACTCATCCTGAAGTGTTTTAATGAAGGAATTGTAGGTACTTGACTTGGTATTAACGCTAAAGGAATAGCATTTTACAATACTTGAAGCAAGTCGACAGTGTTTTTTTGGAAATTATGCAAGGAAATAATCCTTTATGAATAATAGAAGCGAATACTAAACAAGACTTTTTCATTCAATTTGGTTCCATAAACTAGTCTTATAGAGTACTTCTATGAAGATTATTAATAATATTATAATGATTAATGACCCGTTTCACGGAAGTCATCTGTCACTTAACTTTTAGCGGTAGGACGGAAAACCAGCCCTAAAGTAATATTATTAAAACTATGCATTTGCCCTATTAGAATCGGCACTGAAGACAGTAATAGCAGTATATTAAGATACAAGTGTATAATCAATTCTTGAAAGCACGCGCAACGGTTTAAAGACTAATTATACACCCGTTCCTTATAGTATTTTTTTAGATTATACCTGCAGTGTAACTTATGGGAAATAAAATAATATTATATCGACTTTATACTCGAATATATTTCTGATTAGGTGGGCGGTTATTTGAAACTCCATGATAACCATGCGAATGTCACTTGAAGTTTGTTTATAAAAATCACCGTTTTTACAAAAAAAGTGAATTTGGTTGAGAAAGATAATAGACCGTCTATTCAGTGGTTTGTTGCAGAAGCAGAAGAAAAGTCGCTACTTATATAATCCAAATGCAAAAGCCTATTACAAAGACCATCCTAGTTCGAACACCCTATGCTAATGTGCGCCCTACGTCTTAAATGTCATTCGAGAAACCAGATTCTAAATTCTTTTCGTATTTAGTATAATTTTATTCGTAGTAGAGAAGTAATTTATGATTCAGTTATTAACAATTTAATTTTTATTTTCTTTATTCAATTATTTGCATTATTTTAAGTTTATAACGAATTTAATTTTAGTTCAATTTTCTTTTGGAGCTGCTGGGGGTAATTCGTGGTCAACTTTAGTTACAATCCTAATCCTTCCATCTTAGACTTTTAACTTTGCTTATGGGGATAAACCGAAAGGTAGTCGCCCCATACGCACCCCACTCTAACCTCAGGGGTGTTTACTACCCGCACTACGTACAGTCGTGCATTCTTGCCAAGCGCCGAACCAACTTACTTGACCTATCCAGAAAGTGGACTGCTTTACTAAGACAAACAAGGGTAGTGATGGGGGGCCATTTCCTTCCTTCCTTCTTTCACATTTCTTCGTATCGTTTCAGCTTCAGATCCTGTCTAAGGGCTTTCTAGATAAATTCAAGGTTTTATATACAGCCTTCTAGTGTCTTTCCAAAAGTGTCTAGGCCCATTCTTTCAAAGATTTTGAAAACACCTCCAATCTAGGAAATAGTCTATAAAACTCCAGTGCTCTTTGGTTTTTTAGATCCTCTCTATACTGCCAGAGCGTTCTACGCCTTTTCAAAGCTTTGAATGCTGATATGGTTCTAGGGGATGCCCATAAGGTTCTTAGCAGCTTTAGAAATATGTGTCTGATGTGTGCTTTAAATACAGTAAACTAATGCCCGGTTAAACAAACTATGATTAAGGATAATCAATGATTAAAAATATTAGAATGTTTAGCCATCTTCGATTATAAGCTCAGATGTTTCCCATTCTAATATTTTAAATCCGTGATTAACCTTAATCATAGTTTGTGAAACCGTCTAACCATTCACTATATTCGTATATTGTCTTTCCAAAACTTTCAGGAACGCTCAAAAAACCTTTTTTATTGAATTTCAGAATACATTTTAGATATTTTTTTAAGGGATTCTATCCAGAGATCCAGAGAGCGCTTCTAGAGCTTTACCTGCACTACTTTAGAGCATTTCATATGCTTCTAAGGTTGTTAAAGTTTAGTTTAGTCTTTTTCTAGGAACATTCTGGAGCCCTTCAGAGCGTTTTATGCTTACCCAGCCTTAGGAATCGACTACAAACCTCAACTCTCGAAAGAACCCAAGAAACTTTACAGTCCACCTCGAAGCTTTTATTTTTATTCCGTTCTAATACCTTTCAATGCTTTTTAGGCGCGGCTATCCGTGGAAAGTGGTCAAATGTCTTTTAAAAGGCTAGAAATGAGCTAAGGAGACAAGACGTTCTGGAAATAACGCCTTCTAATGCATTCGAAGGCTTTTTAGGTGCAAAATTATAGCGAGGGCACCTTCCCCCTAGATTTCTATATATTTAAAAAACTGTTAATAATCAAAAATAATGTACATTTTGTCGCAAATAAATAAATCGTACAATGTATTATTGAAATTTTATTTGCCTACTTTCTATTTTACATTTTAGATAATTGTAAATGGTCGCCGGAATCGTAACGCGAGAAACTGGCAAATTCCAAGAAACAACTGTAAATTCCCAGATAGATTTAGAAATTCTTGGAAAGATCTGGTAGCTGTTATGCATTCCCAACTAAAGGTCTACAGCTTGAATTCATAGAACACGGAACTACGTAAGTACTTGTTTGTCGTTTTTGCTTTTTGATTTTGATAAAATTAATAATGTAACAAAAAAAAACTGTTGAGTGAATATGTCCTAGCGAGCGTATTTTGCATTTATCTAATATTATTCTAAAATCTTTTCAGGAAAACCACCATTTTTGGAGAGTATTCTCTAGAGCTGTCTCACCAAATTTATGCGCCACGATCTGCCACTGCAGTGCCTAACGGCAGAAAAAGGTTGGGAATTGACGTCTCAATCAACTTCTCCAGTAGAAAATCGCGGTAAGCGCATTTCCTTATAATTTTTTTCTTGAGAACCAACTATAAGACATATTGAGAACGCGTTTAGATATTGAGTATGTCCTCTACCCAAGATGATTTCAAAGAAATTTGGTAACATGTAATTGCCGAATCTACAATTGGTTTTTCAATATTCGAAAAAAATCTGATTGCAATTCTTGATCGGACAATGAATGTGATCAGAATTTCACGAAATTTCCCGTGTATGTTCTTTGAGTATTTAAGAAGAAATTTGACGAGTAGTTTTTCAATACGACCTTGAAGCGAAAGTTGCGGATTAGAGCTTTGCTACTTCGAGTAAGGTAGAAATTTAGGAAACGGTTTGATTTGAAATATACCTACGTAGCATTGCTCCCTTACCTTTTTTTAAAAGAAAGATCTAGTGGTTCTGAAAGGACCAGAGTTTTCCGCTGATTTAGAACTAGGAGTATTCCCCAGCTAAGGGTAACTATATCACTCTTCCTTTCCTTACTACCCTAGTTTTCTTATGATTTTCGGAGAAAGGTAATTGGATATATATCCAATGTATCTGGGGGGGCTTTCATAGCCCCGATCCTCCGTACGACATATTTCGCCAAAATCAAATGAAATGAAATGAAAAATGTCAATAGAATATGATTTGTAGAAAATGGGCGGCCCGGTTCGACTCCCGGCCTATCCAGAATTTTTTTAATTTTAAAATTATTATTTCTACATTTCGCGAGAGTAATGATGATCGTTGACGTAGAACGTCACAATATTTCTATATCGTTTGTATTCTATATAAATAAAAATGAATGTTTGTATGTATATATGTCTCTTATGCCTTCCTAAATCGTTCATTAGATTTCAATGAAACTTTGGGGAATGGTATGCCCGCGAAGGTTTCTGATTTATTAAAAATCTTGCAAAATTCCCACGGGAATGGGAACGGGAACGGAGTTTTACAGTCGAAACCGCGACACGTTTAAAATGTAAGTTTCTTTGAAGTTATAATACTGAAGAGTTCTAATAATAATAATTTATTAGTCCGATTGATCGCATGCTGGTTATCGGACCCGTCAATTACAATGTGTGGTACAAGTTTATGAAATTATAATATAAAAGGTGTAGTAATATTAGTAAAAAAAAACAGGATCTAAATTAATAATGGCGATTTTTTTAATTGATTCGTAAACTATACACAATATGGAACGATGAACGATATGAAATAGCATTTGGGGTAAGTGGCCTCCACGGCTTGGCTGGCACTTATGAACTCTTTTGATAAAATTTTCCATAACTGTTTTCCCCCTGGTTTTCCCCTTTCGACCCTATACTCATCTCATCAACTTCCAGAATTTAAACTAAATTGCTAATTATCAGTTGGCAAATGCATTAAAATATCATTTCACGTTGGAGATCGTGACAATGACCATTCTATTTAAAATCGACTTCGCCGCGCCAAAAACTCCCGTCAGGATTTTGCATTGCCTTATGATCCCTGTGTTGTAAAGTGAAGGTGAGACGAACTATAGCCTTCTCATGATAGTTTCCGGCGAATGGTAACCGGATTGATGTATATTAGAGGATTCCACCCAGACCCCTTGGTAATTCTTTTTTCCACAGGCCGTAATTTAGCCTTAAGAACTCGAATAACAGTTGGACATGATTAAGAGATCGTTTTCTCCATACTGCAGAGCACGTAGAACCGAGGGTCTGGGTGGTATGGAATAACCCCAGGGACACTCCCCCAGTAAAATAACTGGGTAGAGCAGGGGTCGGCAATCTACTGAAACGGATGAGCCAAAAGTTACAATTTAAAACATTTCCCAGTTTTTAAAGAACCACTAAAATTTGTCGGTTCAATATTATATATAGTATTTGGTTATATACAGGGTCCTGCAACAGTGAGTTAACAATCTTTTGTGCAGATATCAACTATAGGTAGCTACGCATCTACAGAAATTATTGCTGAATGTACAGGGTGTCAATAAATAACTGATTTTTGAAAAATAAAACACCGTCTATATTTTTAATTGTTTCAATGTCATTTGTTAACCTCTAGATTCAGTTTTTGGTTTGTTATTAACGTTGCCAGCTGATTTTTTTTCCGAATAATTCCCCATAAGCCAGCCTCATTTTGATTAATCGTAGCCTCCTTGATTTTGAAGTTAAGGAATACATTTGATCAATAATAAATGTTAATCCCAGTAAAGGGCAACACTTTGATAATGAGGAAGTCGGATTTAGTGATACAGGGTGTTTACAAGGAAATGGTAAAATTTCCAAACTTCAAAGTGCCATAACTATTCTTTTTCAAAGGGAACTACTACAATTTTATTTCGGTATTCGATTGTCGTTGTGTTCTCTTTGATTTTTAAAAGGGGTGTCCTGTGCTTAAACCCGGTTTGTAGGTAATTCAATATTTTTCACCATTACCCATTAATTAATTACATGTTTATACACCGGAGTAGGCTGTGATAATAAAAAAAACAATAGAATACCAGAAAATAAACAAGTGTCACAAATTAATTAAAAAGATGAAGTAGTTTTTTTTTAGATAAATGCGGACAGCCGCACCTTTATATAAAAAGAGCCGCATTGAACCGCAGGTTGCCGACCCTGGGGTAGAGATATTTTCCAGCTGAAGATGTCGCTTCCTTGGTACCCTAGCATTCTCATGATAGTTTTTGGGGGAAGGTAATAGGATCAATGTGTACTAGGGGATATTCCATACCCCCTAGACACCCTCGGTACGACATATTTCGCAAAAATCGTTCTGCATTTTAGACTCTTGTTTTTGGGAAGGAACAATTAAATCTTCTTTTCCTGAGGAATATTATAACTGGGGGGTATAACACTCCCCAGAGATATTCCCCAGCTAAGGATGACTAGATCACTCTTTATTACTACCCTAGCATTCCCATGATAGTTTCCGCGGAAAGGTAATCGGATAGGTGTGGACTTGGGGATATTCCATACACCCCAGGGCCCCCGGTACTTCTTTACTGGTATGGACCGATATATAACTGGGGGTCTAACACTCCCCAGAGATATTCTCCAGCTAAGGGTGCCCAGATCACCCTTTCTTACTACCCTAGCATTCTTATGATTGTTTTCGGGGAAAAGTAATCGGATCGATCCGCGCCTGACACTTTCAGTAAATGAAAATTCATCCACATACTTTGTGAAAATGCTTGAATACACGTCCTGCAGTGTTTTAGAGTAGAAGCTGGTATTTCAAGGATTATGTTGGCGTTAGCCTTTATTTATCCAGATGACAATTTTGGTAATCAGGCCTGCGATCGTGTTCCTGGAGTAAATAGAATTTTGAAGATGCCTCCTCCAAGAAAGTCTAAAGACAAAATCTGTAGCCCTAGGTTGCTGGACCACATAATCCATCGATTAGGGAGAGTGCGGTGATTTACTACGGCCTAGGGAAGGACATGTTGGAATCATAGATGTTCTTACTCGTCATACCGCCTTGTTAGATATTGAATAAGAATTTTTTTGAATAGTTTTAATGCAATTTCAATTATCTAACAATAATCGATAACTCGGTATGGTCCTAAGTAGATCCAAAACAAAAATCACAAACAATACGGCATTCGTTCTTTAAAAACAGTCAATTTTGGTTAGCTCGAGAATTGTTTCAAAACGCTACAAGAAAGTTTTGACCATGTTCTCTCCGAAAAACAACCTTTCATGGTATATCAAGCCGGTCATCTCAAAGTGTAAACAATTACGTTTCCGCAACATCCGATAAGCGTACACGAAGGTGAAAATGTAAATTCGCCATTGTATCGCTCGTTAGATAAGTCTTTTGTGTTAAATGCGAATTGGGTTAGTCAAAGGGGTACCCGCAAGTTAAGCGGAAAATGCTGGCGCTATCAAGAAGAAAGTTATACTTACGATCGCCCAAAAATTCGATGGTGCTCGCGTCTTCAGTTAAAACACACCAACTATCACCGATAACACTAAGGGCCCAAAGGAAAAGCATCCACATGATAAGGTACATCAATGGTCGACGACTTTAAAAGAAACACTACAATCTTCGTCGCAAATTACTAATATTGTTATAAATAATTAGAGCGTACTGGGACGAGTCTTTTGGTGAAACGTGCAAGTTTAAGTCTACTCTCACTTAGGATGTGGGTATATGCTGTTACCGCGCTGCGATTCGGTAAAGAACTGCCAGTTTGTGGAAAAGAATTATAGGAAACAATTGTTAATAAAAAAAACTAGGTCGGTATTGTTTTAAGCAGACTTGTGAAAAGGTTTTTTTTTAGTGAAACTTATTTAAATCTGTGGAGGTGGTGAGGGACTGTCGGAGGCACGTACGTGCAGAGTTAAGCAACAGGAAATACTTTGTACTATTGTTATAATGGATTTACAATTATTTAATGTATAATTAGACGATGTCACCAAATAGTATTTCCGCAAGCATTTCAATGCTCTTACAGAATTCTTTTGTCAAACTCACTCGTCTCCACTGGGTTTCATACGTAAATTGGTTATACTAGCGGCACTAAAGGGAGAGATTTAATGAGCGTTATGCTTCCTTGTGCAATTGTTCCTGTATTTTTTACACTCCCTACGAGGTATTTCTTTTGTGCTAGATTCGGGAATATAAGATACTGATACAGCAGATCTGCCTATACGTAAAACAATCAGAAGCCAATTAATACGCAATTTCTGGACATTATTACGAATTGCACGGAATTATGGAGTATAACACTCGAAAGCTTGTTCCATAAACTTTTGCAATTCACAAATGCAGTGTTAAAGTTTAGCATAAAATTCAGTATGCATGAGGAGCTTCATTATACTCGCCAAATTAAATTAAAATGATTAAATAAGTTGTTTAAAATATAAGCTTCAGAAAAGTTTCTTTGGCATAATTATCAATATTTGTGTGTGTAGTAAGAGGAGCTTTATTCGTTTTTGGTATATAAGCTCTATAAAAATGACAATTTGAAAAAAATGTTTTTATTTTATACCAGATGTTAAATTGACATTAATAGGTTTCAATGAGTAGACTAATGGGCATTTGCACCGATAAATTTAAGCGGAGCTTAATCTATGACAGACATTATTGCGACAATCTCATGGATTTTAAGCTACCGTTATTGTAATTTATTTCCATAATTTTAGAAGTTTTCCCAAATTTACCGCCGTTAGATGAAAACTTATTTATTTTAAGGGTTCAAAATCGTTACTTATACATCAATTCCATTGGAACTACCACAGCCGTTAGCTTGGTGCCCAAGATAAGCATTTGATGCATTTTTTGTGACCAAATGTATGTTGACTAAAAGATATTCATCCAAATTATCTATATCTAATTTTTAGGTTTTTTGTGTTTTTTTAATTAAATTTAGAGAATGACAAATCTGCTATTTTCTCAACTGTTATTTTGTTTCAATTTGTTTCCTAAGTATTCTTAAATTTTTATTTCCTTTTCAATCTACCAAATAACTAAGAACCCCCGGTTTCCCATTGAAATTTGAAGACTATGCATTGGGTTTTTCTTAGAACTTTGATGAACGCTTAATTTCTTTTTAATTTTTACATGCTTTATGTAATTTTTTTAATTTTTCCAAATTTGATTTTTTTAAATACCTACGTTGAATTTGTTTAAATTTGTTTCTAGATTTATTAAGTTTTCCGCGTCGAATCGAATCGAATACTTTGGCTAAAGACTCGATTGTTATATTATAATTCATAACTTACGTCCTATAAGATGTCAAAATCCTTACTTATGCATCGATTTCGTTAGGAAAAGAACCAAATAATGCCTTATGTATTTCGTAATTTTTTTTTTGAATATTTAAATAGAATTTCTTTGTGTTTACTTAATTTGAATTTAAATTTTTGTAGCTACATACTAACTTTATAGTTAAGCTTAATAGAATTTTTGTGGTTGTTTTATTTTAGAAATTTTCTAAATTTTTTGCTTAAATTTAGTTTAGTTTAGCTGTCTGTTTTTTTGAATTTGGATGAGCTATTGCGGTTGTTTTCTCAGTCCATCCGTACTGTAACTACTATAGTGTTCAAGGTGCCACCAGAGCAAAAATACCGTTACATATTTAATCACCCATCACCCGTCGATTTGTGTTAATCGATATCCAAAAAATAAAGTTCATGCATTTTAATGGTCAAGAGTAT
The DNA here is from genome assembly GCF_008802855.1 of Photinus pyralis. Taxonomy (NCBI): domain Eukaryota; kingdom Metazoa; phylum Arthropoda; class Insecta; order Coleoptera; family Lampyridae; genus Photinus; species Photinus pyralis. Next base: position 12,739,510 of record NW_022170403.1, on the reverse strand, counting down.
TGTGTACACGTTTCTCTGCCCACTTCGCGTGTGTTTTAATGGAAGCACGCTTGACTATTCTCATTTCTTTTTTTGAATTTTTCTAAATTTTACCTAATCTGAATTTTTGTGCACACTTTCTGGAATTTTTTAAAGTTTAATGTTTTCACTTGTATACACTTGGAATTTTTAATTCCTTTCAAATTTTATCGGTTTTTTACGAATCAAATTGTAATTCCCTATTTTTTTTTTCGGTGATATTTTCATTTTTTCTGCGAATGTAGTTTTTTTGAATTTCGATTGATTTTTTATCATTTTAGGATTTTTTCAATTTTCGTGTAGATTTCCCGGAAATTTTATGATTAAGTTATTCGAATTTTTTTGAGTTTTTTATTTGTGAAATTTTACTGAATTTGAATTTTCTTATATTACTGAACCTGGATTTTTTAATACGATTGGCAGAATGCGCATTTTCCAACAAAATTGCATCTGATTTCGAGATAATTAATATTTTGTTTTTTTTACATTGGGTGTCACTAGGTCAACTAATCTTGACAAAGCTAATCCCTAAATATGAATTTTTACGCAAATCTAATTATATGGTTCGACTGACACATTGATATTTTGTGTGCACGCACATTTTTAAATTCTCTGCGTTTTGTTGAAATGCTACGCGTTTTTTTAATCTAACCGAGTATTTCCCATTTTTTCCAAGCTTCCAAATATTTTAAAATTTTTGAGTTTTGATTTTTCGAATTTTTATTTAGTCCTGATCACTGTGAATTTTGATTTTATGTGTTTCGCACTTATGTCCACATTCTATAGTTCAGCCTCTAACCGCCATCCAAGAAAACGAGATTTGCCCAAAGGCGGTACGAAGTTCGCCAGTAACTTATGACCAAGGTAGACGAATTTTAACCGAAATTGGTGCCTAAATAACGATTTCGACACTTTGGCAAAGTTCAGGTGGACAAATTCAATTAAAAAATTGTCAAGGTTTATATAAATCTGTTTGCAATGGCGCTAAAAATTCATAGAATTCTGAACTCTTCAAATAGTATACGCATAAAATTCAAGTTCAGTGATAAAAGTGAAAAAAATAAATAAATGGAGAATATTCAGTCAAATCTTCTTAAAAGCATTCTTTTGCGCTCAAAAACCTTATAAATTTGCGTGTCAATATTTTTTACGAGTTTCGAAAACCGTATTATTAACAACTTTTTAAATAATATTTTCTCATCATCGGGAACACAAAAAATGTGTATACGAAAATTGCTAAAAAAATTCTCTCTCACTCACTTTTTGAGGTAGTTTTTAAATGGTCTTTAAGATATTTTAAAAAAGATGCCTGCAGAGTAAAGAAGATAAAAGACGAGATACTAATGAGAGGAGATTCCATTCTTGTAATTTACCAAAACTCGAAGAGGGTTTTTGAGAAGGTTCTTGCGAAAAGGTTTCTGGAAACTTTCTTAATAGATGTCCAGTACAGTGTAGGCAAACCTTCCAAGAACCTTAAGTAACTTTTCAGTAACATTTTATACGATTTCGAAAATGGTTTTGAACTGAGTTTAGAAGATACCATTTAACAAGGTTTTGAACGACTGTTTTAAAAGTCTTACTAGATTCTCTCTGGTTTATTTAAATAGCTAACGTCCATTTTACAGTAAACATTTTTCATTCGATTTCATTATCACAATTTTCTTTTTGTTTGCTTCTTCCTTTACGTCATTTTCCATTTTCTTTCATACCTACAGGTTCCAATATAATTCCTTTTGTATTTAATTTTTAATGCTTTCCATAATTAACTTTTGCTTTTTGTACTTAATTTTTCCATTTTCCACGGCATCCATACGTTTGTCAATCTCATTCAACCATCTAGGTAGTTCATCACTATCGTATTGATCATTCGTTTCAGAATCCCTTCTTTTTCGCTTCTGATTTTACTCTAGACACCCCTAAACAAACCAAGCGTTCTAATTAAAATTCTACTACTACTGAAACCTTTGTATTTATGGAGGTATTTCTTTATCATTTTAACCATAAATGCTTCTAGTAACGACAAACATATATCGTAATTTAAAAATAAGAAAGAGTCAATTTTTTCACATATTGTTAACAGTAAAAATCAGATGTGCGCATGCGCAGATTGCGAATGCTAACTTTATTATTTATAGAAATACTTCTTTGGCATTTTAACCACAGATGCTTCTAATACTCTAAGACAAAACATCGCATGTGGTAGTTTTCGTTAAAAAATGAAAACATTTTTTTACATACTTAATTGTGACAGTGACAGTAGTAAAGTAAGGTATTTGTAAAGTTTACATATTTATACCGACATGTTCTACAAGTATTGAACTAAGTTGGAATCATTTGTATTAATGACACTGGAAAAAAAGTTACTAGGCAAAGGCGAGAAATATGTTTCTTACATTCCAGTATTGAAATTAGCATGGGACATCCCCGTTTATTATTAATTCTTGCTAATTTAAGAGAAAAACCACTTTCACTAATAAATTCAAAATCGTTGTTGCTCCGTGACTTCCGAAAATCCGCACTGTCGCTCGTACTGAAAACCACCTGCATCGCTTATCTCGCACATGGCATTGTTTATCGCAAAACCAATTAATGTTTGTCCGGTAATAACTTTTTACTAATTAAATGGTCTCCTATTTACCCGTTTTAAATGTATCATACACTCTAAATACAAGAAATAGAATGAAATTAATTAAACAATTACCGAAACGAAACTAACATTAAAATGACAATTCAACAAAATTTTTCCATTGTGTCTATTTGAAATAAAAAAATACCCAGGTCTTATAAAACAACTTCAATTATGTTACATACGGGGTGTCCTGACAGCCATTTCCGCTATTCAGACCGAAATTACGTTACAACACGTATTTTTACACTGCAAGGCGGCTCGCTCTCACCTTTCGCATTGTTTCAATCTAGAAAACGACACCCCTATGTGGTTTACACAACGAAATATTTAATTTTTTTTTATAGATGAATATTAATAAAGACAAAGCTTGTATTTCTGCGGATGTAGTAAATTAAATATTGGGTTTTCGATTACATGAAACTGGCTCTGATGAAATTCACATTGGTCTTTTTGTTAAAGGTTATAGTCCACATTCAAAATTTGAATTGCACGTGTTTGTGGGCCACGTTGGAAAGGTTTTTTTTATTTCACAAGTTCTTTTGACATTGTGGCGTTCACTTACTGGAGGAGAAATGTATACAAAAGCGTTAAAAAAAGGGCTTCGTTTTCCTTCAATTAATTAGAGTATAGCAGCGAGGAAATAAAATTTCAAAAGAAATTGATTTATACTTACAGTCGGACCGCTTACAAAGTTATTTAATATATAACTTCCTTTCCATTCTCAATGGAATTAAGAGAAGCAATAACCATCATTCTTTTATGCCCAATTTCACATCACATTCGGTTGAGAAGCCCAAACGTTTAGATTAACTGACGCATTTCTAATCATGAAAAATTCAAAAATAAAGACATACTAAGTAAAGGCAGGAATGAGAAGAAAGTAATGAAAGTACTGTAACATTGCATATTAATCCGGGTACACGAGCATACTCCGTTTAACTTTTACTTTTGTTTCGTTAAATTGTTAATTAATTCAACTAGCTGCATTCGTTTATATTATTAAGTTTGGGTGAAATCCGTTATTGTTGTATCAATTTTGTCGAGAGATATTCAAATTGGTATTGTGCTCAATTACGCGTGTACTAATCGGCGTTTATTCGCCAAGCTCAGCAGTTCTAATTTGTTGAAATTGTACCTATTGTACTCATTGTATGAGAAATTACTTTTTAAGCATGGTTAATTTATTTCGAATAACCTCAACATGAAGAATTTATCAAACAAGACCATGTCAGTGCTCTCGGAAACGCGCATTTTGACAAAGCGGCATTGGCATTGTTAATTATGGAAGAAACTTCCAAATGGCTGTGATGAAAAACCATTTCTTTCATCTCGATCTTCCATTAGAGAGAACAAAACAAAAATTTGAAGAAGAACGGCTTACGTATGGCGATCTTTCTGATTGGAATCAGAAAGGAGATGAGCTGCCTATCCCCATGGAAAGAGTGACTATTTTATTATCAAATCTCACGGAAAACTGTGTGCTATTCTCCACCTGCTGAAGACGTGGTCAGTTATCCTGACTGACGAATGACGTTTTTGGGGAAGGGAGCTCTGCTCTATGATTGGGATATCAATATCACTCAGCGTGCTGCGTGCCGCGTTCCCTCTTAACGTAATTCCAAAAATAAAAGAAAACTCGGCTTGGTCTTACTGCACGCTGAATTATGAATAACTTATTTAGGAAAACACAATTTCTACCTGTCTGTTATATAAACTTAATTTGGTTGGGAAAACGTCAAAATGTTTTCCTCAAAATTTTCATGAATGAGAAAGATTCGTCGTTTTCAAGCCCGATGCCCTTTAACGCTTCTTTGACTCCTTCTTCACTCCTCTTTCATTAATATTTCATGTTTTATTAACACTTTCCTTCCTTCCTTGTCTCCATCGTTCATGTCTGATTCCTTTACGGTTTTTTCCATACACATTTTCCGTTTCGTTGCGACCTTTAATCAAGTTTCATGTAATACTCTTTCTTCTAATTAATAACCACAAACAACAACAAGAACCATAAGAGAATCCCATAAGAAACTTAAGGGAAAATAACCGCCCAATTTAATATCTCTTCATCATAACCTAAAAGCATGCTATTTACTGTCGTTTTTATTAAAATCTAGAATGACAATGCAAAATGCGTGCGCGTGCTATTTCGGTTGCATAAAATTAGGCGTTTTTCAGAAGAATTTTTGTCATTTAAAAGTAGACATAGGAAAACCTTATCCTATAAAGATTAAAACAATTCAAGTTAAAGAATCCATATTAAAATGCTCCTTATATCTAAGGGCGTGCGTGCTATGAAATCTGGGAGCGCTCAAAAGTCTGTAGAAATTGAAGGCTCTAAAGGCCTCTTCAAATCTTTCTCACGTTTCCAATATAGGTACCTTTTTGAGATATTTCTCTTGGACTTTTTAGCACGGGCCCTCTTCTTTTACGCGCACTTTTCCTGACGTTTCTATATAAAAGACTGCGTTAATGAGATCCTATTAATTCGAACAAGATATCAAGCTTTCGGTTGCTGGGATCTCCTTGACAGAGAAGACTGACGAATGAACAAAACGCTAGCAACGGCACATTTTCAAAAAGCTGTTAGAAATTGAATTAGCGATTTAATGAACGCATAAAACAAGCGAATCGTAACTTGAGACGGGAGTACCTCTCATAAATTGCAATTAGTCAAGTTAACCGCCATAAATGAATTGAAGCAAAAATTAAGGACAAACAATTTTTATGTCAACCTCTTTCATATTTAGTTTCATTTCCAAAAAAAAAGAATTTACATCAAATTATTTAATCTCGAAGTGTAAAAATCGGAACGTTCCGTTTCTGCCTGCGATCATTTACTTTGTCAGTGGACTACTAACAATTTTAATTATTCTTCTGCCTCTCAGTCACCTGGGAATTGGTTAAACGTGCGCCAAACAAATTTTCCGTACAATTTCTTGTGAAAATGATCCGCAAGGTAAAGAAAAAGGGAATAACTAAATAGCGAAAGTTAATGGCGACACAGTTTAATGGGCGAGGAAAAAGTGTATATAAATAGTAATTTTTACAAATTCCTTTGTTTAGAAAATTGGCAATTTTCCGCCTGCAATCGCTCGCTTTTTGTATAAACATTTAAGGAAACTAAAAGTAACCGCAACAAGGTGGAGAGGATATAACTCGTTAATTGCATGCTAAGTATGTGTAAGTTCCTTTTCCTTAATCCTCAGCCTGCACTTCTTACATCATCGCACTTTATTATCCTTTTAGTGCATGACACCTACTTTATTTATTCTTCTTGCAATTGTACTGTCAAGTGAATAATCAAAAAGTTATTAATCTCATTGTTCAGTCAGGTGGTATCTTTTAATGAACGTTAGAAGTGTAAAAGTATTGTTTTAATAAAATAAACTTGTTTATTACTCCAGAAGCGCGGTTTAATTGTCCCAAAGGTGGATGAGATGTCTTCCGCGCGGTAATTAATTGTGCAAGAAATTATATAAGGTCGTTAGTACATTCCAAAAATGCTAATAAGGCGAGGTTTAGTAGTAGGTTTCACCCCGATCTCGTTATGCATTCGTTGAATCCAATGGTTTCGTAAGATTTGCCAAATTTCGTGCAGAAATTAATATTCGTTGGGTAACGATTACGGCGGGTGCGTGTTAGATCTCTGATCTATAGATATTACGCGGATGGGAATAACTGAGTCACTTTCTTGTGGTGTCCGTTCCCTGGTTAAAAAATGTTGCATTTCAAACCATTGTAAGTATATGTCACTACCGAAATAATTCATTACCTACCCTTCTCGAACTGGTTCCGTATTGCGGCCGGTACTCGTTACTGTTTCTTAACTTGATAGATGCCTTTCTTTCGAAGCTGCACTTTGGTTGTGGCCTGGACACAAAATTGCAGATCTCTTATGAATGTGCTCGAAATTCACAAAGAAGTTATCAGGTCTACCGTCAGAAAAATCGGAAATTGACAGTTTTTCTTTGCTACTTTGACACACTTGCGCATAAACGATTGTGATTTTCAGCTCTTCCTTTTATGGTACGAATATGTGGGTTGCAATAGACAATTAATCACGTTTTAATAAGATATGACAACGAATTATGTTGTTCTGAAATATTAAGCTAATGAAAATGTCAGTAAATTAATAACCTTTTTAATTTAGTCATAATAATGGGTGGTTTTGAAAGGTTGAGAAGTTTTGGAAAATTACAGATAATAATAATATTTTAAAAAATAAAACAATCTTTATTTAACTTATTTCCATCTGTTGTAAGTTTTCGTTTGTAGCTTTTTAAGTTTTGACACTAAGGGGTTGCGTTCAACCATAAAAAATAACAAGCGTTTAGTTTATGGGCAGACTTTAAAACATTCGAAGGTTCCTTAATGTTTTTACAATCATCTCTTGGACTTGCGACATTTACGCATTTCACAGCGAGAAGCTGAAGCTGCTATAAGAAAATTCCGATACTAACAATTAAAACCCTTATAAAAGAAACCAAAGGTAACCCCTCTCTTTGATAATCTAAAAATTTACATACGCATACCTCTCAAATAAGAGGGCTAATCAAATCATAGATGAAGCAGCAATTGCCGAAGGTACTCTAACTACACGTAATGCCAATGGAGGTACTTCCGATAAAAAAGGAAGAGCGCATATAATATCCTCACTATAGGAGTTATACGTGAATCCCGTCCAATTAATTACTTCGGAATCGCCAAATTAAGAATCCAATCGCCAGAGCTCAATATATAGAGATGATGGCAATTAAAATTCCATGCGTTCTAACTCACGCTTCAGCTGTTTGTTTAAACAAAATGTAAAAAACGTTATGGGAATCTTTCAACAAGTAATAAACTGTCAATAATAGTAATAAAGAAAATAAATCGTTACACACTGTTTAAGCTATAGGGAAAATGAAAACGAAACTTGACATTTTCAGTTTTTCGGCGACAATTCAGTTATTTTCAAACAAAAATTTCAAATGCATTTTTTTAGTCACAAAAAGGGGCAACCTTTGCCCTCTTTAACCTACACTGAATTTCTCACCGTTACGGAGATCGTAATGGTGAGCCACGAATTTGAACCACCCTGTGCAGGGTACCATTTTCTACATTTTCATAGTTTTGAGTCTAACTTAACATGCTAAAATCAACACTTGAAAATATTCCCTCACTTAAGAGATACGAGGGATAATCAAAAAATTGTCAATTTCAGAATGATTCTATATTTTTTTGTTAAAGGAGATACAGAAAAATGTTTACTACACAAGTTTCTTTACAATGATTGTTGAATATTCTGCCGTTTGTTTGTAGTAATTTATAGTAAGTATATGGGGTAAGGTCAAAAAGTTGTCAAACCTAACTTCATTTTTTTAATAGGCCCTTTATATTTGAATCTAAAAAGATACCATATTACATTCTCTTTTCTCTTTGCAAAAATTTAACACTAGCAAGATTGAAAAAATTCAATATTGAAAACTAATTATTTGAAACTTTTTTTAATCTGTTTTGAATTTTAAATTGCTTGAATATCATTCCTGGTGTGTTATATTTTTGAAAAGTAAATAATATTCTACCTTTTAAATTAAAATATACAGGGTGTTCCATTTATAAAATAAGGTTAAGTTCAATAACTTTTTTACCTGACCCCGTATACTTATTCAGATTATTCGACAATCATTATAAAGAAACTTATAAACATTTTTATGTACCTGTTTTAACTAAAAAAATAAAGGGTAATTCTGGAATTGACAATTTTTTATTTTCTTTCGTATCTCTTAAGGGAGGGAATATTTTCAATACCATTTTAAGTTTAACCGAAACAGAGCACACGACGTCTATATTCCTTTCTTGATAGTACTAATAATTACGGAGATTAACAGGCATAATTCCACATGTAAAATGCCACTCGATTGGAAATGTTGGTATATAGGCTGTAACGCTAGCTCTAATTCTGGATCTATTTCTTCGAATTTTATAGAGATAGGTAAAGTTGAAATTTTTGGATTTCAAGGGTTGCAGCAGTTTAGGCATTACATATCATGGAAAATTGAGTCTGAATTTAGGAGATCGATTTTTTAATCATTTATATGGCTAGTGGAATTTCAAGAATAAATTTGTGTAAGCATTTGGTAGAATTGTCCTTTCATCGTCCCTTAATTTCTGTAGCGCATTGTTTTCATAATGGGTTCCGGATGTCTGGACACGAGATGTCGCTATAACTAAAGCCAAACTGGGCATCTTAATTGGCCTTATCTATTCCATACCATTGAATAAGCGTGTGGCCATTCGGTACGAGAAATGCATATTTGAGAAGTATGTTGGATTTGATTTATTACTTTAGATCTTATTTGATTCTTATAGGGAGGACCTATGAAAACGAATCAACGTAATCGTTTTCAGATTTTGTTAATAACAACTCATTTTGTAGGCGTTCATTAATCTGCAACAAATTAAGGGTGGGGGGATCATTCCTGGAGATTTTGGCATTGATTCGGATATAACGATTGGTGAAATTTATATTCTAATTTGGAATTCAGGAAACTTTGTTTTAAGAAAGGTATTGGTCAATTTTCAATTTTTTTTGTATAAATTAAATTGCGTAGGTTGGTTCCGTTTAATAATCTAAATTTCATTGATGTAAAGTAGTAATTAGAATTTTGCGTGATTATTAAACAGCACCAATTTGTCTAATTTTCCATTGAAATTCCGTTGTATTTTTATTCAACAAAATTGTCCATGTCAATGCGTCCGAATTCTAAAGTTTAAGGATAGTTTTGATTTCTCCATTGGGGGTAGATAAGAGAAAGAAAACGTGACCACGAACTTAAAAAGTTTGACAAAAGTTCGGGGTAAGAAATTAGAGTCGGCACAAAACGGGGATCAATTTAAGGATAGTTTTGATTTCTCTATTATTGTAAAACATTAGGGGTAGATAAGAGAAAAAAAAACGTGGCCACGAACTTAAATTTCTAAAAAAACACTTGTAATACGTGTTATTATACAGAGTTGCGCATTAAAATACTCTCAGACAATTAAACAGGTAACTTTTTCCTTTCCGTTTGCTCTAAAATCGTGAATGAATTTATATTCATACATTAGTTGAAAAGGAGGATAAATTTAAAAATAACAACATTTATCACGGAGGATTAGTACAGCTAGTTTTTGAAGGTAGGACAGATGGCAAGAGAGGGGTAGGACGACAGAGGCTTAGATTCATAGACCAAATACTTAGGGACGTAGGCAAGGGTAGCTATGTACACGTGAAAAGATTAGCGCAGGATAGGAAAGGGTGGAGGGCTGCGTCCAACCAATCCTTGGGTTGTGAAGTCCAAGAAGAAGAAGTCATAAAACTTTGATATGAAGTTGGTATTTTAAAGGTGCACGTGACAACTCCAAATTTTCACTTAAATTTAAATTTCGCCCTTAAGACTCGAAATGGTGAAATTTTGAGTTGTAAGTTTTGCAGTAAAAATGTTAAATTATATTCCAGTTATAAATCGAAGTTTTGGCGTTAAAAACTAAAGTTATAGACACGCCATAATTTTTCAGTTATAACTGAAAATTGCTATTTCATGTTCAACGTGAAGTTTTACCATTCAATATTGAATGTAGCCCTTCCAGAGCTTCGTAAGTTTACTCAAGCGCGTGTTGATTTATTCATTTGTAAGAAAATAAACTCACGTTCACGGGAAGCTTTTCTATGCACCGCACAATATGAAAAATGCGGCTTTTTAAAAGAGCATGCAAATAACCTATACAAATTAGAACTTACATCCTATGGGTTGAGATCAAAAGTTCAAACACCCCAATTTACTGTTAAGCACTATGCTCTAAAATTGTTGCTGTTGTTCTCAATTAACATAATCAATTTATGATTTAAATTTTAAATATCCTAATCCACGAACAAATAAACTGACCTTTACAACGATAAAGCTTTTAAGACGGCTGCTGACCTACGTGGTACTTAAACGACCTACACAATTTGTTTCAGTCTCATGCTTTTTTCAGGCTTCACGAAAAGCTCTCAGTGCTTTAATAATTTAAGGTCCTAACACACGAAGGAGACCCCAGGAGATATGCAATACGTGACGCTTTGTCGAACTGTGGTTGCGTGTAGTGTGAAGACTTCAGCAATAATTTATAAATAAAAACCACCTTAAACACATAGATGTCGTACAAGTACTCGCTTTCTGAAATTTATTTGAAATAATAAATTGGATGTAAGTGTATATGTCAATTTGAGTTTAAAACTTTCCGTTCACTAATTATTTTCGAGGCGTTTGCCCTATTTGATACAGCCAATTTGTACTTAATTTCTTGGGGGTGCTGAATCTTGAGACCGGGAACGCCACACGTAAATAACCCCACAAATTTTTATAATTGAAAAAACCGGGATTGCCTAAATGTGAACATTGTACTTGGACTGCATCGTTTCGTTAGAGAAAAACTAGTGAAATTTGTAAAGTCCCTGAAGTAGGAGCTCACACATTGAGTAAAAACATTATTCAATGTGATATTATCTTGAGCTTTTTTTGTGCTTTTCCCTTTTCAACGGTACAGTTTGCAATTTTTGGGTTCTTATAGTTAATTTACGAGCTCAAAAATTATAATTCGATCAATTTTTATGAGCTTTTTTTGAGTTAATTAACGGCACCATTTTCAATTTTTGAGCTGTCGTGGTCATTTCACAAATCAAATTTATAAATGACCTGCTAACTTCACTTCAATTTGACACGAACGAGGTCAAAAATTGTAATTGAGTCAATAATTATGAGTTTTTTTAGGTTTTCGGCGGCACCATTCTTAATTTTTGAACTCCAATAATAGTTAGTTCCCAAATCAGTGTTGTAAAAAGGCACTAGCTTGACAAATACGAACTCAAAAGTTATAAATAAGTTACTATTGATATGAGTTTTTTTTAGCATTGGCACCTGTTAGCCTCGACGGGTCCCGGGAATACTTTTTGACCGCCCCTATATTTGAAGTTTTTGTTTGTTCATCACCCTTATCTTAAACTAGACATTTTCAATCTTGAGTGCTTGGATTTGAAAGGAGAACATTTGAATAATTTTCATACAGACACAACAATTTTCATAATTATTATGAATTGTTAGAATTCAAATATTAACCAAATTACAATTTAACTCTGCGGATTTTCTTATTAGCAAAAGTGAATAGCACTCGCTCAAAATTAATTTCTCCAGCAAGTTGAGCTTCAAGAGCTAATGTACCGAGATTGATCTAACGATCTTGACACATAGTCGATTTCAAACGGTTTTTTTACCTAGCGAGCCTTCTGCCACTCTAACGTAATTAGGAAATTTTGCTCAAGGTTTTTTAAATCTTCTGCTGTGCATTTTTTATATTCTACTCTCTCTCGTATAGAGATATGCATATGCAGATTTCTGTTAAAAAATACAATTAAGTCAGGTTTCAAAATCTCTTTTGGCCGGGCCCCCAGAACACGGCCGGGCCCCGGATTATCCCCCTTATCGGCGGTCCTGGCACCATTCCCAATTTGTGAGCTCTGAGGTTATCTCACAAATCCAATCTCTTGCTGCAGCGCTATTACCGCCTACAAATTAACGAAGTGTGAGGAGTAATAATGTTGTAGGTAATTCGGCCTATAGTAATGTTAATTGCTTGTTTTAAGCAGTATGCAGGAATGGTCTTTGCTACCTCATACCTCGTAAAAAATATAAAATAACCTTGGATAAAAAAACAATGTTCCACTAATTGTCTTTTTATTGTCTGTTTTCGCTATCGATTTCGGACATGGTCATTTTAATGTTTCTTACTGCCAATTTAATCGGTAATTGTTTAATTCTTTTAATTTCATGTATTAATTTATATGATAAATGTAAAACGCTAAAACATTTTAATCGTAATGGTTTTAGCCGGTCAGGTCTTAGTAAAAATTATCGAACAAAAGTTAATTGGTTGTGCGATAAACAACGCCATGTGCGAGATAAGCAACGCAGGTGTTTATCAGTGCTGGCGACATAGATGAAATTTCGAGTACCTATCGTCAAGAACAATGATGTTGATTTTATTAAAGGAGGTGGTCTTTGTTTAAATAGGAAGGAATGGAAAGTAAACAGGGCTTTTTAGAACCGAAGGAGGCTGTATCAGCTCTCGGTTTTATTTGAGCGTAAAGACCGTGACTTTATTTTGTACCGGTAGTCTAGCCGGATATGTAATTTGTTTAAACGAAGAAAAACGTAGTAATTGAAAAAACTGGCTGTCTCGTCGAACCAAACCTACTCACTAAGATTCAGCCTGTTATTAATCACTGAAAAAAAAGCGATGGCTGCTGGACTATGATATAAATACCACATCTCGGCTCGAAAGGTTTCCGAAACCCATTAAAAGTTTCATAGAAATTAAACAACGCAATGTAGGAATAAATGCTCGTGCCTTGGACTGCAGTTGACCGTTTCATTCTTTCAAAGTCTAACAAAACACAGAAGGTTGTTCGGACCACAAAACTGATACTTCATTTCGATTGTTATTGTTATAGAAATGAATTTCAAGCTACTTTATACCATGATTTGTTGAAAAGGTCTTGTATAAAACATATAAACAAAAACTTAAGGTTTATTATGTAGAGGTAGACCATCAGCAATGACAGAAAAAAGAGTTGCGGAAACTGTAACAGATTTTTTGAGTTTGTATGCGAAAGGGAAATTAGCAAGAACCTTTTTTAATTAGACCTCTATCTCCAAAAACCCTTTCACGAATTTTTTTCTCTTTGAACATTTGCGGTACGTTACCTATATGACGCTGAAATATTAGTAAACGTGCCGCTTCATTAAAGTGGTAGACATTCACGTAATCCCATCCAATTTAAATACGGATCTGCAAAATGCAAATTAGGAAAGCAATCTCGTGCTGCAATTAGCGCACAAAGATGCCTTTTAGAACCGAAAGTTGAGTATTACTGATTTTACGGTAATTACTGCGGCACACGGCGTCACTTCATTCGCGCCATAATTTATTTCACCAAATACCACTAGTAATTGCAATTATTATTAATAAGTTCAATTCTGTTTGAATTAGAACATAATTTACCCGTAAGTAGGCATAGGTACTTATATACGAAAATCGGATTTCAACTCCTACTTGAAGCTTCAGTCGCTTATTGCTTAAGTATTTCCAAGCAGAATTTAGAGACCTCACGGCTGTTCGTTTACATTTACTTGATCTGTATAAAATATATAAAACGAGACTCAAAATTGGAAACATAATTTTGTGTTACTTATATACGAAAATCGGATTTCAACTCCTACTTGAAGCTTCAGTCGCTTATTGCTTAAGTATTTCCAAGCAGAATTTAGAGACCTCACGGCTGTTCGTTTACATTTACTTGATCTGTATAAAATATATAAAACGAGACTCAAAATTGGAAACATAATTTTGTGTTGCTTAAGCGGCTCTGGATTGATTTACTTTCAACCATGGTCATATTAGTACTTCGATGGGGACCAATTGTGTAAATTAGCATTCACCGGGATGTTATATCCGTACTTCTTATTCGGTGACTGTGCTCCTTTTAATTTCGGTCTAACGAAAGAACGTATAAATGACAGTACTCAGGACCTATTAATTACGAGAAAGCGAACTGATATTATGGGTTGAAATGGACAGTGGTTCACAGAACTAAGTTTTTATTTATTTATTTATTATCCCTCTCTTGTTCTGGGCCCTCAACAGGCTTGCGCCCAATTAGGAGGTTCTATTGGCCTCACTGACAGAATAATAATAATTAATAATATAATATAATAATATAATTCTTTATTAGACTTAGTTCAGTCTAGTTCTGCTTCTCACAGAACCAACATTTAAGGCAGGCACCATTTGACTTTACTGTGAGCCGTAGTAATCCATTTAAAACCCACCTAAAATGTGTAACTTCATGAAGTGATAACATTAAAATATGAGTCAATTATAACAGGAGGAATTAATTAATCCTTTCAGCTTAGTTAATGTAATTACTATCAGTTTGCGTAATTAGCAAACTTAATTCCATTTCCAATTACAAATAATTGACAACCGATCGCATAGTTTCGCGAGGCTTAATTTTCGTTAATAATCTCCTAACTTTAATTTATTAAGTCCGTCCCTGACCAATGTCCTCATCTGTTTATTCATATCAGACCACGCGCAGATTTATATAGGATTAGAACCATGTACTTGCAAATTTTATATCTCTAATTCAATTAATTAATGTTAATTGAAACCTTGTAAGTGGATTCGCACTAAATATAATTAACAAATGCACCGGATACGATTCTTTGACACGGGAAGAAAAATCTGACATGAAACCTCTACCCGGGTCGCACAACAGGTTCGAACACATTTAATTAATTGACAATTACAACATTTTATTCTAAAACACATGAAATGAAAATTAAAACAAAATTCCTAAAATGAAGAGAAGCTTACAAAGCTTGTTTTTATATAGTACCCCGTACGCACACGGTCGAAAGTGAAAAAAATAAACATAAATCAAATTACTTACAGTTTTTTTCTTGGTTTAAAATCGAAATAATCTGGTCATAACCGGGTTTGCGTAAAAGGAGGCACACTTAAGTCCGCACGCAAACGCTGACAGCTTCTGAACGTCACTTCTTTAACACACAAACTTGATTATAAACATTATATACATTTTAACATGCAGTTTCAAGTTTTGCAATTAAATAAACAAATATAAATAAACAATACGCAATTACAAACAATTATTCTAAACGAAAAAATAACACTAGAATTACAAACTCAAAAGAAATAAACGAATTCCGTGCCCCCAGATTTACTTTAATAAAATTGAAGCGTTTCTCGTAATTATTTTCGGTGTTTTCATGACGTTGTAACAATATGATTTACCCTTTCGTACGTATTAAGTTATTAACATGAATTAACTTTATTTTTAATTTAGCTGTTATAGAAGGTGTTATTAATGTTATATATGATCATTATTTAATGAATCATGTTTTAATTTTTTCGCAATGTCGTTTAGAGGTGCACCATTTCGTATGGTAAAATGAAAAAATAAAATAGAACAAATTGTTGGAGACTATACATTTTACATGTTATTCACTGTAGGTTTCAAATTCACTGTAAAATTAGGTCCTGTAGCTCTCGATCTAAGGTAATTCCGAAGGATTCTCCTATTTTACACAAGTAGCCAAAATGATATCTACAATCCTGAGGTTTTGATGGGGGAGGATTGTAAGAATTTCAGAATGAGGATGCACGTTAATCTAATTACATCAATAAGTACTCAGTAGATCTAGAGCGCAGATTTACAGGAGGCAGGAGGAAGGATAACTGGGTTAATTACCCTTCCCATGAAGTGTAAGGGGTAGAACCTATAAGTATATAAAAATCACTTACGGTAGCGAATTTTCTTTGAACATTGAAATAGCTGCATAAAAACACTGAAGAGTACAGCGAAAGCTTCTATTGTGCTTTTACTAATGATCATTATCTGCTTAGCATCTACAAAAAGCAGAGGTGCAAAAAAAAGCAATCGATAAGAGTAACAAGGGTGTATCCGAGTAAGCGTTTCTGTACATTTTCCTTGCTTATAGAATGTAAGTAGGCACCTATGACAATGTCGAGGTGGGTTGCACGATTTCCATTTTCGTGGTGGTTCTTACGTTGGCGGAGTCCATAAAGTTTCCATTTAAAAATAGCGCGAGCAACCACTCCATGCAATGCACGCTGTCTCGCCGTTTTTATTTTTTGCTATTTATCGTTACGACAGGTTTGAACATGCAACTGCGGGGTTGTTATACAACGTAGGCTTTTATTGCCGATCGATACGGTACCTGTATATGTTGTTTATGTGTCTGAAATAAATTTTTCCCCCGCTACACCTGTGTTTATTTTAGAACTGTATGTACTTCCGTTTTCGACCCGTATGCTCATCATATGGATGAAATATGTTCACACACTTAAAATATGACTTCCTCGCGTAGTAGTCAGGAAAACCAAGAGGTTTTCAGTCAGTCAAACGTGGGGTTCGTTAATTTATTATTCGAACGTAAGTGCAACTGCAAGCTGAAAAATTTCTTTGATGCGCTTCTGTGTCAAAGGGTTATACTTCAATATCGCCTTTATATGCCGCACATGTGCAAGCCAGACATTAATTTTAAAATTAAAATCAAACAAACAGTATTAAATTTATGCATCGAATATACAACCAAGCGCATTTTAAAATGCAAACTGGACGAGTTTGAAGTACGCGCGACTGAATGGCACTGTAATTATTCAACAAGGAGATATAATTGGGGCTCTTGTGCCGCCTATTCAAAAAGTTTGCAATACTTTAATAAAAACATCTACAACATGGTGGACGACCTGGGCACCCCTCTTGGAAATTTGCGAAGTTTCGCAAACAAAGTTGAAGAGCGACGATATAAAGGACGTAGTAGGGGATGAAATATAAAATAAAGAACTTTTCGTGTTATTGATGTTGGTTTAAAGTTTACATAGTAGGGGTAGATCGAGTAAAGTCAAGCTGGATGCGCTATTTTATTGGATAGTGATTTGAAAATTTTGGCAAATGGTACCTTATGTGTTCATGGAAAGTAGGGAACAATTTCATTTCATGTATTCAGAATGTCAAGGGTGGGCACACGTGAAATGGGCTTGAATTTTGTGTGCATCAAACTCTGGAATGTTTTTCAAGTTAAAATATGCGAATGTCTTTCAAAATTTTAGTTTGGTATTATATTCTTCGGATTGCCAGTTGGAATTTATAGCTTTTAAGACTTTAAGATTAAAATTAGAAAAAAATTTTTGTGTCCCATTTGATCCCCCAAATTATAAATTTTTTTTCAAGTTACAAACAATATCAGTTGCAAAAGCTTAAAATTACTTGTTCCCTGCAGTTTGAAATTTCATTTCAGAATTGAAAATATTTTTATTAATTCGAAATTTGAGATTTTGGCTATCAAGGTTTCAGTTTCATGAACCCCTATTTTAAATTATTTCTTGTACAATCATCGTGGTCAAAATTTTAAAATTTAGGGAATCAAGTGAAAATTTAATAAGCTAATAAAATCTCCCAATTTTATACGTTTTATTTCTTAATCGCGACTAATACTTTGCGCGTCTTTCAATCCTAAAATAATAAAATGTTTGATCTTCTAATTGAAGTTTAGAACTACGAAGGCTTTAAAACTTGCTCTGGAGCTTTATTTCAGAATCTCGAGTTGAAATGTATTTGAGTACCTATCCTTCTGCTTCAACGAAACTTCAAGCTTTTAAATTTCACTGGAATGTCCTTCATAATCGTAGCTTGGAATATTATTTATACTTTCAGGTCTCCAAATTTTGAAACTTTTGACTTTAAAGTTGAAATACTAATCTTCGAACTAGGATATTTTTTCGAGTTTAGCTTCAAATTCACTTTTCACGTTACATATTTAAAAATTTAAAATTGTGAATTTTAAATCATCTTAAAGTACAGATCTAGGCTTGAAACGATCATTTATAACTTCATCTTCATGCTTCAAAATTTCTAATTAAAAATTGTAATTTGAAATTTAAAGCTGCCAATGTATTTTTATTTCGTCGGAAATTTTAGCCCATTCTTAAATTTTGACATTTTGGCTTTAGTTTTAGTATGGTAACTTTTAAAAGTTATGAGAATAATTTAAAATACCCCTTATTTGTGGGTAAGTATATAATAATTTATTATACAATCTCATTATATTTAATTGTTATTATTCTTTAGACTATCGATTTGGGACCGATATTGTATCCACTGAGATAAGAATCTTGTAGCAACACAGCCGTAGGGCGGATAGACGTAATACTTCATTCCTTTTTGTACCTTATTGACTTTACTGAATATTAAGAAATTTTCAAAAATTATCGGAATTTCTAAGGAAAGTTTTGTACAAAAAGGAATTTCAAACATATTCTTGGTATTTTGAGTATTTCGAACGGCATTTTAACAAAGACTACTATATTTTTATCTTAAGAGCTATATTGTCTCAGATTCTTATAGAATGTGGCCTGTAGAATCCATAATTTCAAACAGTTCCAAGATTGGGCAGCTACTAGTTCAAAAGTTACAGCCCTTTGAATTTTCTTTCGAAATTGGTTTCTTTTCTAGTCTATAACTTTTTATTGAGAAGTCTGATCGAAAAAGTACGAATTGTTTTGGATTATACGCACCAAAATTAATAAGAAAAAGTGTTTTCCCGAGAAATTTTGGTGCAGTCGATTTTTGGTAAAAAAGGAAGGTTGTACACTGCTTTTTTTGAGGCCCTCAAAAAAAATTGTCTCAGATCGTCCCGGAAAAACAATTTTCTTATAGAATGTGGCCTGTAGAATCCATAATTTCAAACAGTTCCAAGATTGGGCTACTAGTTCAAAAGTTACAGCCTTTTGAATTTTCTTTCGAAATTGGTTTCTAGTCTATAACTTCTGATTGAGAAATCTGATCGAAAAAGTACGAATTGTTTTGGATTCTACGCACCAAAATTAATAAGAAAAAGTGTTTTCCCGAGAAATTTTGGTGTAGTCGATTTTTGGTAAAAAAGGAAGGTTATACATTGCCTTTTTTTGAGCCCCGAAAAAAAAATTGTCTCAGATCGACCCGGAAAAAAAATTTTCTTATAGAATGTGGCCTGTAGGATCCATAATTTCAAACAGTTCCAAGATTGGGCTACTAGTTCAAAAGTTACAGCCCTTTGAATTTTTTTTCGAAATTGGTTTCTGGTCTATAACTTTTGATTGAGAAGTCTGATCGAAAAAGTACGAATTGATTTGGATTCTACGCACCCAAATTAATAAGAAAAAGTGTTTTCCCGAGAAATTTTGGTGTAGTCGATTTTTGGTAAAAAAGGAAGGTTATACACTGCCTTTTTTTGAGCCCCGAAGAAAAAATTGTCTCAGATCGACCCGAAAAAAAAATTTTCTTATAGAATGTGGCCTGTAGAATCCATAATTTCAAACAGTTCCAAGATTGGGCTACTAGTTCAAAAGTTAGAGCCCTTTGAATTTTCTTTCGAAATTGGTTTCTAGTCTATAACTTTTGATTGAGAAGTCTGATCGAAAAAGTACGAATTGTTTTGGATTCTACGCACCAAAATTAATAAGAAAAGTGTTTTCCCGAGAAATTTTGGTGTAGTCGATTTTTGGTAAAAAAGGAAGGTTATACACTGCCTTTTTTTGAGCCCCGAAAAAAAAAATTGTCTCAGATCGACCCGGAAAAAAATTTTCTTATAGAATGTGGCCTGTAGAATCCATAATTTCAAACAGTTCCCTTATTAAGGCTCTCTTCTAAATCTCTTGAATCTTTCCTGAAATATTTTCTGAAACTCTCTTCTTGAATCTGTGAAATTGAAATCCGGAATTCGAGAATATACGAGTTTCAGGATTCTCGAAATTAAAAGGAACTAATCCAAAAACAGAAAACTGAGTGTTACTCGTTTCTTCCTCGGTTTCTCCATGATTTAACCGCCAAGTTCAAAAACATTTTCACTGATGCCCTAACAACACCACTAAATTTGAATATTACATAAATAACATCCCTTGTTTTGTTCTTGAACTACAAATAATTAAAATCCTGTTAGGGTTACTATAAGTAGGCACGCCTCTCTGTGTTAGATGGTTTTAAGCAAAAGCAAAGATACATTTTCTTGCACTCCTCAGGGAGTAAGTGCACAACCCTCATGAAAAACCCTATTTTGCATTTTAAAAACACGCCCATTCAGCAAGTTATGATTCATTCATTATACACAAATCCCCCAAACGCACTAATGGGGACTGTATTCGCAGATGTAGTTACGAAATAAGTGCAACTTTGAAATAAGAGCAACTAATCCATTTGACCATCGGGCAAGGATTGTTACAAAATGAAAATAAACCGTCGCGTCGTTGATTACTGAAGCCCAACCCTTTCCTCCTAACCCACTTTGTTAATGCTAACAAATTGCGCTAATAAACAGATTTCAATATCCGTTAGTCAATAAGAGCTACAACCATGACCACCTGTAATCGGGTAATCAATAGATCCGATAATTTAATTAAGGTGTCTACGTTTATGACATATTATTAAGTACGATCGCGGCACACGTCGCAATAAAAAGAAAAACGAAAGATTTAATGATCCTTCCACTTTCCCGATCGCATATTTGAATGCGAACGTGATTCGAATTAGTTATTAAAGCTCATTCATTCCGATGCACGATGCGATTAGCATCGGAGCTTTGAATTTGAATGGGATTTGTTTGCTTTTTTTTCGTTTGGGTGAAACCGCAGCTTTTCATGTAAAATATTGATCTGGCGATTTTGCCAAATGGTTACGACGAATATTCAACTACCGTACCATACCCATTTTCCAATAATTTTTTCCAGGAATCGGAGCTTGATATTCGTAAAAAAAGATGTATTCAAAACATCTCCTAACTAGATCTATGGAGAACATTGGGAATCTCAGCATATCCTTACAAATCCAGGCATTTTCAGGATATCATGTAAAAATATTGAGTCCATCCACTATAGCTATAGTTTTCGCCTCAAGGCAAGTGACTTTAGCACATTTTCCATGAATGATCTTTACAGCATGCGATATGCCTGTCTTTTACTAGAAGCATCTGTGGTTAAAATTTCAAAGAAATATCTCCATAAATAAGAAAGTTGACATTGCCTAGTTTGCGCATGTGATTTTCACATTTTTGCTGGTCTGTACTAGAAGCATTTGTGGTTAAAATATAAAAAAAATATCTCCATAAATAAAAAAGTTAACATTGCGCAGACTGGTTGAAGTGCCAGAGTTATTAGCTACCGATTGCAAAACGATCGAAAAAAACCTGAAAACTGTAGGAGTACTTAAGGCCTCGAACGGAGGGACGGACGGACGGTGTAATGGTAGTTCTAAATTTGCATTTAAATTTTTTTGAAATTTCGTTGTGAAGATTTTGAGATCTCTAAAGGGTAGGGCAGTTTAGATATATCATAAAAATTTTATACGGTGTCGAAATGTAGCGGACCGATTTTCTAGTGAATTGTTTGACTAGTGGTATTGTATAATTATGCCGTGGTGCAAATGCTCGTCATTTCTGCCTCGTTTAATTTCGGTAGGGCATTATTTTATTAATGGATTCGGGATATCTGGAGAGATGTCAGGGATGTGGACCATATTCATAATTAGGACTATTTGGTTACAACTGGGAATTCGGCATGAGGTCTGTTTAGTATCGTAGAATCTACAGCGTAGCATATGTTGGTCTTGTGGGGGATTTAATTTATTGCTTTGACTATTATTTGTTTGTTTGTTAATAAGGAGCCATTTTGTAGATGTTTATTAATTAGTAAGGGACAGGGAGGTTTAGTTTTAGAGGGAAATTTTGAGGGATTCGTTGTCCATGATAAAAGTTTTGAACGATTCAAGTTTCGGTTCCTACCAGTGCGTGATCTTTAGAGAAACGTGTTTAAAGTTGATTTTGATTGAATAGTAATCAATATTGATAAGAGGATTAAGTCACTGTGTCACCAAAGAGGGAAAAATCGTTTAAAAAGACAACATAATTTTTAAATTTTTATTGGGAATTACCAATAATATCGTGAAGGAAACGGAAAATAGTTCAAACGATTTCCCCAATTCACGTGTAATTCGTTTGCGCTTTATGAGGACACAAAAAGATAGACGCACGGTGACTTTTATTGGTAAAAAAATAGAAATAAAACAATCAGTGCGCATCATTTTTATGCACCCGTACGCCAAACAGCTTGGGATCGTCAGAATGAAAGCACGAATCAGTGAAAAACTCCAAATGATCGATTTGGTCTGCCGTCATTGGTCGCGGAGGCGGTTTCGGTTTCTCTTTATCCTCAACTCTCGGAGAACGCGATTTCAAACCTGTAACAAAAGCTAAAGCACAATTATCGCCGACCGACACGCTTACTTCTCGCCGTTCGAATCCTGGGCGGATCCAGCAATCGAGCCAAGTGCTTCGTTAGCCGTTCCACCTGAACAACCTTCCTCGCCGCATTTTCGGCGAGCAACACCTTCTTTCTCTCATTTCTTCGGCAGGTTGCTTCGGCTTTGCGCACCAGGTCATCGGGTAGTCGATCGAGGTGCAACAAATAATCGCGATAACCCGTTTCGATTATTTTCATCATCTCCTTCATTGTCAGTTTGGAATCGTTCAGACCCAACCGATCTTCGTAAACGTCTTCGACGAAGACGTACAAATTTATAGCCTCCTCGTTGGAAATTAACTCCTTGAAATCTCCATTTATTAATTCCAAAGCCAATTCTTCCAAGCGCGTCGCCCTGTCCTCCTCCCATCTGTGACAAATGGGTTAGTTGGGAAGTAATGGGTGTTACTTACATTATCTCCCGTTCGAGATTGTCGATTATCTCCTGGAGCGAGGCCCCTTCAGTACTGAATGAATCTTCGATATATTTCACCGCCTCCTTGACCTGCTCTAGTGGCACGGCTAATTCCTCCGAATGCAGGAGTGTATTCAGATTTTGCAATTCGATGAAAGCGAACACTTTGAGAAGTTGATTGGGTTCGCTGAAGAAAAGGCTGGGTTTTTCTTGGGTTTGTACGTCCTCCACGAACTGACTGATCAGATTACTAAGTGACTGCACTTCTCCCGCGGGGCGCCTGTCATTCGCCGTTTCTTGCGTTAGATAAAAGTCGTGCTCCTTTCTCCAGTCCATCGGACTAACCAAATACAAAAATTTTTGGTACGTCTTACAATTTCGCCATTTCTCTTCCAAATTGCAGACCGTAGATTTCAGCGAGCCATACCCTTTCGTGAGTTTCTGAAGCGTTTCGACCTTTTCGGATGCTTCCGACTCGATTTGTTCGGATTCCTTCAATAGGTCCATGGAAGCCGAGTGGTCGTTAAATAGAAACTCCTCGAAAGTGTTGAGGTATTTTTGAAATTCCCGCGAGACTTCGTTGAGTATTTTCTTCTCGCTCGCGTGGTTTTCGTCGACCACCATGATGTCGTCTTCGCGATAGCCGATTGCAATTTTGGTACGGAGTACGTTGTTAATATCTTCAATGTAATCCCTTCGGTTGAACTTTCGTCCCACTGGGCGCCCGGCTGTCAACGTGTAGAATTGGGGGTCGACATCTAAGATGGTTTTCATGCTTTTCACTTCCGGCTCTTTCACATACAATCGATTGAGCAAGTCGATCTTATGCCTCTCGTTGTATTTCCGCTCGTTTTCTTGCTTGATTCTGCTCTGCCTCCACGATTTCGATGTTAATCTGTACGAAAATTCGTCTAGATCTTTTGGGTAGGAAAACGGTAAAGTTTCCGCGTTGATGCCTATATTATTACTCTCGTTTATTTTAACGCCGGCCGTAAAGTAGCGATCCCGTGGTTTATTAGGTTTTCCAAAGACGCGCTCGAGGGCGGACGGTGGTTTCAATTTGGGCTCTTTTACTTTCTGACCCGATCTTCGTGTGAAAACCACCGGTTTTTTTCGTGGCACGTTATTATCACATTCTACGCCAACCGAGGACATTTTCCTGCTGACTAAATGTCAAATGGAGAGAGAATGCTCATGGAATTATATTATCGAACCATCAACTGTTGCCATAGTAATTCTAATTATGCTCATAGCAACTCGTTTGAATGTTATCATTGCACTGTCGAAAACACACCAAGGGAAAAACGAGCACGATTCGTCTTATAATCGATTTTGTTGGAATAATATTTCACGGATCATGCATTAACGCACAGGTAGAACAATTCCCTAAGGTTCACGGTGTTATTTCCCTGTACCGGAACCAAATTCCGGACGTCCGCTCTTTTTCAATGGCGTTAAATTGTGCACGCTCTGATACTTACGATATTGTAGTCCATTTCCATACGACCTTTGTAAATTGCGCTGTATCTGACAAACGCGTCGATTTCTTATAATTTTGTAGTGAAAAAGTTCATCCCCTAAAGCCTACGTCGGCATTTGTGCGAGGATTTTCACATACAAGGAAATGAGAAAAGTTTATTTTTAGCTGGCGTCTGGAAATACGAGTTATTGTGAAACCACGGAAATTTAAATAATTTACCCTGCATTATACGAAGAGACGTCGACACTATCATTTGGAATATTGTAAAAACGCGAATGGGATTCTTTTTTCTGAAATAAAAAACGTTATAACGAAATGTAATATTCCTTCACCAACATGTAGATACGCTTACATAAGGCCTACATAATGTAAAAGACTTTATAATCGGTCGAGGGGTAGTCGAAAAAAATTGCGTATGTGCATTAAAACTCACGCTCCTTGGCAATTCTTGGGCCTAATTTAGATTACATCAGGCAGTGCCGTTTTTAGGCATGGGCCACTTGGGCCCGGGCCCAGGGCCTCGAAGTCCTGAGGGGCCCCCAAAAGTTTATGTGAATGAAAAAATTTTAGTGCAAAATCTGCCGCCTTAAAGTAAATGCAGATTTAAACAAAATTAATGCATAGAGTAAGGGATATCGGAAATTCTAAAATCCTGCAGATCAAGGTTAGGTACCATTTAGAAAGTTAAAAAGTCCTAATAAGTGATAAAAAGCCTAAAGTGGGTATTAAACTGAGGTTTATTGCCCATGGCTAATTAAAAATCAACTGAGATTAGAACATTTATCCCTGATGAGTATTGAAAATGAATGACCGGGAAAAAACATTTTCTTATAGAATGTGGCCTGTAGAATCCACAATTTCAAACAGTTCCAAGATTGGGCTACTAGATCAAAAGTTACAGCCCTTTCAATTTTCTTTCGAAATTCGTTTCTAGTCTATAACTTTTGATTGAGAAGTCTAATCGAAAAAGTACGAATCGTTTTGGATTCTACGCACCAAAATTAATAAGAAAAAGTGTTTTCCCGAAAAATTTTGGTGCAGTCGATTTTTGGTAAAAAACGAAGTGTATATACTTGCTTTTTTTGAGGCCGGAAAAAAAATTGTCTGAGATCGACCGGGAAAAAACATTTTCTTATAGAATGTGGCCTGTAGAATCCACAATTTCCAACAGTTCCAAGATTGGGCTACTAGATCAAAAGTTACAGTCCTTTCAATTTTCTTTCGAAATTGGTTTCTCGTCTATAACTTTTGATTGAGAAGTCTGATCGAAAAAGTACGAATTGATTTGGATTCTACGCACCAAAATTAATAATAAAAAGTGTTTTCCCGAGAAATTTTGGAGCAGTCGATTTTTGGTAAAAAAGGAAGGTTATACACTGCCTTTTTTTGATTTGCGAAAAAAAAATTGTCTCAGATCGACCCGGAAAAAAATTTTTCTTATAGAATGTGGCCTGTAGAATCCATAATTTGAAACAGTTCCAAGATTGGGCTACTAGTTCAAAAGTTACAGCCCTTTGAATTTTATTTCGGAATTGGTTTTTAGTCTATAACTTTTTATTGAGAAGTCTGATCGAAAAAGTACGAATGGTCAATTCCAATTTTATAAATTCTAAATGGCGTACTAAATGGACATATGTAATTTGGATGAACTTGGTTTAAGTTTTATAGTGGGTTGGGTTGGTAGAGCAACCTGAAACCTCGCGCAATGCAAAACAAAGACCAAATAAATAAAGACCAAATAAAATCAAATCCCCCTGTGGGTTCGGGGTTAGAATTGGCCCACTCCCGTCCTGGAGATCGTAAAAGGCGATCGATGGACATCTTAGATACCTACCAAACACCTTTCCATCGTCAACATCTTTCCATCGCCTCCCAATTTCTTCCGAAATCCTAAGATGAGAGCGTGCTGAGAGAATGAATGAAATTTTAGACGTTTGACTGCTTTTCTTCACCCTGTACCTGTGACTATGTTGACTTTTTCAAAAAGTCTCATAAAGACCAAATAAACTAAAATCCCCCACCCGAGGAATCCTAAGAAGTCTTGGGAACTTTAAAAATTGGGATCCTAAAACATAAAAGGTTTGCGGCTCTTAAAAATTGCCTAAAAAAGTTTGAATTCTTGAGAATTGTCATAATCTGAGTAGTTTTGGAATTGTTCGAAAAACTGAGAACCACAACAATGTTTTAAGTTTTTGAAGAAATTTTAGGATCTTTAGAATTTAGAATTTTATAGTTTGTATGATAAATTTGAAACGCATAAATAAGGGAATATTTAATCGTAATGTTGACAGTTTTTAACTAGTCGGGTGTTAGCAAAAAGTTTATTATCGGAGAAACATTAATTGGTTTTGCGAACCACGTGCGAGATAAGCAACGCAGGTGGTTATCAGTACTGGCGACGTAGATGGAATTTCGAGTATCGTTAGGAATAACGATGTTGATTTATTAAAAGAGGTGCTGTTTGTTTAAATAGGAAGGATTGATATGTAATATGCCTTTGAACCAAAGGCGACTGTGTCGGTTTTTTTTAGACGGAGACGGCTGTCTACTGTCTTCGGTGTTGTTAGATTGGTGTATTGCAATTTCTCTCTCACTGCAAATTTGCCTAAGGCAACCTACCAAAAAATCTAATCATCAGTTTGTTACTGATGTTAAGATGCCTTCGAACGCATCCCTCTGAGACACATGTGTTTCCAAACATCGCTGAATTGCGAACACATCAATCCAAAAATCTTTAAAATTAACCGTAATTCTATTGTATTATGCTCCCCCGATCCCAATCTCTTCTGTAAGAGAACACAGAACGTCATATCGTTGTATAGATTAAACCAACCAGAATCAGTTAAGCTTGGTTTGGGTTGCGTTGTCTATCAGAACAGAAAACAAGTGATAATCTGGCCTAAATTTACTCAAAGCTTAAGTACGTAGCTACTGATTGCAGTTACTATTACTATTCTACTATTTTTCAACACAAATAGAAATTTAAACTTTACTTTCCAATCTCTTATAAAAGTTAAATCCAGCTCATTAGAAAAACCCCTTCTCGTTTCCAACTTTGCCAACTTTTAATTTAAAGTCGTACATTATCTGGAACTTCGTCGCGAGTAATAATTATTCAAAGAAAGCCACTGTTAAATTGTTATACAAAGTTTACACTTATTTTAATTAAAAGATGTAAGCAGATAAACCATTTTTTTTTAATTTTATACATTAAACGCAATTCGATCCATGTCTCATTTACAAATTTATTAAAATATTGTCGAACTTTCTGAGTTTATGCCTAATGATGAACGTCTTCGCCTAGAGTTAGTAAAGCTAAGCAGTTTCATGTGCAAGCCATGTTCTTGTCGTATGGGTTATATAATATACAGATAGATGTACTCATAGATATACGATTACTTGACAAGTTGCAATGTGGAAGTGTGTAATTATGCTATGCTAATGTAGGCAATTATATTTATAACAATGAAACCCTTTATGCATTTTGCTAGTCTTGTTAAATGAAATTAGATCATTCCTGGAACCTAAAATATCGAAAATCATCTGTTGTTACTCAAAAATACGAATACTGCTAAAATGTTTCTGTTAACAATGCAAACAAATGTACTTATGGCCTTATTTCACCTTTGACGTCAATACTCTTTTGCTTTCGCTGGAATCAATTTGCTACTCTTGTATCCCCATGAATTTACAACTAATTTTCGCCAAACTTCTTGTATTGACTAAAGCATTTCCAATTTTAGACGAAGTAGGTAATCAATATTTCCTGAAAATGTTCTCTTTCTCTAGAATTTCCTTCCATTTAATGAAAATTTCCTGATAACACAAAATGTAGGTACCCTTTACCCTTATAGTTCTCGTTTTTATATTCCCAGAATTATGTATACAGATTTCCCCTCTATTTCGCCAGAAGTTCCTCGGCAAAGATTTCTTAACCTAGATTTCGCCAATTTCCATCTAAAATAGGTATTGGTATTTCATTAGAACTTGAACTTGCTTTGTATTTCCCCAAAATTATTAACCAACTGACGGAAAATTTTTCTAATTTTTAAACAAAATAAATGTATTTTACACGGAACCTTGTCTAATTCCACAAACACTTCTTGCATTACCTTACTGTACGACATACGTAAAATAAGTACTTTCTTAAAAGCTGACTTCCTGTATTCCAAATTTTCTTCCACATTTCCTCAGAATTCCTTAGGATTTTCTCAAAATGTGCAATCATTTCTCTAGAAAAATTTACCTAATGTATATGCGACGTAATCATCATAATTTCCTTAACAGTTCTCTTCTAATTTCCAAAACTTTCCCATCTTAGTTCTTTAGAATATCCTAGTGTTTCCTAGGAATAAGCATGTCCGTCTGTTTCGACCAAATTCCTTATGTATTTCGAGAATTGTTTTGTCCCCTAAAATTTACGTCTACGTCCCTATATATTTTTATACTCTCTTTAAGATTTCGTCTAAAGTCCTCACTGATTTTTGCCTTATCTTAAAAGTTGTCATTTTCTATATGAAGGGACCATTTGCTGAAAACTACCTTTTATTTCTGACTTCGCCCTAATTTCCTCGGGTCTCCAAGTTATTTACCTCCCAAAGTTCCCATTTTTTTCCTCCTCAATTCCCATGTATTTCGATCACATTTTGCTTAAATTTTCCAAACTTCTACAACATTTCTTTTTGTCTACCAAACTGAATTTATATTTCCATTAGATCTAAAGTCTTTTACATTAAACGAAATTTTCCATATTTTGTACCTATACGTCCCCAAAGTATGCCCTCCCTTTTTCGAAATTCTTCTTTTCTCCTGATGGAATGCAGTGTAAAATGTTTAGAAAATTCTGATCTTTCTAGATGTTTTCCAGAGTCTTATAGGCAACAAAAAACTTCGCTTTCTCAAAAACTTGCATTGTTTATCTGGGAAATAATTTATAACCGCCAAATTTTGTACAACATAAAAATTTAGATGATGCTCAAATCCCTAAAGCTTCATAAACTCTAAATCTCTAACTTCACAATGAAATTTCGAAAAAATTTAAAGGCAATTACAGATACAGTAACCGGTACCTATGGCGCTGAGTGTAATGTAATCTTATAATAAAGTGTATGCGACTGGCAAGTCTTTTCCAATATCCCCTTGCGATAAAGTACCACACACACTGACTGCCATCTGTAGTTATGCTCAATGGTTTTTAATAATCAGGGTACTGAAGAATTGGGGCACTAATTAATTCGGTTTTTAGTTAATCAAGGCACAAGTCGGATCAAACGTTGTGTCTCTTTAAATGCGAAATTATGAACGCTTGAGATTTTTAGTAAAGGCTCTATACAATGTATGAGGCACCAAATCTCTACATAATAGTTTTTTGGTTGTTATTCGTTTTCCGTAATATAATTTTTCGGTGACATTTTTGAGATCGAAATCGCTTTATCTAAGTTATACCACTATTAATTAAAATATTTTGCTCTGAAATGTATATAAAAAAACATTACAATCAATCCATAGAGCATTTGGCAATATTTTTTGCCTCTCTCCTCGTCACATATCAAATGAGACGGAATTATTGGGCTAGTAGAAACAAACTTTAGTTTCATAAGTCTAAATATACGCTTCCTTAACAGTAACGGGACACAAAAAAATAATATCGACCGAATTTCTTCTCTAAACAGAGAAAAAGTTGAACTTGTGTTACTGTAATAAATTACATGCCTTCAAGTTTCCCAAAAGAAAAAACATCACAGCAAGCAACAATAAAATTGAGATATATCGCTACAACCAGTTGTCTTCAATTACTGAGTGATTTAGAAACATCCCTGAACTGCCATTTATTAAAAAATAAGACTGGAAGATGCGAGACTACAATTCTCTCTGTGGCGCGAAAGTTAAAAGTGTTCTAGATGAAAAAGAAAACGGAAGAGGCAAGAGTTAATTAAATATTTGCGAGAAGGGCGAATACGTACCTGTAGTTGACATGAAGATATTGATCCGCAACTAAACTCGGCCAACGGGGTTAGTAAACTGAATCCTCTAAGTATCTCTATATGACCACACATCGTTCTCTATTTTTCGGTTTGCTTATTTTCAAAATATAGCATCGGTAAAAGTTTCCGTATTACCCACTGCGTGCAGGGAAAACTTCTCTAATAAAACTTAGGGGGTGGGATGTCGGAAACGCTGAAAAAGACTCGAAATTTATTACTTTGTGTACATGCTGGTGGTGATAAGTTTAAAAATTCCATGATTTATTCGCAATCGAAAAATCGCTGCTCGTAATCGATCGACGGTGAGCTTCAAATTGCATTACGCCCCTTCAACTTATAAAGCGTAATTGATTTTCGTTATCAGTCTGTTGTAAAGGATTTGCAGCTGAAACGTATTTGCTTAAACGAGTTCCTCGTTAATAATTTAATTAGGGCTTTAACGAATCTGAAAATAGAACGAAACATAAAAAAGTTTCGCCTTCCATTATTTAAACCGCGGGAGTAGTGCGCTTCCAGTTGTTTACAATTCAATGTGAAAATAATACAAAAAGCATCTGGGGCTGCAGTCTAGATAATTTTATCTTTTAATGTAAATTTTACTTTGAAGATAATGTAAATCTAAAATCAGTCGTTGGTACCTAAAGATCTTCCGTGACAAAGACAGAGTGTAAGTAATTACGTATTCTCTACATCAAACGTATAGTAATCAGCTGTGCTTAAAATCAGCATGTAGATATCTACCTTACTCATCGTGATCCATAATCAAGGAACACGAAATTGGATTCAATAAGATTTGCACAAAAAGAGATTCGCAACGATATTAATTGTATGGTAAAAAGCAGAGACGTTGAAAAATAGTCCAGGGTAAACCGCCTGCAAATGAGGACCATTTCCAAACATTGCGGTTCGAGAAACTTAATATTCATTCCCTGGTTACTTAATAGATATTGTAAAAACCTTGCATGTTAGGTACTTTGTTCTGTAACTAGTGATGAAATATTTCATAACAGTTTTGAAAAATTATGTGGTTTACAATAAATATTTATTGTGAAAACTACAAACGCTATTTGTCTGAAACTTTGGACACATGAAATTTTATGTGCCCGAAGCATTTTAAAAATAGGAATAATTCGGAAAAACGAATCTTTTTGTATGTACTCTAACTACCTATAGTCATGGTTATAGATTGACTTGCTGCAGATACTATCATTTCTGTTGGCCTCTGGAGTCCGTCATTTATTTCTGTAGGCATTTGAGGTACCTACATCTATTGCATCTTGGTGATTTCCAATCAGCTTCTTCCACGTCTGTGACGCGAGCGACTTCTGGAATAGGATCGTGCCAATGTTGAACGAAAAACCTTTTCATTCGACATTGACACGATACTATCCCGGGAGTCGAAAAACATAGATTGTAGACCGGGATCAGGTGTTCTGTGACCGGCGATCTTTCCTAGCGGAAGATTTAATTTAAATAGCCCAGTTATGCAGGGAAAGCTCCATTTTTCTAATGTGTGCTTGAGTTGATGATGGAAAAGGACTTATGGGGATGCGTTTTTTGTTTAATTATGTTTACAATAAGGGGAAAGTCGATAGGGGTTGCAATTTAAAAATTGTGGGGATATCACCCCCCAAAAAACTCCCCAGTGTATGAAAGTTTGAAACCATCTAAATTATTTAACTCTTTATTGACCCAGAAATTTTCAATTTTTTTCTTCGCTGGTTTGAAACTTGTAGCTCCGTTGTGGAACTTTTGGGAAACCCTGTATATGTGCATTAAACATATAGGTATTACATTAATTACATAGACATTACTGGATTTTTTTTACTTACATTCAAGAAATTGAAAATTGAATATATTTTCAAAACAACATTTTTTAAAAGAAGCGTATTATGGTATCCAACATTATACAAAGTTTGCTACCAATCTACGTACTTTAAATTTGTGGTCAGTGGCGTACTTCTGCATGGTCAAAGGGGGCATGTTTTTTAAATAGCAACCACTAGTTTTTTTTCTTTAATAATACCTCACGAAAAATAGTTTTTCCCATTAAAAAAGTGGCCTTCTTAGTTTTTTAAACGCCTCGGTAGACTATAAATAATTTTTAAGAACATAGATTTACTCAGTTTTTCTAATGATTTTTGATACAATAAATTGCTTTTACATACCTAACAATTATAAACTTGGATACCATAAAAAGCTTTTTTAAAAAAAGGTTGTTTGGAATTATATTCAGTGATCCAGACAAAAATTTCACCCTGAATAAAGTTATTCTGGTAATCTTATGAATCATATTTTAAAAATCTGATATCTGTAGCTCTCCACCGTGGGGTCGATTACTAACTCTAGGTCAGCAGTGTGGGATTTACCTAGTTGGCATAGTTTTTCACGGAAAGTTGCTGATATCGCTATAAATTCCTTTGTCGCAGGGACCACACGCATTTTTAGAAGGTAACCAGCTAGTGCCCGCGTGTTCAGCAAGCACGTAGAGTATCATCATTCCCCCTTGCGTGAGCGTTAGCGATTCACAAACGCCGAGCCATTCATCCTCTCAGCATGCTCTCAGCTTAGGATTTCGGGATAAATTGGGAGACGACGGAAAGGTGTTCGCCATTGATCGCCTTTTACGATCTCCAGGACGCGGGGTGTGAAATTCTAACCCCGAACCCACAGGGGGTTTTTATACAGGCCGATTCAAATCCACCATGGGGATCTCGGAAACTGTAAGAGACAGCTATGTAGTTATATATATAAAATCTTAAAATTAAGCGTGATAGTCCCAATTTTCAAAAAAGAGCCTACTGTAAGGCTGGATAATATAAGGCCAATCAGCTTATTATCGGTGTTTTCAAAGATTCTAGAGAAATTAATAAAAAACAGACTCATTAAGTATCTAAATAGATTTAATTTCTTAAGCCCGTGGCAATTTGGGTTCAGATCAGGAATGTCCACTGAAGATGCCTTGTCCATTGTTACCGAATTGATTCATAACGGCCTAAATGCTAGTAAAAAAATAACAGGTCTGTTCATGCATTTTAAAAAGGCATTTGACCTAGTGGATCATGTCATTCTACTATCAAAGTTAGAAGCTATTGGAGTTAGAGGAGTAGTTCTAAACTGGTTTCGTAGTTTTCTCACCCATCGATTACAAAAAGTCAGGATCCAACATTACTATAGTTCACCTCTTTGTGTAAAATCTGGGGTCCCTCAAGGATCTGTGTTGTCGGCACTCTTATTCTTAATATTCATTAACGATTTACTGAAACTGCCGTTCGCTGGGCGCGTAAGTGCTTTTGCAGATGACATAGCGCTTTTTTATTCACAAAAGAGATCCAACGATATACAAGCAGAAGCTAATGAAGATTTAAGATTATTAAGTGCATGGTGCCACGTAAACAAAATGGAAGTGAATGTTAATAAAACAAAATACATTAACTTTAGTATAATGAATAGTTTTGCTTTTGATTCTGATTTAAAGTATCACGTTTTTAATTGTCTACAGTTTAACTGCAGTTGCCAAAAAATCGACAAAGTCGACAATTTCAAATATCTAGGAGTAATTCTAGACGAAAATATTAACTGGGAAAAACACATAAATACGTTACACAAAAAGTTGAAGTCATCCGTAAGAATTTTTTCCTTTTTACGAAATTTCTGTTCCGCCGACCTGATGAGAGCGATATATTTTGCTTTAATTGATTCAAGGCTACAATACGGCTTGCATTGTTGAGGCGGAGCTTTCAAAACTTTTATTGAAAAATTAAGAACGACTCAAAATTGTCTCATACGAGTGATGCTTCATCGAGGTAAACGAGAAAGCTCTTTTCAATTGTTCACTCAGTTACGACATTGAATAAAATAGTGTTTTTATTCAATGGTTACGAATACTGCCCATACAACATCTGTATGTATATAAGGTCTTGAGAATATTTTATGCAATAAGCGGGAATATTGGTACCACTGACCTCCTATACGTAACAAGAGGCAGAGAGCAGCGCATTTTCAGACTGCAAAAAGTAAATAAATCATTTTTTAGACAATCGCTTCAATATATAGGGCCTAAGTATTTCATCAACTGCCCAGTGATATAAAATCCTCCCATAATATTACCGCTTTTTGTAATAAGATTAAATAGCCATTATTATCCCAAGAAGACATCAATGTACCTACT
Organism: Photinus pyralis; assembly: GCF_008802855.1. Classification (NCBI taxonomy): domain Eukaryota; kingdom Metazoa; phylum Arthropoda; class Insecta; order Coleoptera; family Lampyridae; genus Photinus; species Photinus pyralis. The sequence continues at coordinate 12,704,881 of NW_022170403.1, read as the reverse complement.
GAATTATGGGTTGTCCTAATGCTGTTATATTCAGTGTTATCTTTTGTTTAGAAATTATTCAGTTTTTCAAATCCGGAAGCCATATTAATATCTTTTGTTTTTGTGATTTGTTAAATACATAAAATATGCATGTATCTCATTTTTCCTAGCATAAGATTAGCTTAATCTCTGTTAGACGCCATGTGGAGACAATTTGTTTTCTGTTTTTTACCTTAGTGAACTGGACTCTGTATTTTTAGCGCATTTCCACAAAAATAAAAAAAAAATGCGCTATTGTGGCCACTTTGTCCGTCCGTCCGTCCGTCCGTCCGCTCGTTTTGCGACGCTACTAGTTCTTTATCTTAAGAGCTATTGTTCTACTTTTTTCGCTATTTGGTTCGTTATGGTGTCGAGTCTTGTACCAAGGAAGGAATTTTTTCTGTACCGCTTACAAAAAAAGTTATTGTAAAAAAAACAAAAAACCGTTTTTTTACATGTTCCATAATTTTACACTTTTGCCGTTTATTAACGATCCTAGAGATCGTTTATAATTTTGCATTGCTATCTGTCGTCTGCATGCTGGTCTGTCCGTCTGTTCCTTTGTCTGTCTGTCCATCTATCTGTCCGTGTGAACGATAACTTTGTTTAGAAATGTTCGATCGCTTTTACATCTCCGTTAGTTATGAACTGAATTGCATGAAATTCAATATGGGCATAGCTTTAGCCATATAATACGCAATGCCAAAAGTTGAATCGAATCGATTCAAAATTCACAGTGCCCTTTTCGCATCTCGACCATTTATAAACCGAATTGCAAACTTTTTTACTTATAAAAGTATTTGAATGAAATTTGATACATAGGCACTTGTAATAAAGGAAAATCAAACGCCAATTTCAAAATTTGGTTTTGCGCATGCGCAGTGCCAACTTTTTTATTTGCGGAAGAATTTAAACGAAATTTGATACATAGGCACTTGGGATAAAGGAAAATCAAACGCCAATTTCAAAATTTGGTTTTGCGCATGCGCAGTGCCAACTTTTTTATTTATGGAAGAATTTAAACGAAATTTGATACATAGGCACTTGGGATAAAGGAAAATCAAACGCCAATTTCAAAATTTGGTTTTGCGCATGCGCAGTGCCAACTATTTTATTTATGAAAGAATTTAAATCAAATTTGATACATAGGCACTTGGGATAAAGGAAAATCAAACGCCAAGTTTCAAAATTTGGTTTTGCGCATGCGCAGTGCCAACTTTTTTATTTATGGAAGAATTTAAACGAAATTTGATACATAGGCACTTGGGATAAAGGAAAATCAAACGCCAATTTCAAAATTTGGCTTTGCGCATGCGCAGTGCCAACTTTTTTTATTTATGGAAGAATTTAAATGAAATGTGATACATAGGCACTTGGAATAAAGGATCATCGAGCGCCAGTCTCAAAATTTTCTTTTGCGCATGCGCAGTGCCAACTTTTTTGTCTATGGCACCATTTAAGTGAAATTTGATACTTAGGCGCTTGGAACAAAGGAAAATCTAACATTAGTTTTAAAATTTAGGTTTGCGCATGCACAGTTCCAACTTTCTTATTTAGAAAAGCATTGAAATGAAATTCTTCTCATAAACTGAAATTGAAGTAACACGTCAAAAATGGATTGCCCATGTGCAACGCTATCTTTCATATTTGTGGCCGGATTTTTACGATTTTAACAGAAGTTGCATCTTATAAATGGGAAATGAATGCAAGTGGAAATGCGCTTTATGTAAATCGTTTACGATTACTTTTTAACTTGTTTATTTTTATATACTTAAATATTATCTAGCGTCGGTCACTTACTACTGGTATCTGTGACCAACGTAATTCCGAATTTCTATACCTTTATATATTTTGTAAACCATTAATGGCGGAATAAATTCATTATTTCATTATTTCAGTTTAAATTTGGCAAAGTTGCGTATTTTGATGCTTCACAAAATGACGTTTTGAAACTGAAAAACTACTTTCGGATATATCCTGAAAAAAAAACGAAATTTTGCAAAATAGTTGTGAATAGTGAATTTTTTACTGAAGTTATCTAAGAAGGAATTTCAAAATAAATGACACATTATTGTGGTTACTTTTTTCCTTCTGCGAGATGCTATTTTTAAATTTCTATCGGTCTGACGTTTCGTCTCCGGTTAACCATCATGAACTTCGTTTTTTCTTACGGAAGTAATTTTTACTTCTTGTGCAATTTGATAGAGCATTTTTTTCCGATTTCAAAAATGTAAGTATCACTATTTTCTAAGAAGAAATGGCGCTAAGAACGCAAGAAACTACGTACGTACGTACACTACCCAAGACAAAGTTTTTTAGGCAAAAAAGAAGATATTTTAACGATATTAAAAAAAATTGTGATGTGACACAAGAAGTAAAAATTACTTCCATAAGACAAAACGAAGTTGATGGTGGATAACGTCAGACTAAAAATTTAAAATTAGCATCTTGTAGAGGGAAAAAATGTATATCTTCTTAAATAAGTTCGGTTTATATGAAAGAGAAGGAGAAGTGGAGAGAAGAAAGGAAATGTACACTTTGTGGAGAGTACATGTTTTGTAAATGTAGAGAAGTAGAAAGAACAAGGGAAACAGGAGTAAAGCCTTCGCCAAATGGAGTAAATAAGGAAATGATTGATGTAAAACTACCTCATTTTCCTCCTTTGATTATTTCACTACCAAACTTTCCAAAATCAGCCAAATTCAATGAAATGTTACTAAATCCCGAGATACATTGAAATACGACTGGCAATACGTTAACTATTTGGGTATGCTCTCAAAATTCTCTCACTTAATGATAAACCATGAAATATTGAAAGGGGGAAAAATTCGACATCATCAAAGAAATATTCCTTCGCCTTTAAGGCATACCAATAACTAAACTCGCATACAAAATTGATAAAAAAACGTTGTTTGGCAAATATATTAATTAATAAGTTAGTGTGGAAGGTTCCCAGAAATATTGAGCGATTGTAGAAGTTAGCGTTGTTACCTCTGAAAAGGCAGAAGGAAATATTAATTAGGAGTACACAAAAATTCGAATTTCTCCCGAAATTAATAAAAACTATTTACAGAATTTATAGAATAGGTGAAATATCTAATATCCAATCAAGCGTTAATGGGACAGACAAGAATGTAAAAAAAAACTTGAGTGGTAGAGGAAACCGAAAGAAATAGTTTCTTCAAAACAAACCAAGAGCTTAAGATGTTTCGCGATAGCGAACCTATACATTAATATACCCGTACATCCATAAAGTGGGAATATTCTTGCTAGTTTCCATTGGAATATTTCGGAAAAAATCTTGTGCACGTTTTCAAGAAACTACTTTGAAATGTTTGAAATTGATAGAAACATCTTCAAAAATCATTTTACCTTATTAATTCTTAATCTTAATTCTATAAATGTTTTAGAAAATCAGAAAATTAACTTTTTCGAAATCTTAGAAGCCCTTCAAGATTTTAGGAATTCCAAAACTAACTTCTCAAGTAATTTTTCTGCAATCTAGCGAGAAAACTTCTTGGACAGAAACCATATGAATCTTTTTAAAACCCTTTTGGTAATATTTAATTTAAAAAAACAGTTGTCATTAATAAATACAAAATATTTAAAAGTACATTGCATTTGCTAATATTACGGAGTTATAAAAGTCATTATAGAGTTAAAAATGTTCGATATGACTGGCCTATAGAGCAGATCAGGTATACTCAAAATTGACATAAAAAATGACGAAAAGAACTGTTTGCAACGTTCAATTTTCTTGTTCCTAAAAAATTAAACATTAAATAAAATTTTGGTCAACCTTAATTTACATCAAATCAACATTAATTTAGAAGTTTTTCAGTAGAAAGGAGGGTAGGATCGAGATTTGAGTGCAGAAGAGTAGGCAGTGACCAGAATTGATTGCCATTATTGCTTATTTTTTTAAATTGCTGTGGCTAACTTGATGGATCTTGTGGAGAATTATATCTACACAGACTTGATCTATACCTAAGGTGATAATTACAGAAAGACATCATGCATAAAAAATTCACCATATACCACCACTTTGTTCATATTTCTGATCTGCCCTAAAGTGGCTTTATGTAGACACATTCAGAAGAAAATAAGGACTAACATAATCTGATAATTTGAGTGCAAAGTAATACTGTGCAAAAATAAAGTAATAGGAAAACCACCCCACCTTAAAAGATTACCGAAACACAAATAACTGCAATACGCCGATATCCGTAAGGCCTATATAAATAAAAACGATAACGGCATCGACTCTATTGAGATATTCTGAAGAAACCCAAGACGCGACGCGACTACACTACTAAATTTAATCTCCCTGTTTTGATTATACTTTTAGACTGTCTTCCCTTTTTATAACTTGATTATCATTTTATTTTGTCCAAGACATGCCTCGCTTGCGTTAGAAAATACCGAAATTGATTTTGAATAGGTAGGCGCGAATGGGGTGCGCTCAATCGACTTATTTTTCTCGAAGCAGTAATTTACATCCTCTTTTTATAGGAGGAGGCTTAAAGGACTTACAGCCTACAGGTTAATTAAACTTCTCTTTCGTCTAATTAAGTTAGGGGGAGTTTGACATTCAGCTCCATTTGATGTCAAAACTCAGATCGTAAAGACTATTTTGATTCTTGGGGTCTATTTCAATTAAGGATATTGCTTGCAGTGCATTTTTCGTTACGTGTAATGCTATCGAAAGGAAATGCATACAATTTGCTTATTAGGTATAGAGATTAAGATGTAACGTAACTGTATGCATTCGAAACATAAAAACAAGAAGCAGTTAAACGCACGTCTATCCTTAATTGAAAATTCGCCCCTGGACCTATGCACTCCACTTTTGTGGCGGAAAAAACATTTTTTCCAATGAGTTCGCCCCTGAAGAAACCTCGTCTCCGGATAAAGTCTACTCGAAATATTCGCCTTCGACAATTTAACTGTTCACAAGGTGCATTTGCCCCTATCGAAATATATATTTACTGTGGACTCGGCACTCACTTGCTCCTAGAAACTTTTTTGTTTAGAAAACCTAGACGAGTTAACTTTAAGAAAAGAAAAGAATTAAACAGAACATAAACCTTGACTGCACGCTCGTATTGGGAAATTGTTTTGTGTGAAGACGTAACCAGACTCACCATTAAACAAAGAAAACAAAATTTTGATGAACTTAATTAACAATTTCAGTTTCAAATACAACAGAAATTTATCAAAAGGCAACTATAAACAATGTAGCTTTTTTTCCTTTTGTAGGAACAATAAGCACAAAATTATGGAACATTTTGGTTTTGATAGTGGTGTGGATTTAGAAGCACACATTTTCAATACCTCCGTTACGGCCGGAGCACCACATGCACATAATACAGCAAAAATTGGCATAAAATGAACACAACATTTTGGCAATACAACATTTTGATCTGTGTAGTGTTTTCGATATTGATCATAATACACATCCAGATTAGAAAATATTTATTTCTTATTTCTTAACAGAATATTCCTCCGGCCAAGTTATTAATTCACGTGTTCGTATTTGCAACAAGACACTCTATACGTAGGGTGGTAATTTCAGAATGTAACAAAAGTCGCAGTTCAGGTTGCCTGTAACGATTTAGTACTCCTGTTACAGCTTCCAAATTAGTTCATTATCCTACAATTTCTTGATTCCTTTGTTCGTCTTTTGTATAGGAACATCTCACGTCTTACCCATGTCTATTTTCGACTTTTTCGCCGCCAATACGCTTCGACAAACGCACTTCACGTTTTACTCCAACGCGTCCAATTATAATGCGAATAAACGGACACCTTTTTTTCTGTTATTGTGGAGGATTATGATCAGTTTTAATTTTACGTGAAAATATACCTACCACCATTGAATAAAAATAGTGTTTTTATTCAATGCTACCACTTATTCAGTGGCTTCGTTTTTAAATTAAGATTCTTCCTGATTTAGAATGTAGCTGTAAAGTCCTAGCGGATCTGGTTGTGGCAGCGGTTCTCAAACTTTTACACTTTCCGTGGGAGCGCGCTGTGTAGTTTGAGGAACGATATGAGCTTACTTTTGGCCCTTTCGGCATCTTGACAGATTCGACGGACTTAATAGGTACTTAATTCAATCAGTTTGCATGCCTTACAATTAAAGCACCACTCAATGAAATAGTGAAAGTGAGTCTTTAAGCGAAGAACTTGCCCACACATACACACCGCATGACAAATCAAGTTATTAAAATCGGAACGTGACCAAAATCGGCGGAATTTGGAACTCTTCTTCAATCTTCTTCTAATTTAAGGCGAGATTAAATGAATTCCTCCACTTACTTACGTTCTAATAACACACTTTAAAAGTAAATTAAAACGGAAATCCAAATGACATTTCAGTTTTTTTAGGACGTTGCATAAATGGTCATTTAGCGAAATTTTACCATAATTTTATATTCATAAATCGCGCATACTGTTATTAAACGAATTGTGTAAATTAATTCGTTGTGAATAGACAGAATGTAACCAAAGTTTACAAAAAAAGGTTAACAATTCGCCAATAGATAAATTAAGCAAGCATTGCCTACTTGTAGCCTACATTTCGTGCTGACACTGTGTTTTATTATTGTACTCTAATCGATAAAACGGGAATACCGTTTCTATTGTTCTACTCTTCGTTGTTAAACGTCCGTGTTATAATTACCCAAATAAACGGAATCATTACCTCCGATGTGGTGTAATTTATATAATTAACAGATGTTAATATTGGATGGCATTGTCAATTTCCTATTTATAATTACCCCTAGGAAAAAGTGTGTCAGTGTCGTGGGAATTCGAAAAAATTATTGGTTTCATAGGTCCTCTAAGAGGAATCTTAAGTTAATGCTCTATTGCTGTCGAATGTTAGGGTGTCAAACGCATGATCAATGTATGCACCTTTACCCTTAGAGCGATGCGTGCATCCTGTTTCCTTACGTTACGTGGTTACATTTTTGCAGATGAAATTCCTTAGGAAAATCGTGCATAACTGAAATTAATTCGTAGCAACTTCGCGTAATTTGAGAATAGGGTGTGTTCCGTTAAACCACATTTCTTGCTGTAATGAAAGCAAATAAACTTTTAGTGCGTTCCCCTTGTCCTTTGAATGTATTATTTTTATGTATTCAATATAAATATTTCTGTATTGTAGCTATACAGACATGGATCTTTCTGAATACCCCTTCGATTTTGTAAATTTTTTTACAGAATGGTCCACCCCGTCGTTTAAAACGGTTTAAAAATGTTAAATGAAATTGACAGCGCAATTTATCCCTTTTCTGATTACTATCCACCCTTGATCTCTGTTCCCCGACCATGAGACCTATTGTACTCTCCTGGGAGAAGGATCGAAGCATTGCTTTCTTCTCCCAAGTAATAAATGTACGCAGAGCTATTTTTCTTCCTTTCCGCACCCCTTACACAGAGAGTCTACTTCAAGGCTCATTTTTCGCAGACGGTTTTTCATTCGACATTGAATAGGTATAATTCATTCTTGCTAAGTTCCAGCGGATCTTCAGCTGTTTGGCTGGAGAGTACCTCTAGTTACTAGTAAACCATTGACAATTGTCATTGCCCAGAGATTTTCTTCTAGTAATTCTCATATCATTCTTTTAAAATAGTTTACATTCCCTATCCCATCGTTACATGTGTGATTTCACGTACCAGTCGAGGTCCTAAAAAAAGCAACTGTTGAGCTTCCTTTGCTGGTCGATCATATCGTCACCTTTATCGGCAGATTGTCTGGGTACCCATATCAGCTTGATAAATTATTATTTATTAAAGGTCAACAATTTACACTTTACATGCAACCTGAATTCGTTTCGCGGTGACAAAATTAGGGTTTCTTCTTGAAATTAGGTTTAATGTTTTGGAAATCCCTTTCATATTGATTAGTTTTAACTTTAGTGACACTAAAAATGAACGTAAATATTATCTAACTTTACTAACAGTTTTCTTTATTGCAATTTCGCTTTATACGGGGATATTACAGTAACTTTCTTTATAAATTGTGGAATTTGCTGAATAGCACTTGTTTACCAATATACGGACAGTGTCTTTATCTTACTAAATTACGATTGCGAGACATAATTTTAATCACGTTAATCCTTAGTGAAATGGCACTTTTTTTCAAACTATTGTGCGCGATGACTACACACGGAATCCGCTAAGGGTAGCGAAAATTGAAATGCAATTTTTATATCGCCGACCTGCGTAGCTCAGATGAGTTTACGTTAGTTAGCTCTAATTTTGGCTACATGGGTCCTGGGTTCGAATCCCAGGTAAGGCATGGCTGTTTCTGATCGTATAGTGGGTCGAGTGGGAAGAGTAGTTATACAGAGTGGTGACTTGCGTAACGCATCATAGGGATTTCGATGTAAAATTCATAACATGCGATTACTGGCTCCCCAAATTATTTTAGAGCAAAAATGCATTAAGGTTTTTTGTAGAAAAAATTTTTACGCCAATAAACCGTATTAGTTTTCAATTTTTTTCATATAAAGACGGAAAATTGGAAAAATAAAACCCCCATCTTTTTCAATAATCTGCGATGCCATGGAATTTTCTAAAACAAAAAGATATGTAGTTATCAATTAGCAGCAGTTCGAAATGGATTTTATGATCGACTTGGTTACTGTCTTGCAGTTAATGGTGACTTATTCGAACATTTATTGTAAATTGTTATATTAGGAAACCGTTTTTATTAATTTGGTCTTTCTTTATGTTGAATTCGCTGTTCTAAATATAATACTTTTTAATAGAATTTGATTTGTTTTATAGCAGACATTTCATGGCATGACGGATATTGACGTAGTTTTGGTATGATAAAATTCCATGGCATCACAGATTATTGAAAAAGATGGGGGTTTTATTTTTCCAATTTTCCGTCTTTATTATACTAATACGGTGGTTTGGCGTAAAAAATGTTTTTCTACAAAAAAACCTTAATACATTTTTGCTATAAAATAATTCGGGGAGCCAATAATCGCATGTTATGAATTTTACATTGAAATCCCTATGATGCGTTACGCAAGTCACCACTCTGTATACCTTACTTCATGTCGTACTGGAGGGTGCAATAGCCACTTATTCCCCCTATCAATTGATCCCTTGAGCTAATTCCTTACCGACAGGATCAATTAGAATGAAATTTTGTTAAAAAACTCTTTTAGTAAAATGACTTTTTTTGTGTATTAAGTAGCGTACAAAAAAACTTTCTCCTCTTCTCTATTATCAAATCATCCCTTTAGCTAAAGTGCAATTAGAATGCTTTAGCTAATTCCTTCATTCATTTCTACCAACGATTGTCATCCTCCTCGGCCACTTATCGTGATCGCATATATTATACCTTATATCTCCAGAATAGATTGTCGGAAAAGGGTACCTACTCACAAATGGCAATTGGGACAGACATTAGGTTCTGATCATTTTGTAATTCTAATAAAAATCTGAACGGGGATGATACTTTTAATTATTTAATGTGCGGCAAGAAAGCTGAAAGGCCCAAATAATTGTTTACACAATCAAATACACATATTAATTAGGCCCCGTGATATCTCGATAACTAAAGCAATTGCTAAAAAATATGTGTACTTACCTATTTTTAATCTTTGAGCGATTATTAATTTTAACCCTTTAGTTCATCGCAGTCTTCGGGAATAGCATCTGTCATTTTCCATAATAGCACATAATAAATTCTAATACGTTTTTAACAAGGGAATGAAAAAAACCTTAAGCTGACGTAGTGAGTTTCTTTTAATTAAAAACTGCGAGGGCGCACGACAATAATTACTTCAGCAATTGAAATAATTAGTAGGATAGTGGCATGAAAAGTAGTTCTAATTAAACATTTCGTATATCTCAACGATATTTTCGAAAGCAAAAATTTGTTTTTAATCAAAGGCATATGTCGTCTCGAACGTAATTCAAAGCTAAATTGGCCGTCAGGAAATTCCTTTCGGTCTTTGCAGATTTTTATAACCGCACCGCGCCGCGTTTCAATCAACTGAGCGTTTTAGAAAGAAATGAAGCGCAAAATTTGTAACCGCAAAGGCAATAGAAAACGCAATTACCTTCCACATACCTTACATGCTCCGCAGTTATCTTGCCGCCAGCAGTATAAGGATTAAAAAAGAAGCGACATTATACAAAGGAAAATGCTTTTTACTTGTCAAAGGCGCGGAAGCACGCGTAATTTGCGCTTGATCTATAAGGGGGGTGTAGATTTGCATGTTAAATGGCAATATTCCGCGTATATTGATTTAGATACTTATTTCGTGAAAAGACTATCCCAATGGAACCAAAGACGGTCCTAGCAGTAAAACGATATACAGTTTAGTCGCTATAAAAACTGATATTTGTGTCATTTATGAAAGAGAAAAAGGCAGGACAACGATTTCATTATTTTAAATTTTGCTCATTTAAGCGAAAACAAATAATACTGTTTCCAAAATGTTTGTTTTGCTTTCATTTGCTTGTAATGAAACCCGCGGGCAAAATATATGCTTCAAAGGACACGTACAAACTCAAAGATTGTTCTCTTCGTCTGAGAATACGCACAGACAGCTTTGTTGATCTGCAATTGGATTTTCGGGGTGAAAACAACTTTAAATTCGTAGCAAATTCCTTTCCATTTTGAAGCAAGTTTGATTAGAGTTCCTTGCTCTCTTAACCTGACTCCACTTTTAAGTTCTTTTAATGTTTTTCAAGCTTCTTCCTAAGCTGCTCCCAAGTTCCCTTTAAAGCTTACCGAAAACTTGCGGCCACAACCGTACAAGGTTCCATTAAAGTTTTCATGACATTCATTGGCCTTTTCCTTTTTTAAATTTTCCTCAAGTTTCCAGTCATTGGAAGTTCCCTCAAGTTCTTCTCTATTTTGTCATGATCCTCAAATTTGCTTTTAAAAACAAAGACCCAAAATAAAAACGAAAAATAAAAATAAATATATACATAAGATGCATAGGATATTCCCTGCACATTTTGGGTTTAAAAGATACATACATAAGATATCAATTGCTATGTAGGAAAAGACGGAAAAGTGTAGAGGCAGTATTTATACAAAGAACTCCATTGTTTTGTAATTAATTATTACAATGATCATCTTAGAGCACAAGTGGAGAACAGACGTTAAAATATGTGCCCCAATGCGAAGAAACGTGCGAGAGAAGAGGATGGCAATTTGCCTGAATAAAAATTGATCAAAAGAAATATCGAATTTATTTGATCGGGATTATGAATCCGTCGCAGAGATACCTTCATTCAGTACGATCAAAAGGGCACTCATTTCAATTAATTAGGATTAATACGTGATCCTTCCACATCCCTCAAAGACTAACCAGTTTCAACGATGGTACAACATTTCCAATTCTTCATGAAGACTGTGATAAGGGCACAATGTTAGTATTTTGGAACAAAAAAAGACTTCCTCGGCAACAATGAAAACATTTTTCCTACGACTTAACATTTAGGGGTGGTAGTATGCAAATTCTTTAGTTGTACACAGAACCGATAGGGAAACGCACACCGTACCAGGTGTATATGCTACTCTTTTGCAAAGATCCACCCATTTTTCAAGGAATGGGTATACTGATTTAGTGTGCCAACGTTGCGAATGGAAGTACTTCGTACGCTCGCGGATACCCAGCCTGCAGAACGCAAAAATGTAAATACATTGGGATGGTACATGAAATAGCACAGTGCGACATCAACGAAAAAAGAAGTTGTTAAAAAGATCCTATAATCCAATCGGACCCAATTGTGATTTTAAACCAGCACACAGATTCGCATAAAAATAGTCATCAAAATCCCTCCAGCCGTTTAAGAGGGGTTCAGTCACAAACACACGATAAAGAAGAATTAATAATACCTTAAAAGAATACAAAAGGACCGGTAATATAGCAAAGTTTTTACGAATACACCTTCATATTATATATGTTCAGAAAAGACGTTGATTGTTTCATTGCAGTTACTGCCCTGGAAGACAAGACAACTTACACCTACATGCTTTTGCTGTTAAAAGAATAGACTAGTTATTAAGTAACGATAAGTGCATAAAATGATTAATCTTGTTATACCAAATTTGGAGGAATGCAGTTAAAGCCACTGCGACCACTGCTGCCTTCTCACAAATTAGTATCCCACGAAGACAAGATAAATTATAAAACGAAACCGATTACATGTTTCTACTACAAATATGGTAACACACAACAGGTTGTTCGCTATATAATTTTAAAATTATTCTTATTATAAAAGGTCCACTAAAGGCGTTCGTACCACGCGTTTGTCTTCTGTAGTTCTATAATTATTAAAGTATACGGCCACGCAAAATTCCACAATTTTATGGAAACTCTCAAGAAGCATTCAGTTTGGCCAGGGAAGCTGCAGGTAGACGCTTCCATTAAGACGTTTTACAGTTATAGGTACCTACACCTGAAAAATAACGACAAGCCTTCAGTTATTCGGACAGGTAATCCAGGTGGAATCGTTTTATGATTGTTGTTGCGAAACCCCACGGTCACGTTTACCGACCGGTATGCACAAAAGCGCACGTGGTGACTATAAGACTATACGACTATAAGAAAGTCGTAGAAGTCCAACGGAGGAACAGATTAAAAAACGCGATTTAAGTATTTACGTCAATTAGATTTCCGATAACGATGCATCACTTGAGATTTACTACATGCTCTCGACGTACTTCGGTCATAAGCTATTAATCTGCATGGCATTCTTTTTTGGGCAGTTACTTCCCAGCTCACCTCAGATCAAAAAGCGGTCTTGCCCGTTTAACGTCTTCTCACGCTTTTTTTACTTTTGTTTGTGTTTATTACCAATACTTACCTATTACCAATAATTTATTTATTATCTAAAGTCAGTAAATACAAAGTAGTCCAGTCAAATAAGAAAATATAAAAACCTTAATCGGTAAAGATCTGAATTTTGGTACACATGTTCATTAGTGTTCCCCATTGGACATACTAAAAGTCCCCGTCAAAATCTGTTGCGCTCGAGGCACCATCTTGGAAAAAAGGAGCACTTGTTCGGTTTCTTGCCTATATATCGGCAACAATTATTGATACGGAAAAAATTGAATTTTCTTTCGAAATTGGTTTCTAGTCTAACTTTTGATTGAGAAGTCTAATCGAAAAGTACGAATTGTTTTGGATTCTACGCCACAAAATTAATAAGAAAAAGTGTTTTCCCGAGAAATTTTGGTGTAGTCGATTTATGGTAAAAAAAGGAAGGTTATACACTGCCTTTTTTTGAGCCCCGAAAAAAAAAATTGTCTCAGATCGACCAGGAAAAAAATTTTCTTATAGAATGTACCCTGTAGAATCCATAATTTCAAACAGTTCGAAGATTGGGCTACTAGTTCAAAAGGTACAGCCCTTTGAATTTTCTTTCGAAATGGTTTCTAGTCTGTAACTTTTGATTGAGTAGTCTAATCGAAAAAGTACGAATTGTTTTGGATTCTACGCCCCAAAATTAATAAGAAAAAGTGTTTTCCCGAGAAATTTTGGTGTAGTCGATTTATGGTAAAAAAAGGAAGGTTATACACTGCCTTTTTTTGAGCCCCGAAAAAAAAAATTGTCTCAGATCGACCAGGAAAAAAATTTTCTTATAGAATGTACCCTGTAGAATCCATAATTTTTCAAACAGTTCGAAGGATGTGCTACTAGTTCACAAAGTTACAGCCCTTTGAATTTTCTTACGGAAATTCGTTTCTAGTCTTGTAACTTTTGATTGAGAAGTCTAATCGAAAAAGGATGAATTGTTTTGGATTCTACTCCCCAAAATTAATAAGAAAAAGTGTTTTCCCGAGAAATTTTGGTGTAGTCGATTTATGGTAAAAAAGGAAGGTATACACTGCCTTTTTTTGAGCCCCGAAAAAAAAAATTGTCTCAGATCGACCAGGAAAAAAATTTTCTTATAGAATGTACCCTGTAGAATCCATAATTTCAAACAGTTCGAAGATTGGGCTACTAGTTCAAAAGTTACAGCCCTTTGAATTTTCTTTCGAAATTGGTTTCTAGTCTGTAACTTTTGATTGAGAAGTCTAATCGAAAAAGGATGAATTGTTTTGGATTCTACTCCCCAAAATTAATAAGAAAAAGTGTTTTCCCGAGAAATTTTGCTAGAATGCTTTATCGCAAGAAGATTCTGTTCATTTTTTGGTGCTTTTACAGCTTTCGGTGTAGTCATAAAAAAGACGGTCTCCTTCCTATAACTACGATCGTTCTGACGCATTCAACGTGAGATTACAGCTAAAGTATTGGAGATACAAAAAAAATGTAAATACTCTTTTTTATAGGGAATTTCTTCGTATCAGTAATAGTTGCCGAGACATGGGCAAAAAACTGGAAAAGTGTACCGTTTTTCCAAGATGGCGTCTCAAGCGCAACAGATTTTGACAGGGACTTTTAGTATGTTCAATAGAAAGTCCCAATAAATGTGTATACCAAAATTCAGATCTTTACCAATTAATGTTTTTATATACAGTACTATATTCCATTTAAAACAGTTAGTTCGAGAAATATCTCGTGAGCTAATACCCATTTGCTTGTCTGATTTTACGATTGCAGCATATATTTGCTGTCTGCACTATTAATATAATGCCGACTTTAGTTATTATTCACTGTGGTTAGGATACACTGAAAACAAGTACCCGAAAGCACATGAAATATCTATCTAGCAGAAGAGCAAATAACGGTTTGTTAGAAACTTACGCCCTGGCGTTATACAACGAATGTGTTTGAAATTTAACAAGAGAATGGGGAAGTAAGGAAAATATTTAATTTCATTGCTTTAGGGAAAATCATTCCTTTAATTAAGAGAAAGTGTTTCACAAAAATACGAAAAAGTTGCTAATTAAAGTTACAAAGGAACAATATCGGACAGTATCATTACTTGTAAACTAAATCGTCGAAAACATTGAACAGAAGAATAGAATCAAGGGAAAAACTTTTCTTGTACAATCTGCATTTATAATAATTTCGCAGATCCTTCTACCTATAATAGATCTCTATATTTAGTAATTTTAAATAGGTCTAAAGTGGGTGTATTGATAGAGTGCCACAATAGTCCACAAATTGGACATGTATAAAAATTAAAGTAAAGTCGACACGTGATCTTTTGTCCTTATATTGATTTAAACTTTTTGTGTGAAATTTTCCACAATGAATATCCGATCATTCATCTGTGTCACAGGTTGGTCCCAATGTTGATAACATATGAACACTTCATAAGCAGTACCGAAAAGTGGGTGATGATATTAGGCTCTGTAGCATCAGTTTTGGCAATAAGCACCATAAGCATCAGATATAATAGATAATATTATAAAGTATATGGAATGGGTTTGTTGATGAAGGACTCTATTCTTTCAGCTCGGCCTGAAGATGACATTATCGTCGAAATCGATAGCCGTTAGAAAATAAACAATTTTTGAGTCTCAATTAATTTTCATCATATATATGGAATGGGCTTTCGAGAAACAACTTTAACGCTACGGACGGAGGATTATTCAGAAATAAATCCTACGCGAGCATTATAAATTTTATAACAAAACTTTTACAATGACGTGGTTCTGATTCATTATCGAATAATTAATTTAGGATAACTTTATATATGGAGATGAAAATCTGAAAGAACAATGCAGGTGCTGCGGCAGATGTGGGTAATCCGATTATTTGTCTGCCGCCTCAGATGTTGCTTTATATGTTTACTTTTTAAGAGTTTTTGTTTTATCTCTAGAGATACGTACCGAATATTGCGAGGTAGCCGTTTGTTGTCACGCGACATTTGTCTAAAGCTCAAGCTGTATTTTGAGGAAACCTTGTGAAACTACAAAGTTTTATCTTGTGCTTCAATGTACGTTAACACTAATTCCGCATTTACTTCTATCGAATGTATCCGTTTGTCTATTTTATTTTTTCCCTGTTTTTTTGTCCAACTGTTTGCCAATCTCAGATACTGCTCATTAATCACAGAATTTCTTTCTAAATGAATAAAACACGAAAAACTGAAAACCTGCCTATGCTCTTTGGGTAAGGAAATGATCCCACAAACAGCTACGCAAAGCTTCAGGCTGCTTTTGACCATAAATAATTTAGTGCTATTGTGGCCATTTTGACCGTTCGTCTGTCCGTCCGTCTGTACGTCCGGTCGCTACTAGATCTTTATCTTAAGAGCTATTGTTCTACTTTTTTCTCCATTTGGTTCGTTATGGTGTCGACTGTCGAGGTTTGGACCAAGAAAGGAATATTTTCTGCGTTTATTACTAAAAAACTTATAGTAAAAAATCAATTTTTTAATGTATCATAATTTTACACTTGGCAAAAGTGTAAAATGATTCCCCAGATCGTTAATAATTTTGTATTGTCTACCATCTATCTGTTGTCTGTCTGTCTCTTGTCTGCCTGCCTGTCCGTCTGTCTGCCTGTGTGCACGATAACTTACTTATTTCTTTGTGATATTACAAGAATTATAATATTATGAATGTCCGGTTTTCTGTGTTAGTAAATATTCCTCAAACCTCAAGTAACTATTCAGACAAATTAAAAAAAATTGCGCATGCGCCCCCCAGATTTAGTATTTGCGCAATCCAATGTTTGTATTTGGTGCTATTTAAACGAAATTTTGTATGTAGGCACCTCAACTAATACCGAATGAAATAATTTATTTTGGGCCTGCGCAATCCAATTTTTTTTGTTTGTTAAGATATTTAAAGTATATTTTGAATATAGGCACATCGAAAAAAGTAAAACTAATATCAAATTAAAAAATATGTTTTACAAAGCTATGCTGATCTGGTGGGACAGAATCAACCCATTATGGTGTGTTGTAAAATTCATGGATGCGTGAAAATTTCGAGCATTGTTCGGTATTTAGTTGTATCAGATGCGTCTGTTTATAAATTCTGTACTCTAAGATGATTGTTATAAAATCAAATTGAAATGACATGTCAAAAAATAGATTGAGCAATGAACAGTGCTAACTTTTTCTATTTTCAGACGGATTTTTTTGGTTAAATATGGAAATGCGCTTTTTGTAAATCTTTCACTTTTACTTTTAATTTGTTGGTTTTGAAACCTATATTAATAGAGCATATTATTTAAGTTAAAATTTAAAAGATTAATGAAGAAACGTAAAAGGGAGATCTAAGTAAGGGTCATGTTTATAATTACTTGCTTTTAAGGACTATTTGTTTCTGTTTAAGATGCCAAAATAAATATTCGATACATTTAAGAAGTAATGTAAAAAGAATTAGTATAAAATTCAACGTAAAATCTTTCAAGTGGTATAGTCTTCTGGGATTTAATCAATTTTAAAGTTGTGATATAAATGGGAATGTGTAGCCTGTTGAATTTGGCCTAGATTCAAGGTTCGTTTTTTTGTTCAAAAATTTAATTTTTATTCCATAATTTCAATATACCAATCCGCTCAAATTCAAGGGCCCATTTATTGTAGGTACTTTTTCTTTTATATAAAAAGTGTATTAAAAATTGTTCAGGTCTGTATGTAAATGCAGGGTGAAAATGTTGCCTGGAACACTGAATATACCTTCACAACAACGTTTTTTTAAAAGACGCTTTTTATTTTATTCAAAAATATAATAAGTTTGCTACCAATCTACGTACTCTAAATTTGTGATCAGAGCACCACTAGGTACTGTTTATTACATATGTACACTTTTTTGGATATAGCAGCATACGAGTATAAAACTTATTCCAATACATAATCAATTTTTACAGAAAAACTCCAATTAAGGAAAATGATTATGTTAATTGATTTTACGAGTTCACGTTGAAAAAAACTTTACTCTTTTGTTAATTATGTGAAAGCAATGTATTCTATATTTGTTAGAAACGTTAGAGTAAATCTACACGTTTTAAAATTATTTACAGTGGCGTGCGTCTACCGAGGCGTCTACAGATCTAAGAGCAACATCTTTTAATCGAAAGCACTATTTTAGTGAGTTATTATTAAGAATATACTTTTTTAATATATTGGCAACATAAAAAACATGCTCAAACTAATAAAATTATGAAATCAATTAACGAACTATTTCCTTGATTCCTTGATCAGAGTTTTTCTGTTAAATTTGTTTATGTAATATAATGCGTTTTTTATGTTGCTATATCCAAACATGGAATATGTAATGAAAACTAGTGGTTGCCATTTCAACAAAAATATGCTCCCTTTGAAAATGTAGAGGTACGCCACTGGCCACAAATTCATAGTACGTAGACTGGTAACAGATTTTGGATACTATAAAAAGCTTCTTTAAAAAATTTTGATTTGAAGAAATATTCAGTGTTCCAGACAACATTTTCACACTGTACATGCTGTTATATAAACAAAGTCAAGGCGAACGTTGATGTTTCGTACAGACGCCTGAATTAATAACGTGTCATTAATTGTTAGTTAAATTTTTCTCTCAAATTATTTAATTAGTTTGGTAAGGTTTTACGGTTAAACACACAATGATTATTGCGTTTCTAGTTGTATCCAAGCGCTTTGTTTTTCCTTGTAAAAAGTAATTCCTAGAATTGTTAAATCTAGGGCAATTTATCGTTTATTTTGGTATCAAATTATTTAAGTGACAGCTCTGTTTGAATTTATGGGCATTTTATTTGCTTTTGTTAGAAAGTTGATGCAATTTATTAGCGATAAGAGTGCGTTTTAATCAGCAAAAACTGCGTTTTTCGTAGAAAAGTGTTATCTGACTGAGATAAGAGAATCCGGCGTAAAAATTTGGGTCGTGACATAAGGAGGAACAAAAAACGGATGCACGATTGGCTGTTGTGTTGCTACGTGTTCGATAAAAGGAAGAAGAGAATCGAGTTTTGGAAAGTAGGAGAGGGACTTTAAATACTGATTTTTTTTGAATAAATATGATTATTATTATTGTTATATAGTTACGTTCAGACTTTTTGACGTTACTGATAAAGTTGCTGCTCGTAATGTTCGCACTACTTAATAATGGTGGACGATTCTTGTGGTAGGTATCAAATTTTTGTGAGATTCACTTGTAACCGTCATGAAGAAATGTAGAAGCATATTAAGAACACAAGCGTCTCCTTTTTCTGTTTATCATTATTTATTTCGAGTCACTTGTGCGTGTTTGTGTTTTAATTCAAAAATAGGGACGATATAGCTTTCTCTCACTGATTTCGAATAAACCGTGGGGATTTTCTTGAGCCCTCTGACTCATTATCGACTGGACTGATTAGACTATGATTTATGAATGATGTCTTTTAATGTTTATTTAAAATATTATCTCGGGGGGTAGTGAGAAGACAACCTAATATTCGGAAGTCTCACCGTTCGTGGAAATGATAGAAAATCCCTTGAAATTCACCGTACTACCCCTAATAATCCTACTCCTGAAGCAACGCACACAAAATCAAATAGAACTAAATTGATTCTTGCGATCTACAACCACCATTCATTATCCGCAATTATCGCATTGGATAAAAAAACTAATCTGGTTGAAGCGTTCTAAGAATACGTAATTACGTAAGAAGTCGCATTTAATTTGTGATATAACCGCGAAGTAAATAAGGTTAGGTACAGTGTCCTATAATTTGTGTAACTTTAATTTCGGAGACTTCTCGTTCGCACGGAAAGTAAGACAAGTGTAACAGGTGCAAGTTTTTATTATATTCCAAATTACCTGTTCTGGATGCAGCTGTTTCTAACGACACACGCTTGGGTAATCCTTGAAAAGTTCTTTGTGAAATTTCTATTGTTCTGTTAAAATTTTCATTGGTTCCCATTTTCTCTAGTTGTTGAAGGTGGTAGTCCGAAGTAAGCTAGAAAATACGAACCTCAATTATTGATTTGGTATTAATTTTAGAAAGGTGCTTAGCATTCTCGAATAATTCCCACGAAATTAGTATTCTAGTTGGAAGATTTTACATGTAATAGGGTTAGAGATTACAGATAACATTAACTAGAGTAGTTTGTGGCCTGTTTTAAATCATGGAAATGTATGTATTCGGTATGTATTTCATTAGGCTGAACATAACCGGACGTCCCTTTAGGAGTACAGTCCCAAAGCAAGCATGAGATTTTCGATTACATGGATAATGCCTCGTAAAAGTAAATATTAAATTCGTACATTGCTTTATAAACTCCCAAAAATCCTAAGTAAAAAAGTAAGGTGGGTCGTGTAATGATTTCCATATAGAAGGCCATTTCACCCTTCCGTGTGAATTTTAGGGTTTACGCATTTTTGTATCGAGTAGCAAAAAACAGCTTAGATATTACAAATGTTCATCTTCACCACAACAAACAACCTTCCACCGTTTATTAGGTCCAAATGTAGTTCCCTCGCCGACAAACAAGTAAACATTCTATATCACTTCTCATGTCGTCGTCTAACCGATACCCAGATTGGCCTGGAACAGTCTATTCAGGTCTCAGCAAATGGTACTTATATTTCAAATCTTATATTGCATTCCATACAATCACGTCATACCGTCTTCATCAATTTCTTGAGTGCGATAACAAAATATTTCTGTCTGACGTCATTAAATACTCTCCCCCTACCCATATTATTTGCCTTCTGATGGTAGTATTCAATCATTCGTGTAATTATTTGCCTAGAGTCAAGTATAACTGGATTCTTACTCCCCATCATCCAACCGACCTCCGACGCATATTGACCGTTCTTCATTTCTGGTGCCAGGTTATAGTCTTCTCTTCTTGGATTTTCTGTATTCGGAATCCCTCACATTTTTCAATTTCAATTTTCAATTCCTGTCCTCTAGCAGGTCTAATAAATCTTTTTTCCTACGCCGTTACTCTAACCAATCTAGTACAATTCGTTACTCCTTTCATCTCTAGCTCTTTTGGATTTATTTTTCGAATATTCTCCTGTGAGATTTTCTTTAACGGTGAATTTACCTAAAAAAACTTAAACGAAAACGCTCAGAAGCTAATGCTTCTCTTTTAGTTGGTAAGTGCGTTCCATCCAGAATGTTTTGTTATCTTGTGAAAATTGGATTGAATATGAATTCGTCTCTCTCTCCCTCCCAAAAAAGACCTAAGATCCATTCGATTGCACCGTGATTAGTTTATCCTTGAACTTTAACATCAAGGATCTTCAGTTCACTATTCTTATAGAATGTGGCCTGTAGAATCCATAATTTCAAACAGTTTCAAGATTGGGCTACTAGTTCAAAAGTTACAGCCCTTAGAATTTTAATTTTTTATTGAGAAGTCCAATCGAGAAAGTACGAATTGTTTTGGATTCTACGCACCAAAATTAATAAGGAAAAGTGTTTCCCGATTTTTTTTATTACCTTTGTTCTTCGGGGATTTTCTCGATTACCTCCTTGCAATTTGAATTCCAACCAAAGATAAAATCCTATTTACGTTGATTCCTGTACTTAACGGAACACCGCTACCACAATAAAATAATCTCCTTACTCAAGATCTTTCAAAAACATCGCCAATCAGAATTAGACTTGATAACGTCAGCTTTGAAAAAATGCATGCGCGTGCCCCCACTTCGCCTCGTCAAAATACCTTCATTCTCAATGCGCGAAATTGAACTTCGCGCTCTTTTTATATAAATAACTATTTGTTTAATTGTTATTTGTTTAATATATTACCAAACCAACCTATTACTTCCGAGGGTTAACAAATGTTATGGGGCGAATCCTACGGCGCGAATTTGTCGCGGCGAATTTTTCGAAGGAAAATTTGTTGGGGGCGAATATTCCGGGGGCGAATACTCCGGAGGCGAATATTCCGCGGGCGAATTTACTTAGGGGCGAATATTCCGAGGGCGAGTTTTCGGGGGCGAAGTTACCGGGGCGGGTCTTCCGGGGCGAATTTGCCGCACACCCTTATAAACACCATTTGAAAATCAATTAGTAACAATTATTTGAAAAATAAAATATTCTTTGCGCGTTCTCGTGTTCCTGAAGTGGCGCTATTTACTAAAACTCCTGAAAAATGAAATAAAAGATCAATTCTTAAAAATTCCTCTGAAAAACATTTTTGTGCCCTTTGGCCACAATTCATTCGATATATGTGATAAAATTCTAGCAAAAACAAAAGTTTCTCGCGTGATGAATTTTACCCTGCGCGGATAATTAATGCGCGATCTTGTAGGGTCTGTTAAAACTACACTTATACCAGAAAAGGAATTGTATACGCATAATTGGAGGCGTACATCATTCTAGGCACCGAATTATAATGATATCGTTCCTAGAGAAAGAAATATTATGGTGTAAAGATAGAAGAGCACGGATTAACTATCAACGTTTTATCTTCAAAGACTCTAAACTTTAAAATTAATTATTTCAGTGTAAAAAATTACAAACACCATAATTTCATTACATGCGCCATTTACAAGCTCTCTTTGAAATTTAGTGGCTCTATGTTACATGGATCCGGAGTAAAAAATAAATAGTGGATCTAACTTCACTCCAAAACTCCCTTTCATACTCGGGTATTAAAATATTTAACAGTCTACCACAACACATAAAAGTGAATACGTCAGAAATAAAACTTACAAACGCATTAAAATCTTGGCTAAAAGATCGAGTGATTTATAATATTGAAGAACATTACGAGTATGTTAGAAGTGTTTAACAAATATTTATGATTTGCTTTTTCCTTATTTTCACATGGATTTTATCTTTTGTCTTTGCTTTTTCTGGAATTAGTTTATCTCGTTTATTGAAGTTGAGTATATCATTAGTTCTCTGCTGTTCTTAATACCTTTTCTGGCTTACGCTTTGCTTTTTTTTACTGATAAGAGTTTTACTTTATTTTACCTTATATATTTCTTTTGTACTTAAGTAAAGTTAGGAAGAAATATTATAATTATATTATTGTTATTTGCTAAAAATTGATTTAAATTTAAACATTGACATTTGAGATCTAGATATTACAGTGTCCTATTTTAATATTTTGAGATCATTTATTAAATTACCCTCGATTCTTTTTTATGTTCTATCCCTGTCAATTATTTTATTTTTTTAGCTTATCAAAACCAGAACAAAGATATCATAGTCTGCCTTGTTTCCCTTTTAGGTGAGTATTCTATTTTCTCTTTTGAAATTTACTAAATACAATTTATATTACTACATTTCCCTTCACTTCCTCTCATTTTTGCTAGTGTCCAAGAATTTCATTATATATCCCGACCCACCCTTACTTTGCCTGAGCTTACTCATGTGTGGAACTTGTTTGGTTGAAGTGAAAGGAGAAACACGTAATTTCTGTGCTGCGTGAGTTAAACGAGTTCAAAGTTACTTAAACCGTACTTTTAATACTAAAATTCTAAAGCTGTAAAGAAATGCTAGTGCAGGGTGCATGGTGAAATGCTCAGGTGGATAATCAGTGATCTAATAAAAGAATAATTAGCGTTTAATGTACGTGAATCGATTTACCTGAATACGTTAGCTTTTGTGGATAAGATAAGCGCTCGTAAATATCAATTCATACAAATAAATAAATAATATTTAAAGTTGCAGTTTTGTTAATAATTGCAAATAACAATGGGAAGCGATCCTAGTGAATTAGTTAAATTGTTTGAAGGTTTTTAAATTGGAGATGAGAAAAACGATTAGAGATGAAATTGGTAAGCTCAACATACCGGCTTTATTAGAAGGGCAGAAACAAAAATACGAGGAATTAAAAAGTGATAACAAGGAATTGCATGAAACCATCCAAAAGCAAAAAAGAATCATTGAAAATCTAAGAAGGGACAACAATTTAGTTTTTTTCGGAATTCGAGATAGCGGCGCCGAAAATATAGAAGCTTTGGAAAATACCATTCAAGACCTATGTAACAATGTAGTGGAGGTTACAACAACGTCCGATAATATTAACTACGTTCGACGTTTAGGGAGAAATGAGAACAGAAATCGGCCGGTGGTTGTGTCATTCGTTTCCAATATCCATAAGAGAAAAGTTTTAAGGAACGCAAAGAAGTTGAAAGGTAGTACGATATACGTCACGGAAGATCTAGACGAAGAACAGCGTAAACGCAAAAAGAAAATGATCCAAATTAGAAATTATCATAGAGAATCGGGTCAGGCTTGTCAACTAAGGAAGAATGGATTATTGATTAACGGAAGATTCATCCATTGCCAAGAGCTACAGGGAGATCAAACGGCGCCATGCATCGAACCAACTCTTGAAAAGGATTACAGAGAAACATCCATAAGGAAAGAAGCCAAAAGTACGAAGAAACGGAAGATCAACAAAGAACCACCGTTGCTTACTCAACCACAGATGCGCGAGTCCCGAAGCCACTCCGAATCTACACCTTCAACCTCCAGCAGAAAAATTCAAGAGTGATCCAATAGAAATAGGTATTTCAACGGAATAAACATTTTGGTGTATAATGTTGCGGGACTAAAGAGTAAGTTGCATAATTTTGTTTTTGAGTTTATAGATTTTTTAAGACAATTCGAAATATTTCTGTTATTTGTGTGGAGGAATGCAATTTTATGACAGTGAAATATATTAAAGGAGTTATAATTTTTAAATAATAGATATTTGTTGCATAAAATATTTGAATGGTCAAGAATACTTATTAGTGAATTTTTGTCAGCTGAGAAATATAGATTTTCATAGATCTATTAATTAGTAATTTAGTAACTATGTTTTTTTTTTCAACAAGTCTTTCAGACGGTCAGTATGACCATGAATACGTCCACTAAGTTTATATTTATTTAATGCATCACATTGTAGTTTATTTGAATAAAGACTGTTATTATTATTATGGTCGGTGTTTCTTGTGAGAACTCAGGTCTAGCCTGGTTAACTAATCGCACGGATTAAAATCAAGTAACGATTAGTGTCTGTGTCTGTGTCTGGTGAAGTTATGTAGGGTCCTTAAAAAAAAAAAAAAAAAATCACACACGTACATTGGACATCTAGGGATAATGTAATTCGTACTTACCAACATACCTATTGATGGGCACAATAGCCAACGCTATCAGGAAAGAGGAAAACAAAACAAAAAAAAAAATCATTATAATAATTCCTGTAATTTTATTAAATGGAGTTTATTGTGTAAGTGTTTCTTTGGCTTTGCGTTTGGGTTGAATACGAGTGGGTTGTGATAACCTGGTGTGTTGCTGTGAAGAAGGAGTTTTGTGTTTTTTATTTGTATTTATGGTGTTTCTTTGTTCCTGAGGTCGTATTTGTGAGGTTGCTTGGGTTTTTGGTGGAGATATTGCAGTATTTTGTGAGCCTGTGGTGCTGTTAAGGTTTTTGCGTTTCGGTTGTATACGAGTGGGTTGTTTCTGAGAAGAAGGAGTATTGTGTTTTTTAACTGTGCTAGGGCGTGTAACTTTATTGGATGGACCTGTCTTTGTAGTAAATGTTGCGTTACTTGTGTTTATGGTGTTTCTTTGTTCTTGAGGTTGTATTTGTGAGGTTGCTTGGGTTATTGATGGAGATATTACAGTATTTTGTGAGCTAGTAGTGCTGTATAGGTTTTGTTTGGGTTGAATACGAGTGGGTTGTGATAACGTGGTGTGCTTCGGTGAAGAAGGAGTTATGTGTTTTTTAATTGTGCTAGGGCGTGTAACTTTATTGGGTGGACCTGTCTTTGTAGTGCATGTTGCGTTACTTCTATTTATGATGTTTCTTTGTTCTTGAGGTTGTGTTTGTGAAGTTGCTTGGGTTTTTGGTGGAGATATTTTAGTATGTTGTGAGCCTGTAGTTAAGGTTTTTGCGTTGCGGTTGAATACGAGTGGGTTGTGAAAATGTGGTGTGTTTCTGTGAAGAAGGAGTTATGTGTTTTTTAACTGTGCTAGGGCGTGTAATTTTATCGGGTGGACCTGTCTTTGTAGTGCATGTTGCGTTAGTTGTATTTATGGTGTTTCTTTGTTCTTGAGGTTGTATTTGAGAGGTTGCTTGGGTTTTTGCTGGAGATATTTTAGTATGTTGTGAGCCTGTAGTTCTGTTAAGGTTTTCGCGTTTCGGTTGAATACGAGTGGGTTGTGATAATGTGGTGTGCTTCTGTGAAGAAGGAGTTTTGTGTTTTTTAAATGTGCTAGGGCGTGTAACTTTATTGGATGGACCTGTCTTTGTAGTGCATGTTGCGTTACTTGTATTTATGGTGTTTCTTTGTTCTTGAAGTTGTATTTCTGTTTTTGCATGGGTTATTGGTGGAGACATTACAGTATTTTGTGAGCCTGTAGTGCTGTTAAGGTTGTTGCGTTTGGGTTGAGTACAAGTGGGTTGTGTTTGTGATAACGTGGTGTGTTTCTGAGAAGAAAGAATATTGTGTTTTTTAGCTGTGCTAGGCCGTGTGGGTGAGGGCGTCTTTGTAGTGCGTGTTGCGTTACTTGTATTTATTGCGTTTGTTTGTTCAGGAAGTTGTGTTTGTGTGGTTGGTTGAGTTAAGTTTGGAAATATTACAGTATGTTGTGTGTCATGTTGTGAGTCTAAAGTGCTGTTTAGGCTTTTGCGTTTGGGTTGAATACTAATGGGTGGTGATAATGTGGTTTGCTTCAGAGGTGAATCTCTGATTGTAGTATATGTTGTATCATTTGTTGTACTTGTTTGTTCGGTAAGTTGTATTTGTGTGTTTGTTTGGGTTAGAGGTGGAGATATTACAGAATGTTGTGTACCGTGTTGTGAGGGAGTGCTGTTGTTTACATGTATACGTTGTGGATCATTTCTGTATGTAGTATCTTGTGTTATGTTTAGAAATTTACGAACAATATGGCATGTGTTGATAATGACTGCTTTTTGTAAATGTTTGTATGTGTTTTTGTCTAAACCTAATAGTTGTAAATTGTGGTGTATTGTCTTTGGTATAACTCCAGTAGCACTAAGAATAATGGGAACTATAACAGTAAATTTCATTCTCCATTGCGTCTTAAGCTCGATAGCTATATCGGTGTATTTGCGGTGTTTTTCTGCATGTGTTTTAGTTAAGTTGTTAGTGTTGGGGATGGCAATGTCTATAATACAAATGGATTTTTGTGTTTTATCTATAAGTGTAATGTCTGTTCTATTATTGTGGATAGTTTTGTCTGTGAGTAGTGTCCTGTCCCAATATAATTTGTGTGTGTTGTTTTCGAGTATGATCTGTGGCGTGTATTTGTAGTATGGTGTCGTATTTGTTATGAGATTGTGTTTAAGTGCTAATTTTTGATGTATGATTTTAGCTACCTGATCGTGTCGATGTTTGTATTCAGTTTGTGCAAGTCGTGTGCATGCCGATATTATATGTTGGATTGTTTCTGATGTTTGGGAACAAAGTCGACAAGAATCATTTGTCACTGTTTTATCTTTATGTATGTGTTTTTTATAGTTGCGTGTGTTAATGACCTGGTCTTGTATTGCTAACATGAAACCCTCAGTTATTATTATTATTATTATTATTATTATTATTATTACTCATGTGTGCTTATTTCGTGGTAATTTTGTTACGTTTGCTCAAAGTCGACGTAAAAAGTAACAAGATACGACGAGTCGCATACGATTTTCAGTAGGAGAATTTTTAACACCAAGTTCGTATTCGGAAACATAATTTTAATCCGACTCATATTCAATAGCACTGATCTTTGAACGTGTATACATCCATTGGCGAAGGTTTGACATTTTTTCGTTAGACGGTAACAGACCGACAAACGGACGTACAGAACCATCACATAAGGTGTTCATTCGAAAAATTTCCCGAACAAACGTATTGCTATTATAGCAAAACTTTAAAGTAATTGAAAACAACTTCCAGAATACTATATCTCGAACTTGGAGTGTCACCAGAAAAAATTAAATTACTCATTAATTTGATGAGCACAAAATTTTAAATTAGTAGCACAAATCGTCCCAAAATGAGCCCAAAATTATGAGATATTTGGAACTTAATTCGTTTCAAGTCGACATTCCACTTCACGGACCCCTAAGTTGGAGGGAAAAATCTGAGCCTCATAACGTTCTTAACATATAAATTTCATTAATTATTTAATTTGCCGTTCTTTATATGAGAGAACTGAAATCCAAGCAATCAAGCCGAGATTTGCACAATTCACACAACTAATCGTTTGCCGGAATTGACAAACAAGGAAATATTTATGAGCTTTTACTAAGAATGTGCTCAAATATTTACAATTCTGGATTAAAAGGGATGGCTTCGTTGAAATTAATTTTCCGCGGAAGGGATAATCGAACATTTTCATTTCGGTGTAGGTATAAGGATTAATTTTCAAACGTTCGTTAATAAAGGAGTGTTTTATGTGAATATTTTTATGGGATTTGTTTTGAAGACGTTGAGAATTTAAATGTAATAAAAAAAGTAAATGCGCACAAGAACTTTCCAAGCACCCAATATTGAAAGCGAAGTTTATCCCACTAAACAAGATCACTTTACAGATCCTTTGGAATCGCCGAAATAGAATCGAAGAGGAACTAATGAATATTACATCAGCGGTATCCAACAACATGAAACTATGACTACAAGTGCGTTTGGAACGTTTGTAAGCAAGAATTAAAAAGAAGTTATCCCTTTTTAGTAGAGAATTATTTTCCACTTTAGTAAGCACACTGACTAAATAAATAACAGATGAAGTATGAAGTCTTTTACAATGACCACAGATAAAATATGTTGAACCTTAAGTACCTAGTATGTAAAACATTGCATTTGGGCGCTACTTTATCCCTAAAGTTTGGAAAACTTACTTCACAAACTAAACGTTAATGAAGTAAATTTAGTAAATGCAACTTACTTGATCCACATAAATCGTTACTGCAAACGGTTGCGTTTGTAGAGTATCGCAAAGTGGCCGATCTCTGGGAAGACATTCCTGGCGTGTGAGCGTTAAAAGTTTAGAAAGCTCCGTAAGACTTCCCTGCAAGCTTTTTCCGGCGCTTCGTGCTTTATTGCAATCTTTTATAAGAGACGCCACCCGAAAGGATAGGTCTGCCGCAACTGTAAAGCCACAAGATGCCTTTATTAATGGGCGCAGTTTATTATTCGAAATTTCCATAAAATTAAGTTTCGAACGAGAGAGAATTAATAAAAACAAAGTTCTCACCAGCGGTTAAGTCGGGGAGTGCTTGAATGGCCGTTTCAATGCCAGTCTCATCATGAAGTGCCTGCCGCAACGGATTTCCTAATAATTGCTCTCCATCTGAAATCATTAAAATTATTTAGAATGCAGCATCCTTTGCCTTTTGACTTTTCAGTTTTGTAGTTCTACACACAATTTATTTGCGTTTATATTGAAAACCTTTTCTCTTTATATATAGGGGTTTTTGGTTCAAAATGTGCCATATTTTTTCTCTGCACGTAGAGCAATTCAATGGAGAAATCATAACAATACAATATTAGCTTTGCATTCGAAATTACACTATTTATAGTACGGTCGTAATAAAAAATACGGCCAACAAAATTATGCGGCTACGTGTTTTGCAGTGCCGATCGATTTCATTGAAATATCAATTAATGTACCTTCCAAGTCCCTGTGTATAGCTTCCGTGGCGATTTGTATGGATGAAGTTGTTACAGATGAAATTTGAAATTGTGTGTTGTCGACAAAGGTTTCAATATCTTCGAACATAATTTTTATTCTGTTTGGAGCGGTCGTCGCTGTTTGTGAGATTTGTTCATTTGCCGTGATCATCAGCGCGATGCTGCCTCTGGAAATGAATTACAAAGTATTTAGGGATGCGTATTTATTTATTCTTATCTAAATTAAATTAATATTATATAGATAACGTTTTCAAAATATCAAGTACTTCTTACTATTATTCAGAACCTCACCTCAGAACTTATAATTTGAACTTTTTTTAGGGGTGCTAAATGAAATTGTAATGCAGACTCCATCCACCTCCTTAGACGGCCGCAAAGCGAATATCAATTTTTCTGGTGATACTAGAGTTTAATCGTTTTCTTTTAAAAGGAATTATAATTTACACTTTTTGTGGGATACAAGGGCGTATTCCACTCCTTAGACGGCCGCTTAGCGAATTCCATTTTATTGGTGATACTGGAGATGAATACTTAGTAACCCTCTAAATGGAATTGTAATTTGAACTTTGACAAAAATTATAAAATGACAATACTTAATTGTCACTAAGAAAACTCAAAACGCTTCATTAATAAGAAATGCTTTGGTTTACGACACAGAATACGGCCTTCTCAGAATAGAAACAGCAATGTTACAAATTTGTATGGTATTTTGGCGGACCCTGGTGGGTGTACTGTGAACTAAAGCTTCAAAATCAGAGTAGCGCCATCTGGTGACCAGCTTCTAAAGCCATGAAGTAGTTTCCCCAATTCGATCTAAATCATAAATATCGATAAAAAATACACAGTTGTTAAATTGCAAGTGTATTTAGATACAATCACATTACATTATTTAACACAGACATCTTAAATTACATGTTTACGAATTACATATAAAACTCAGAAGTAAGTGCAACTTACGCTTTGTAGATGTTAACACTTTGCAAAAAGATCCTTACGTAACGTTTTGTCGTACGAAATATTTGGTTTTAATTGCTGTTTGGAATACATATTTTTGATAAAAAATATCTTTAGAACTAAATTTTTTGTTCCAAGAGGTAATAAAACCGTTTCAGCAAATTGTCACACAAGTTTTTGACAACAAATGATAACTTGATCCTGGTGCTTACTTGTTACTTGAGAAGCGAGAGTGGAAGTTGCTGAATTATCTAAAACGAATTGCAATATAAGTATCTACGTCTATATAAATATAAAACTCAAGTCTACACCCTTTTGCGCCTATAGGTACAGTTGGTAATAATTCTGCGTCAATTTGTACCTGTTACTTACCTTGCATAAATAGGAAAGAAATAACAGCACATTTCAACCCTCTTCGCGTTTCAAGCACAAAACAATATGTTTCAAAATGTGGGAAACGATGCCTCTTTGATATTTTATTGTTACAATCCGCCACATCACACTTTTTACGGTCACATAACTTGTTCATATTTTAAATCTTTCAAAAGTCAAAATTGACATGTGTAAAACCGTGTGTACGTATAAAATCGACGATAAAAATATTTCCTGTAACGAGCAAAATTACAGGTTTTGCAAAAAAATATTTGAGTCTGCGATAAATAGTTCTCCGTACAACCACGGGAAACGCTGTAATCAGTGACAATTTAGCGCCATTTATGTTTCTGTTCTGTGAAGGTCTTATTCTGTGGTTTACGATTTGAATACTTAAATTAAAAGGCAAAGCTTTAAGGTTTTTTGATTCGGCATTAATTTTACCGTTATTCGAGGTGTCTACATACAACATTTCATTGAAATACCTTAAGAAATAAGAAAATTGGATTACGAAAATACAAAAGTTATCATGCAGAACTGCACTCGAACGGACGACGGACAGACTTACAGACGGACGGACTTACAGACGGCGAAACAACATTATAAACGATCTCGAGGATCGTTAATAAACGGAAAAAGTGTAAAAGTATGGTACATGAAAAAAATAGATCTTTTGCCATAACTTCTTTCTTAAGCGGTACAGAAAAAATTCCTTTCTTGGTGCAAGTCTCCACACCATAACGAACCAAATAGCGAAAAAAGGAGAACAATAGCTCTTAAGGTTGTTGCATACGTTTAAACCGCCTATGCAAAATAATGTTCTTTGTTCACTTCCAGAGCAAAAATGAATCATTGAAAGTTCCTGAAATTTGGTACAATGGTTAAGGGCGATGTATATGAGTGAACTATGTTTAGATAACTTTAAAACATAGAAAGTTTACTCAAAAACTAACTTTGAAATTTATGAAATCGTCAGTAAATAAATAGGTGTAAAACAAAAATTGAAAATAACCATTTTCACACATAATGACATAGAATTGCATGAGCTATATTATTTTTAGCAGTAATTGCCAATAAAATTTTAATAAAAAATTGTGTGGTATTGAAATATTCATTTAAAGTCCTATAACCATATATCTACAGGGTGTAGAATTGGTTTATGCTCCATAGGGATTTCAATGGCAATTTCTTTATATTGAAATATTTTTCCCCTAATAAAATGTAAATAATTTTTTTGTAGATTGTAAAATTCTGCGTCTCTTCATGTGCCCATTTGTAATTTTTGGTTGTGGCCTTGTGGGAAATCGGAGAAATTACGGAAATTACAGATTATAATTATAAATCTAATTTTGAAACAAAAATTCGGTTTTTACGCAAAGACTAGGTCCGTTTCATATGTCCGTACGCCTGCGGCTATATTCCAGTAGCGCACCATTTCAACATACTTTAGGGTTTCAGCTAGGATCTATTACGTTCCTATTAATAAATGTATGATATCTATATACATTTTAATTTTAATAATAAACAATAAGGATTATACATGGTAACTACACTTGGTTTAATTGCAAAAAATTCTGGAATGCATTCTTAACGTGTAAATAAAACCATTATAAGCTCATTAACTATTCTCAAGGCGATCCTTTCAAACCCTTATTGCTATGGGGCGTACTTTTCGTATTTGTCCGCTTTTAAATAATGGTTTTCGAAAGGAAATTGCGGTGTTTAAATTTTTCGCTATATGCACACAGTGGCGTATCGTAGGGGGGGGGGGGCAAATGCAAATGATCAGGGCAACTTAAAAAATTTCATTTATTATTTCATACAAATAAAGAATATGTACAATAGTTACATTATAGTACTACTTTTCTGGCTTATTCCAGGTTTGGTTCTCGGGATTTTTCCCGGACACCAAATTAAAATTACACGAACCATGCCGACTTTTGCCGCCTCTATTGAGTGCCGCTCGGGGCACTTGGCCCCTTTTGTCCCCCCTCCCTTTATCCGGCACTGTCTGCTAATAATATCCCGGGGCGCTCTTGAAAATAGCTAAAAGTAGAAAATGGTTAAAAAAATCTTGCGAAAATACATTTACATTTTTCATTCGTAAGAATGACGATGACCATTGCCGGACTTGAAGGTGCCTTATCTGACAAAAACTAAGGCGAAAATACCTGACGAAGAGACTTCTGGTATACATAAAAAAGTTTAAACTTCTGTTCTCAATACTCCAATCTTTTAAACAATGTCTATCAAGCAATTCAAATATCATTATCGCCTTTGACATTCTTGCGTTTCTAGGTTCGACTTCAAAAGCAGTGTTGGGTTTTGACCGCATTACAAGAAAAATTGAAAAAATTATTCTGTCTGTCTGTCTTTATTGTAGTGTGTGTTGTTCATCTGCTACATGGATCATATAGGTATCAAACGAAAGCTTATAGATATAATGTCAAGAGATGAACCCCCTTTCCCCGTAAACAATCGCTCGCTCTAAACGTACTCAAATCCATAAGAAATTTAAACTATCTTTTTGAATAAACGATATGGAACTCAAAATCTCACCAGCTCCTAAAATATAGAGCCGCATACCTTGATAGCGCCCCGGGCGCCAACGAGCTACGCTACGCCACTGTATGCACGGACAATGAAACGGTTTAGTTTATTTATTTTTTCCGGTTTCCCGAATGGGGCAAGACCAATTAAACAGTACTCAAAAATTGTTTTGCGATTTTGCGTTTTACGCCGAAAACGATTGAAAAAATGTATAAAGAGAATGGCAAAATGTAATGCTTCCGAGATTAACAGAATTTTATAAAAAATGTATTCTCCCTAAATTACGTGAAGGCCGAGTCCCCAGAGCAATGAAGATTAGGGACCGTACGTTGGAAAAATTAATTAAAATGCAATTTATGTTATTAATTCTTTTTTTTGACAGTGCAGCCCACTACATTATTTATTATTATTTTATGGACTTTTATGACTTTATAAACATCACATCACAGCATCATAATTTTGAATGCATTAATTGAATTGAGTTATTTACATTATCATTAATGCAATAGTGGTAATTAATTGTAGATACTTTGTCTACTATTACTATCTTTAAAAAATATAACGAAATCAAAAACTTCTTGTACTCTAAACGAATCGCTAGAAGCAGAACTACTTTCTACAATCCAGAAGGAAGCAGCCAAATTGAAGTGGTACATTATGGAAAACGATATGTTTAGCTTTCAACTGGTGGTTGAAATACTGATGAGTAATAGGAAAAAATAGGCTTTGCATTCTATTATATCCCTTCTATGTGTCGAAAACCCCCATACAGGTATACTCTGCCATTTAAGAAAATCCAATTGTGGAAAAGCATGTTCATTCTTGACTTACTAACCCTGGTTCAATTTAGATAAAAAAAAACCTGCAAGAAGATGATTCATTTTATTTATTTTATTTAATAGGGTCGACCATGTGCGTCCCCATTCCTATAGTTTTTATGTGTTTCAGTTACCTTAATTGATTTTGGAAAGCCATGTTGAATTTGTTACACCACTTTTACCCGACTAATAACGGGCGATCAAAAGTGAGTGGCGGTCAAGTCGCGTTTGGAAGTTTCACATGTAAGCAAAAATTCCACTCCCAGCAACTCATTTTTGATAGCATAGCCATAATACTCTTCAGTCGAAGGTTTACTTCCTGTTAATCATAATTTTAAATTACGAAATCCTTTGAACCAGATTGACCTTATTAACGATGGGTCAGATTTACGGTAGCGGTTAAATTACATATTAAATCGTAGGAAAATGCAATTTTTATTCAAGCACCTACTCAACAGATATATTTACAGAAATATATTCCAAAGCAACCAAACGCTTGAGCAAAGTTAGCGTGCGTTTGACGTGTGTCAATATTAGTGTGTACCTACATACTTTTAGGTATGTGTGCAGACGAATACAGATTGAATCTTTTTATGGCTCACGGATTAGTTTTAGATTGACCGAAAAGGAATTACTGATCAAGCAATATGATTTGGCCATTAAAATAATTTTCTCTTTCAGGATGGACCCTACTTTTACGCTTTTATTTTATACTTGTGGGAAACTCGAATGGATAACAAGCTTCTATCTTGGTCTCGCGTTTTACGATATTCTGAATTGTCATTGTCATTGTAATTATCCTTAAAAGGGCTGGTGTTTCTTTAGGTGTTAAGGAAAACAATCGAAACTACACTAGAGTTATTTTATGAAATGTAATTAATTAGTTGTACCTTGCAAAGAAGTTCCCAAAACTTTTGACTTCTACTGAGGGGTTGGGCACGATTTGGTGTCTACGATTCTTCTACGTAATTAAACTTAACATCCGTAATAACGACTGTAGCCGAAGTAGTAAAAACAATTATGTTTCCTTAGATTAAGCTTTTCAATGTTTCCTATAACAAATCATTCATAAAATAAATGCAGTAAGAAGGAACCGAGGGAGGGTTGTGTTTGTATAAACGTAGCAATTTTTACTCCACGAGTATGAGGATGTTTTTGGGCGTAATATCAGATTAGTTCTATTGTAAAATATTATACTGCATTTTTGGTGATTTAATTCAATTTTTGTTGTAATAGTAGTTAATTACCTAAGGTGCCAAAAACTCGTCCGTTCTTACTTACTAATTTAAGTGGCAAAAATATAGTAACCCTACCCATTTAAGCATTTAATCAGGTTGAGTACTCACCGTACACCCTTGAGCCATTTCACTAAGAAGAATTCTGTAAAATGTTTGCACAACATTAAATTTCAAAGCGCATTAATAATTTCAGGAGTGGAATTACATTTAATAAAAGATAATCAGAATACGCTTGACGGAGCAGCTTAACGTTATTCATTGTTATGCTGTTTAAAATATTTCCTTTGGTAATGGAATCATTTGGTGAAAGTGATATTTAATGACGGTTTCAATCATTAATTCACAGGCAAACGAAGGGATGTAAATTAAGCAGATGGTAGGTGTTCCAAGAAGTAGGTTGAATGTAGGTATTATTTAGTATGCAACAGCGAGTACGCCCCATTCCATTATTTTAAAATTGGGACACGTAGAATTGTATGTATGTGTCACTTTCCTCCACAGGATAATCTCATATTTAGAATTCAGCAAGAAAGCATTTGATTATAATAAAACAGAATTAGATCCGGGAGGGTAACAGATTGTTTTACCAACCAATTTAGTCTCAGTTGTGAAAGTAGTTCGATCGAGTATAAACAGAGACACAATGAATATCTATTTCAACCTTGCCACTTCTGTAAATCTGGTACTCTGGTACAGTGGTGCAGTTGCGCATTCAGGACACCTACCCTAGAAAAACATGTACATAGAAAACATTATTAATAACGTCTTCAAAATCTACAAGCGCTCATACTTTCTCTTCAACACCTCGACAATAACATAACTTTAACTCAATAATTAAAATAATGGTTGGCATAAGGGAGGGTTTCTACCCAATTTAATATTAACACATAAATTTTACATAGCAATGCCCGTTCGAACTTAATATGCAGCTAAAAATGGAATTCGCGCAATGAAGAGGCTAGTGAAAACAGATATTGAATAGATTTCTATAATATACATACACACATATAACATAAAAAAACTTCCGCTAAGACTTTCCGCAGTCCTTGATATGGTCTATAATTTACAATTTATTATTGGGTCAGGGGTTAAGCTTAGGCGGCATCACAACTATAGCTATATATTAGTAGTATCAACCCAAAATAACACCCTGTAATTATCTGAATTAGTCACGTCGGTATTTTGCAATAGAAAATAGGCGTGGATTGGATCAGATCGGATTACTTGCGACGCTGACGGTTCAAAATCTAAACTACAGAAACTGAATGGACACAAATATCTTAGCCACCTACTGTTGAATTAACACTAAGAAATTAACCTACCTAACATAACCTAAACGGGGAATTATAACAGTAATTTCATGTGGTAGTACAAAACTTTAAATATCAGTTATTGCACAGAAAATATGGAACGCCGTTTTAGTATTTATACCAACATTTTATCATGTATCATTTTAAATAACAGTCAATCTTATGTCTCTAAATTTTTCGTTTGTTGTTTTTATCTTACGTATTAAGAGATTGATTAAAAAAATGTTGATTAATAAAGATGATACATGAATTAAAATGTTTGTTGATAATTTTAATTAGGCGCTAGTATACACGTAGTCAAATAGACTAAACTGTAGTTCCTGAAACTTCCGCACAATCAGAGATACGAATTAAAATTATCAACAATCATTTTAATTAATGTAACATTTTAATTCAACAATCACTTTAAATAATTCTTGCCGATTTTAACAGCATGAATTCATATGATTGTTGAATTAAAATGTTCTCTGAAAATATTTGTACAATTTTATTCCAAAATTTTACAATGTGCCATTTTAAATAACAGTCAATCGTATGCCTCTACTTTTTACGTTTGTTGTTATTGTCTTACGTATTAAATATGATTGTTTAAAAAAATGTTACTTAATAAAAATGTGAAATGAATTATATTGTTATATTGAATGAGTGTATATGAAACTGTATTTCAACAAACAATTAATAACAAACAATTAAATTGAATTGCAAGAAATACTTCGATTAATAAAACGATTTTGTCCAACAAACATAAAAATTCATTCATTTTAAATGTGGAATTAAAATTATCAACAAACATTTTAATTCATCAGTCATATAAATTCGACGATTTGAAAATTGAAGCCGAATATTTTCAACAATCACTTTAATTCAACAAACAAATAAATTTTTATTGTTAGACGTAGTAAAAGAATCTTTTAAAATGATTGTTGAATTAAAATGTTACATGAATTAAAATGTTTGTTGATAATTTTAATTAGGCGCTAGTATACACGTACCCAAATACACTAAAGGATAGTTCCTGAAACTTCCGCACAATCACAGATACGAATTAAAATTATCAACAAACATTTTAATTCATGTAACATTTTAATTCAACAATCATTTTAAATAATGCTTTCCGATTTTAACAGCACGAATTAATATGATTGTTAAATTAAAATGATTGTTGGGAATATTTGTACAACACTTCAATAATTGAATTAATATGATTGTTGAATTAAAATGTTTGTTCATAATTTTAATCCCACATTTAATATGAATAAATTTTTATGTTTGTTGAATTAGTTCTAGTTAGTTATATTACTGTTCGTTTATGTATTCGTTTGTTGATTTGTATTGTTAAACTTTCGTTATACACATTGCTATATAATTCATACATCATTTCAATTAAGTGAAGTTTTTTAAACAAACATATTTAATGTTTCACATAAAAACAACAAACATAATAAATCGGGAAATAAAATTAACTGTTGTTTACAATGTTACATTGTAAACTTTCGTAATAAAAAGTAAAACGGCGTTCCATAAGAAAATGTCGACCAAAAACACCGAATAGTCAGATCTCCATTCACAGCGCACATTCATACTTAGGGATGGAACTACTTATTACAACCCAAAGCAACAATTTGGGTTTTTATCGATTGGTAATGGGATTCAGGGGGTGAAATCAACCCTTAAAGTTTATTTTAGCCTTGTGCAGTCTTTGTTTCCGTGTATGTTGTCCTAGGTGCCAATTTGTTGTATTTACAAAGTTGATTTTTGCAAGTTAAACGTCTTAATTTAATTTAATGTTTTTTTTATAGGTTTTGAATATAACAAAAAATGTAAAAAAGTCGAAGCAAATTTATTAAATAAACTGTGACAAGGTAACGAGTAATTTCGAAAATCATTACCAAAAGATTGATCGAAAAATTTGACCAACTACTCTGACGGAAGCTTCTATTTTGGATTTAAATTGTCCCGAAGAAACAATAAATTAGAATTTTTAGAGCTCTAAAGAATGTCAACGCTCTGTACTATCTTCCCAAACAAATATTGTTCATGATGATGTAAAGAATTTATCTGGATGATTGGAATCAACAAAATATGTATCATTTTTACGCAGTGGTTGTAAAGGCGTTTTGTCGTTTTAATTGCCTCTAATCAGTCGCGCCATCAGGAAGCCTAAGGACGCAGTTACGACGGCGACAAAGTTGCATGTTTAAATCCAGTCGCGAGACGAAGCCGCTGAACGTGCGACTTTGTAAGGCGCTACAGTTGCCCAGTGTGAAGGGGCACTAAGCTTACATCCATTTTAATAGGGGTATAGTATTAGATTAGTGAGCTCATCAGGAAGTTCTGAAAGATATGGCATTGAATAACGATCTTTAAAATATTAGTGGAGAAAAAAACACTAATCAATAGAAACTTTAGACATCACAATTTTTAGGAACAATCCACCATTTTGGACGTTCAAAATTTTACATAACTAAGGGAGGAGATCAGTCC
The DNA here is from genome assembly GCF_008802855.1 of Photinus pyralis. Classification (NCBI taxonomy): domain Eukaryota; kingdom Metazoa; phylum Arthropoda; class Insecta; order Coleoptera; family Lampyridae; genus Photinus; species Photinus pyralis. The sequence continues at coordinate 12,665,661 of NW_022170403.1, read as the reverse complement.
GATTAGAAAATAAAGGTTTAAATTAAACTCTACATATTTTCAGGGTTTATAGTTTACCTTTAGGTTGTTACCCATAACCAAGTGTTAGTCAAAAGCAAAAAAAGTTTTCCTTTATCACCGTGTAGGTATAATACAAAACTTTATTTTGCAACAGAATCCATAGAAATCATTATAAAACATCTGAAAATACCAAGCACAGGTTATCCCGCCGTTCCCATGTCAACAACAATTCTGAACTTCATTTTATTTCATGCGCCGCGTCCCATTTTTATTAAGAATGACAGATGTAATTGGAATGCACAATGATTTGTTTTACCTATTTATCTACCCCTGCTGTTAAAGTGCTCATTTTATCAACCCTAACTGTTACCTTACTGACACCTTAGGCCTACTCATCCAAACCTATTAAAATCTCAATTCAACATCAAACATAGGCACCTCTAAAAAGCATTATGCGGGTCACTCTGTAATTGGGCGAAAGCCTGTTGAGGGCCCAGAACAAGAGAGGGATAATAAATAAATAAATAAATAAAACAATTGAGCCTTTTACTCAACTGATTTGGTCATAACATTAATAGCAAGTTAAAAAAGTAATTGTAAACGATTTACAACAAGCGCATTTCCGCTTGCATTAATGTCTCATTTGTAAGATCCTAACATTCTATCCCAAAATTTCAGAAGAATTATTGGTTCACAAATAACGAATGTGGGACTGGGCATGCGCAGTACTTGTTTTACGTGTTTTAGTTAGATCGGATTGCGCCCTAAAACCCAAAAAGGATTGCGGGCAAAATTATGGAAGACGGTAAAGCTAACCTCCTCGTCGTAATTTCTCGGAACGCCGATAGGCTTTAATGAATAAAGGTTTATTAAAAAAGTTAGCCCATGTGAATAATTTGGAAGATAAAAAATGTTTCAAAACTCACAGACAGACGACGGAAAGTTGTGTATATAAGGGTTACCGCAACTTTGTTGTGTTACGTACAACTTATGTAGTCGCTTTAATACGTTTCTCTGTCATAAAGAACTATATTGCCTATTGTTTAAAACAGCTGAGTAAACGTCTTAAAATCGTGAACCTTAAAAAGGGTTTGTACTGAATTATTTCTTCGTCGAAAGGCATTCTAATTACTGCAGCGGAAAAAAAAACCCATTAAAGTGCAGTTTATTACGGATTGAAATGTTCTTCCATTTCGTAGTAATTTTTTAAAGACACGTTTCCCATTCTTGGTCAAACTAAGAAAACCCAGACAGTTTGTTTGTGGTTTGTTTGTAATTTTAAAATACAAGGATCAACCAGGAAAACAACAGCGTTCTCCAATCTTTTTCATTTGTCCAAATTACAGGGAAAAGAATATTTATTTACATTGCGTCGGTGTGGAGTTTCTTGCTTCTGTAAGGATAATTGTAATCTACGCAATGCGGTATCAACATTGTCAACCGGAAATAGAAAGGCTGGATCTTTCAGTTGTAAATTTATAGTGGATTGAGATGTTGCAAATTTGATTGAGAAATTTTGTGTTTGAACGATTCTGAAAGAGAGTAATCTAGAGGGTATCAAAACACCATTGTGGTTTAGCTCAGTTTAGCTAGTATTTTTACCGTTCATAAACCCATAAAGAATTGGAGTTGTTTGTAATAAAATTAATTCGCTCAGTTTAACTTTATGAAACACTTCAATTTATTTAGTTCCAATTGATATTTTAGATGTAATGTGTATAAAAAATTGCTGTAGTAGATTCGATATCAAATTTAAATTGGTTTCAAAAAAGATGAGGCTGAAACATTGATTTTATAGATTGGACATTTTAAAGGGTAATCTTAAATATTAAAACCTGTAAAAAGCAATGTAATTTGAAATCTTTCCATCATTTATTTCTTCATTAGTATATTTGAATGATAATTTTGTGTTTGAATTTGCAAAAAAACCTATCAAAAATGAAGTATTGAAGTCAAATTGGAAAAAGAGGAATGTTCAATTAATCGTAGTAAAATTTCATACTGAGCTAGCCGTGGTTCAATAGTTATTTGTACAACTAGTTTTGAAAGTGATACTTTTTTCATGGATTTGCAGTTTGATTAATGAGGGCGAAATTCACGGAAAAAAGACACTTTCAACACGTGTTGTACACGAAATTTTTTTGCATAGTGATAAAAACATTAATATTGCTAAAAAATGTGCCGTACTTATACGAATATAAGTAACTTTGTTTAGTACTATCATTGAATAATAAATTATTCAATGGTACTACTAGGAAAAGAACTGACTACTATGAAGTATATAATTTGTTGTAACCTTTTTTTATAATTTTATTGCAGTTTTTATTAAGTCAGGAAAAAACATTTCTGCCATACCTGGCCTAATCGGGGTACAACCCGAATACAGAGATACCAAACTTAGTAATTGCCGTGGAAATGTCTACGGATTGATTATAAACAATGGATTTGATCGATCTTTAAAATTAAAAGAAGCTTCAACTAAATAAGGGGCTCTGAAGTAAATTAGATTTGCTGTGGTCACAATCAAATCATTTTAAAACGCTTTTGAAGTACCTATACGAATAAAATACATTATATTCCTTTAAATCCGGATTCGCCTGAACTGATTGACGGGAACGAACAAAAACGTACGTCTTAAATGTAATGTGATCAATACTCAAATTTTATTGCTATGAAAAATTTCTTATGAAAGGCGAAATAGAGTCGTGCAGAGAACCCGTAAACATATAAAATGGAGTCACGTTCTAACTCTACCACATTTCTCTTGTCCTGGGGAATGTGTGAATATTCCCGTCAAGTGTTATCGACTATAATGTGAAATATGAGTCAAAGGAGCGTAAGTGACACTGAATGCCAATGAACAAAAATACTGCGAGGCACCAAGTTCAACATTGCACATTATATACTTACAGTAGTAGCAACAGCAGTAGGTGCATTAGACATGTATTAAGATTCCTCATCCATTTATCCGTGTAACGAGAAGTAATTGAATAATCATCGCGAAGTCTCTGTATCCCCTTTTTGCTGCAACATGTTTGCGCTATAATTGCGCACGGCAGCGCCAATGACAAGATTAACCAAACAAAGAGCCAACAGAGTACCGGCCCTTCTATCTTGATTGCCTGAAAAAAAAAAGCAAAAGTAGAGATTAGGTACCTTAATTAGACACTCGATTGGCACGTACCCAGTGATTTATTACAAAAGTTATTTGAAACTTGTTCATTTTATGTTTTAAATCGAACTTAGTAGCTAATTTATGTTGGTAAGTTCTGAAGTTTCCTCATTTTTTCGAATTCCGTTGTAAAGTAATTATAAAAATTTAATACAGAAAGTTAAATAAAGTTGCTTTTTCATTTATCTCAGGCATTTTTTTTTCTTATTTCTAACAACATTATTCAGGCAATTCCCATAGTATAGCAAATTCCAGCTTCGCGTTTATTACGTTCGACTCGTTTAGGTTTAGTGAGATAGTGATCCTATTGGCAGAAGTACATTACATCTTGAATAGTAATTTGATTAAATATCGATTGCGTTGATGTACCTTGTATAGGGTCCAAAAGCCGTGCACTAAGTTTATTATCCGAGAAGCAGCTGTTGAGTACCATAATTTTCAATTGACGTCGCAAGAGAAATACGGCGCTCCCTCAATTTTACTACCGAATTTCGGATTCAAGGACGGGGAATAAATTTAATAACCTTAAAATGTTCTTTACCTTGAAAATGAGGATATGAATCGGTATTTGATTTTCCAACACGCCTTTTAGGAAATCTGAAACAAAAATTATGCATTAACATCTGAGGAAGCTGAAACATTTGTATCTGAGAGAATAACTGTAAAGTATCCTGCAATGAGTATTTATGAAACGAGGCGCTCAATCTCTTTGGATGCAAACATAAATTTTACTACCTAAGGTCTTGACTTGATTACTTTTTTAAGTAAATTCATAGCCAAACTAGGCGAAGATGCAATAAAATTATGTAAAATAGTAGACAATAACTTTTCTTCATGCGGTAGTATGTACTACACAATTTCTTTATGTATTACAACTAATTATCAATAAATTTATAACAGTCTCAAAACCTATCCATTTATAACAATAATTATTATTTATCATGTATAATTTATAACATAATGACACAAGTGCTTTGATGTTGGAACTAAACCGGAAACATAATTCGATCACCTTATATAGCAAATATTCTTTCTAGGATGTTTTCAAGTGTTCAAGGACGATTCAGAATTTTCTCGAACAAACACGTCATATTTCGCGGAAAGATTACGTCACATCTTCCTTCGAATAATCGCTACAATGCCCTCCTTTTAAAACTGTTGCGTTTCGCAAAGGGACGACAGTTGTACGGGAGATACAGTCTCAGGCTAATATTGTTCTATATCGCGAACTTGATGGCGGTACTTCACGAAGACCCTCCTCTTGCATCTTCTATTCTTGAAGAACAAACGGTCTACTGTTTTACGAATCGGTTGCGCTAGTCCAATTTATCAAGACAATATCCAATCTTTGGAATTGCCAACTGGGTAATGTCATGAATTTGTATTTGCCGTTTCAAGTGCTATAGCGTAATCAAAAGATCATCGTAACAAGGTTAATCACAAGACCGGTCTTTTGTTACCAGATAATAAAGGAATCGCCCCTGCTCCTGTAGCAAACATGTTCCACCATCCTCGGGACGTTGAAGGTAAATTTCTCTTAAGCGCCCAAACCGGAACTTCAATTCTACGGCAATATCTCGGGACATCTTCACGTCCTTGGTTACCCATTATGCAATGAGCCAAAGCGTGCTTCAAACAAATCAAAGCGTGCTTTCTGAGTTCCGGAGTAATTGAATCACATTCTGTTCCTGGAGCTTGTTCTGTCCCGCGTATGGGGCCAACCGATTTATGTGCACTACCACTGGTTTTCCTCGTGTGGTTTCCGTAGTCGATATATTCACTCGTTTGTTCTCTTCACGACTGTATACGGTCCTTCCCTTCTTTGTAATTTCGGGAAGAGCCCACGCCTCCTTTGGGGACGATACAACCAGGCGAAATCTCCAGATTGATAACCACCATCTTGGACCTTCGCCGTTGAGTGAGAAATAATTTAATAACAATAATTTAGCTTCGAAAAAATGGTCCTTGGAATATTTGTACCAGGAAAATTCGTCTGAATTGTCTCGAATAAATCGGCTAAAGAATATCTACTCTCAAAAAGATTTTCAGTCCCAAAAATTCCTTACCGAAAAAGTCGTCCTGGGTCAACTCTCCATGAAAAAGCTCGATTTTAGAAAATTCATCTACGAAAAATTTAGCGTCGAAACAATTACGTTTGGAATATTCTGTTTCTAAAGTTTTTCCTAAAAACATTCGTCTTTGGAAAACTCGCACCTAGAATGCCCTGGAGTACTGGAAACTTATTTTCGGAAAATTTGCCCTTGAAAAATTCGCTATGGTAATATCGCTTCCGGAAAAAAAATCTTCCTTAGAATACCTTATCTGGAATTTCTTACCAGAAAACTTGTTTGCGCTCGAAAAAATTGCTGTCTCAAAACTTTTTCCCTAGTCAGAGTGTAATTCCAGGGGCACTTCAAACCTGTTAAAAAGTTCTTTTACTAGAACGTCTGCCACAGTTTTCGCTTCTTGATTTGGTAGAGCATATTTACTGAAATAGTCCATCTCCACCAAGATGTATTTGGACCACCCACATTCTAACTGTAACGAGTCCCACTGAGCCCGATACGCCTTTAAAAGTGGACATGCTCCTATTGTATCTTATATTTCATGGTTTGTTGACCGGATTTGATTTCTTCTTAATTGACTTTCATTTCTGCTTTAATTTCCTGCATTAACTGCAGCAGTTGTTCCATTTTTTCTGAAGTGGATGTGGTTACTATTGATATACTTTCACTAATTGTCCACTTAACACAATCCCACACCTGACACCAGTGTAACGTAAATTTAATGGCCTCGTTTAATTATTACAACTATAACTTTAGAACAGTCTAACGAATTGATATATAACAGCTAAAAATATTATTTATCATTTACAATTTACAACATAATAATAACACAAGCGCATCGAAGTTGGAACTGCCTGAAATACGCTACAATTTACTTATATAGTAAACGGTAATTTTTCCCGGAAGGCTCTTTATCGCCGATGACTAATCTTTCATGGATCCTGGATGTCTATCACGATTTCTGGAATATTCGCTACAATATTTTTAACTATTTAAATTTTCCTCAATATATCTGAACCTTATAGTTAGGGGAGCTAGCTCAAAATCCACTGAACGAGAGTGATCAAAATTTAAACCGATGGAGTTCCACTTTGCCCTATCCGAGTATGCTAAAATCGAACGTCTGCCGCCTCAGGTCAAATTAATTAAGGCGTTGTGATACTTCTTGCGGTGCCAAATCTAAATGGTTGTATATACCAAATGAAAACGTTGATAATAGCTCTTAAAAAAATATTTTAAAAAATCGTGAGCATTTGATAACTCCGTAAATAACAATTTATTCTTGGGCGGTTTCTCACGAACTTTCTACTGATGAATTGGTTCTCTAATTGGAAGGTATCTTAATAATAAGATAATAAGATCGGAAATTAAAGTACTCCGCCCCACTTCGTACTTCAATATTTCCTCGCCAGTAATGTGTCATTTTCCTGACTTTTATGTAATAGTTATTTATTTCATACTATCTAGTAATCGCCGCTTTCCCAGACTGATTTGAGTCTGGTAAATCGTATTTTACCAGACTGAAAATTTTTACCAGACTGGAAATTTTGCCTAGCAACCACAACTGACATCCATCTAAACGTATGCATTGATATTTGTCAAACTACTGTCAGATCAAATAAATCAAGTGATCGACTTTTGCTTTTATTTTAATGTGTACCTACAACATTCTAATCAAAATGGTATTTTAATATAAATAGAGCAGTATGAAATAAAATGTTTTACATTATTTGTATGTCAAATCAGTTTACGTTACTCGTTTCGAAATTCCTGCCTCAGCTACGCTTCGGCAGTAAACATCTCACTCGTTAACGTAAACCTTGATTTACCATACTCATATGTAAATAACTATTACAGTGTGCTTTTTCAATCCATACACTTTTAATTTTGTAAGCAGACACTGTGATTAACGTAAGCATTTTGCTTAGATCACAAAATGCAGTAATAATTTTTATCTTGCTCGAGTTAAACCCATATTGATATCTACATCAAAGGTTTTTTTTTCCAAAAAGGTGATTCCAATGAAATGAATTTCCATTGGTAGTTTTGTCAGCAAATAAGTGATGTTGAAGATTGTTTTTACTTATTGTAGGGGTAAATTGGGATCTGAGGTTTTTATTTCACAGAACGAATAAGGAATTTTCTGGAGAATTACCACCGGCTGTCTCTCTGGGATACTTGCTACAGTAAGCTACGAGGCGCTTAATCAATTGTCCTCAAACGAGGACATAGGCCTTTAATGGATTTTGACAAGCAAGTAATGCATTTACTAATTAAGTAGCTATTTTGTCCTTAAAAGCTAGCTGGGATAACAAATTTATGAGAAATTTCCAATTTTTGATTCAGAATTCATATGTTTAAGTAAAAGAGTTTAAAAACCCTATATGTTTTGGAATAGCGTATGATCTGCCTTTGATCTATAAAAAAATAATTAAAGATTTACTAAATAATTAGACATTATTAACTGCCTTTCAGAAGCATCTATTGGACGTTCGTGAACCATTGCTCAAAATGGGGTGAATGAACTAATTGAACAATAAAAAAAAATTATTCATGGGGAAGATTTTGAGTTGTACCTATACTATCCGACTGCCTTCCTTATGCCGTAATACGAATTTAACGAGACCTCAACATCCGACTCCGACTCTTCCAAGTAAGTATCTACAAGTTCCAATTTTTGTATCAAAAGATAGCGTTTAAGGAGCACCCCTAAACGATCGGCTGCTTATATTAATAAAGGATGTGCGGTGTTGGCGCCTACAGATGTCTTAACTTAATGACTACACCTAAATCGGATTCCGAAAAACCATACAAAAGTTTCAAACCACTTAAGTTCGTAGTGAAAAGGGGCCAAAGTTAATCACACTTCCATCTTACCCCACGAGCTGGAGTGGCTCATTTAAAACCCGTTATGTATCAAACATTATCATATTGCTATCACACGGAGAAAAATGTATGTTAAAGGTAATTAAAAATATAATAATAGGTATCAAAAAATATAATACGTATAGGGATAGCTATGAAGAATTATAAAATTTATCATATACATATTGTTGCAAGTGTATAGCTAGTTTTACTATATATTGTTTTAACTCATACAAAAAAACTGTATGTAACGGAAATTAACATCTCCGCTTTGTATTAAGTAACTTAGATTATTGCAACTAATATACCAAATTCTGGTATTCTGGATTCCACAGGCCACATTCTATAAGAAAATTTTTTTCCGGGTCGATCTGAGACAATGTTTTTTTCGGGGCTCAAAAAAAGGCAGTGTATAACTTTCCTTTTATACCAAAAATCGACTGCACCAAAATTTCTCGGGAAAACACTTTTTCTTATTAATTTTGGTGCGTAGAATCCAAAACAATTCGTACTTTTTCGATCAGACTTCTCAATCAAAGTTATAGACTAGAAACCAATTTCGAAAGAAAATTCAAAGGGCTGTAACTTTTGAACTAGTAGCCCAATCTTGAAACTGTTTGAAATTATGGATTCTACAGGCCACATTCTATAAGAAAATTTTTTTCCGGGTCGATCTGAGACAATTTTTTCTTCGGGCCTCAAAAAAAGGCAGTGTATAACCTTCCTTTTTTACCAAAAATCGACTGCACCAAAATTTCTCGGGAAAACACTTTTTCTTATTAATTTTGGTGCGTAGAATCCCAAACAATTCGTACTTTTTCGATCAGACTTCTCAATCAAAAGTTATAGACTAGAAACCAATTTCGAAAAAAAATTCAAAGGGCTGTAACTTTTGAACTAGTAGCCCCATCTTGGAACTGTTTGAAATTATGGATTCTACAGGCCACATTCTATAAGAAAATTTTTTTTCCGGGTCGATCTGAGACAATTTTTTTTTCGGGCTCAAAAAAAGGCAGTGTATAACCTTCCTTTTTTACCAAAAATCAGGATACACACATATTGGTTTCGAATATATAAAATTATAAGTTCAAAAATCATGATATATTTGCAACAATAAGGTATAATAATAATCAATATAATACAGTTTTGTTGTACTTATACTGCCATATTGTATTGGCCCAACCCTCAAAATCTCTGGAACATCACTCATGATTATAAGTGGTATAGAATTCATCTATAAACTTCACCAAAATTGCGAGTCACATACACATACGCACTGAACTGACTGTCGACTGAACAAAAACCGCATACAATATACAATACAGAGCTTTTAATAATTTAATGCAACCTTTGCAACGGTTGTTCTCAAAGTAAGCTTATGCTTATCTTGCAAATTCAGCATCATTACAATTACATAATATGTTAAAAATTATTATATGGGTTGTTAAACTAACAATCTTTCAACCGCAAGGTTTTCATTTAAAAATGCGTTATATACTAAACTGTATTATACACAAATAATAAACCCATTTCGTTAATAAACTATATTTTAATGTTTATTATCTATTTGCTCTTGGATATATTTAAATATCTAAAATCATATTTAATACAATATCATTATTATAGTGAGAATAATTTTGATTAGACATATTCATATTGTACAGCGTGTGTCAAGGTTTGTTTGATTTAATAATAGCTTCTCGTACTGATTACAATATCATTTTTACTATATGATTTTAGTAGTGATGTTAAATTACACGTTTTTTTTAAAGTGCGTAATATTACGTGTAAAATTACCTACCAATTGTTTATGTTTTTTATGTATTTTATGTAATTTATGTAACTTACCATTTTTAAAAAAACCGTAATTTTACAGTAAAATTACCAGTAATTTATGTTTTTTACGTAATTTACAAATATTTTTGTAAAATTACCTGTCATTTATGTTTTTTATGTTTTTTTTAATATTCCATAAACCTTTGTGAATTTTGTGAGTGTTTGAAAACAAAAACACTTGTTAAATTATATATTTTGGTGTATTAAATAAAATACCCAAGCAGTAGGTATTTCGCCATCACGCGTCGCTGTATCATCTTTAAAAAATTAATCATTAAACCAAACTAGATTCAACGGTGAATCGTTTACGTTGGTAGTATCGTTGATGGTCTGTGGTATGTACCGATCAAAATGTATCAAATAGGTATTACATTTACGTAACTTAGAAAAATTACGGTTTTTACATAAAAAACGTAAGTTACGTAAATTTCATAAAAGACATAAATTACATAAAAAAACTCTTGTAAATTACGCGTAATATAACCGTTTTTTATGTAACGTACAAATCGTTATTTTACAATCCACATCACTAGATTTTAACAATCCATTTTTATCCGTGCAGGAACCAGGAACGTATATGCAGGCACTGATCATGATGGTACAGAACATCAAGTGCATTTTACTAACAATTTTATTACTTTCCTTCCGCCGAAAGTGGAAAGTTTCCCCCGCCCCGGTACTCTATGCTTCGTACGACAGTTTAATTTTCCATCGTTTGTAAAAGGTTCAGATTTTCACTTTTTCATAAGGAATATGTATTTCACTTTACAATAGTCTCGAGCAATATAGTCAATATAAACATTGTTATCTTGTATGTATATAAACGGTGTATGTGTACCTGTTATTTTCAAAGGGTAGCACATTATAGTCCTACATCCGTTCTGACTGCTCTTCTATTTGTGTATATAAGGATCTATCCACTTTCGAACTAGGTTAATGGAAGCCATCCAGAAATTTGCTCGACATTATACTTACACTACGAGAAGTCGTAGAGAATCGATCGAATTTAAACCAATTGCGTTTTTTATCAAGTTTCTATCACTGTTGCAACCGATAACAGTAAAGTGGTGTGCTCCAATTCGACTTGTCTTATCTTCATTATAGAACTTTTCTATCAAGCTCAGTTTATAGTAAAGTGCAATTGCTAATAAAAGTAAATACGCCACTGAAGCAAGACGTAAATTAATAAAGCTCACGTACTTCAATCAATTACATTTCATTGTACCCAATTAGGTAGGTACAGCAAATTTGGACTCCTTCACTGTTTCATTAAGGATGCATTAGCTTCGGAACTAAGATGAAATAGACGTCGTTTTTCCAAAAATACATAAATAAATGTATGTTCTTGAAATAAACTCGATGTTGAAAATCAAACTGACAAACAGACCTACAGCTGTTTTCACAAAATATTATAGCTTCTTTGCTTATGAGGTTATCGAAAATCTGTTTACATCTTCCCAAACAGACACTTTTTTGAGAAGAATTGAATAACCTCAAATTATAAAAAAATTTATCAGTTATTCATTTGCAGAATATAAAGAGTAATTAACGATCTCTTTTTTAGAAAACAAATGTTGTTCTTTTTCAGAAATATAGGTACCAAATTCAGGGTCAATTCTTCATATTTTCTGGATAATATACTGTTCAAGGTATAAATTATTAAAAATAAATAAAATAAATAATATTAAAAATATGAAATATTATCGTTGTTGGCGGTTTGCAAATTTTGTCACCCTCTACAGGTATACTCTTATAATTTTGTGTCTATGATGTCGTACACAATCGATAATCGACAATCGGACAAGCCAGCAGATTATTAAAGGGGGAACCAAGAAACCCCCTGCTTTTGAATTTACTTGATGCGAGACGACTTGTTGCGGAAAGCATAATGTAACGGAAACGCTCCAGACATGACGTCGCCTTTGGCGCTCTGGAATTTTCTACGCGCGCGATAGTGGGATTTGTATAGGAATATTCGAGACTATCCGGTAATTACGCGAGTGTTCTGGACTTACATTGCTTGCGTGTATAAATGGTTGCGGACCGAACATCGCAGGGAGTTTACTATCGAACGAGATCGAGTACGGACGAAACATTGAGCGCGAAAATCTGATATAAATTGCGAAGTCTGTGATATAAATGGTCGATATAAATTGTACAGTTTTTATAGTGTTTAGTTTTGTTTAATAAATATTGATATAAATCGAACCCGAATTTATAAATCACGTTACATTGGTGTCAGAAGTGGGATTAATTAAATTAATTAAAAGTAAGATTAAATTAGGTGCTTGTGCTTGTGTATGCCTGTAACAAGATCTGCTGCCGCTAAAATGGAAGAAACGATGCTCAATTTGCTCCAGCAAATCCAAAATGGCCAACAGGTGTTGCAACAAGAAATAAAAAGCAACCAAGAGAAGTTGGAAGAAAATTCTAGAAATTTTGAAGAGAAGTTCGAGAAAATGGAAGAAAATTCTAGAAAGATTAATGAAGAAAATTCTAGAAATATTTAAGAGAAGTTCGAGAAGATTGAGGAAAATTCTAGAAAAATGGACGAGAAGTTCGAAAAGATGGAGGAAAATTCTAGAAAGATTATCGAAGAAGTCTCTAAATCAATTGAAGAAAAAGTTGAAGATAGAATTACGGAAGTTTTCAAAACATTTAAAGCAACATTCGTTGAGATTGAGCACAAGTATGAAGAGCTGCGCGAGCAATTCTTGCGACTGACTACGAAAGAGCGTACACGTACGTTCGACAGTTTGAAGCAGCGGCTGCGGCAAATAAATGGACTCTTCAAGACAAAACTACAGCCCTGATTCTTGCTCTGAGAGGAGATGCTCTGGATGTGTTGCGGACCATCCCCGAGGATCAACAGAACTTCCAACAAATAGTAGTGCGACTCGAAATGCGATATGGCGATAAACACCTTCAGCAAGTTTACTATGCCCAAGTCAAGAACCGAATGCAGAAACCTGGAGAAAGTTTGCAGGAACTTGAAGCGGACATCGCTAGACTGATTCGATTGGCATACCCTACGGCACCGGAGAGCTTTCTTGATCAACTGGCTGTACAGACATTTATCGATGCCGTTCGTGATGGAGATGCCCAGCAGGCTTTGAGACTGGCTAGGCACGACAAAATTGAGAAAGCTTTGGCCCATGCGTTAGAATTCGAAGCCGCCAAGAAAGCTAGTCATGGAAGTGCGCGAGTACGTATGGTGGAACCTCGCAGTGACAGCCGGGTAAGAACCATCGAAGAGGAAGGTGGCTCTGAAAGTTTTGAAAAAAAGGTCAGTAAAGTAGTGGTAGAAAAGGTCAGTAAAGTAGTGGAAGAAAAGATCAATAAAGCAATACAGTCACTGGCAAAGAAACGTGAACCACGGCGAGATTGGAGACGTTCGCCGCAACTGCCAAAAACCATTGCAGCAGTCGGAAAACTAAGAAAGGTCGACAGGAAAGGGCTATCGTCGACCTGCAGAAACAAAGCCCCGATCTTCACTGTAAACATTACGTCGTCTGGAAAAGTTCAAAATAATGCAGACCCTTTGTCAAGAAGACCGTGCAAGGACAACTGCACACATTGTTCTAAAATAGAAGACAAGATTGGCCATCTGCGACGAACAACTGTAGAGAGTGAGGAGTGGAAGCCCAGCGAAATCAAAACGGCCCAAGAAAACGACCCAAGTATAAAATCTGTTCTGAATTGGATGCGCCACGGACAAAAACCAGACTGGCAAGACATTAGTGCCACAAGTCCTGAAGTAAAGAGTTATTGGGGCCAATGGAATAGCCTGACTCTGAAAGACAACCTGTTGTATAGGACCCTTGAAAGTGAAGATGGCACCGAATCGACGCTGCAATTAGTAGTACCTAGCAGCAAAGTGTCGGAAGTATTGCGAAAATTGCATGACGCCGCTTCCGGAGGACACTTTGGTATTACGAAAACGTTGCAAAGGGTACGTGAGCGGTTCTATTGGGTCAACCGTAAAGAAGATATCCGCCGATGGTGTCGAAAATGTGAGTTATGTGCTACTGGAAACGGACCAGTTTCCAAGAAGAAGGCACCCATGAGGCAGTATAACGTTGGTAGTCCGATGGAACGAGTTGCTATCGATATCGCAGGACCGTTTCCCGAGACAGATGGCGGAAATAAATATATCCTAGTCGCTATGGATTATTTCACAAAGTGGACTGAAGCTTACGCTATTCCAAACCAAGAGGCAGCAACAGTTGCAGAAGTGTTGGTAAAGGAGTTCTTTACACGTTTTGGTGTTCCTATAGAAATTCATTCAGACCAAGGAAGGAACTTTGAATCGACTTTGTTCCAAGATGTTTGGCGATTGGTAGGAGCCAATAAAACCAGAACAACACCTTTGCATCCTCAGTCAGATGGAATGGTTGAGAGAATGAATCGAACGATGGGTAAATATCTTTCAAAAGTCGTGGCAGAACATCAGAAAAATTGGGACCAGTACCTCCACCTGTTCCTTATGGCATATCGATCAGCCGTTAACGAGACCACGGGTCAGACTCCTGCCTGCCTTATGTTGGGTCGTGAACTACGCCTTCCATGTGACCTCGAGTTTGGGCGTAAACCCCATGAAGAATATGTCGCAGGTGAAAATTAAGTTGACCAACTAAAGGCGAAGATGAACGATATTCACGACTTGGCTAGAAGTCATATTCAGATTGCCAGCGATCGCATGAAAAATCAATACAACCTCCGCTCGGCCAATGAAACTTTTGAAGCTGGAGATCTGGTATGGCTGCACAATCCACAGAGACGAAGAGGTCTTTCTCCCAAGCTACAAAGACAATGGGAAGGTCCGTATGAGGTGATCAAGAAAATAAATGACGTGATATATCGTATCAGAATGAACCACCGGAAACCGAAAGTTGTCCACATTAATCGACTCGCACGATATGCCGGATCCAACAACAACGAAGAAGTTAGAGGTATTCGAGAAGAGGAACGCAGCTTTGGGATCGAGCCAAACTTTAACGATTTTATGTCAAATTACGCCCAGCGGAAGAAAGCTCGATTTGGCGTTACTCAGGAAATTTGTCAAAATATTTTTGAGCTTCCGGTTAACGTTTCCATCGCCCATTGTGTCGCCGAAGACCTTCGCATGGGTAGAGGTATAGCTTCCGTATTCCGGAAAAGATTTGGAAGAATAGACGAGTTGATAAAGCAAAGACCACGAGTGGGTAAAGTACTGCGCTTGGAAGATAGTCAACGCTCTTTGTTCTACTTGGTTTCAAAGAAAACGTCAGAAGGCAAACCCACCTATGAAAACCTCTGGTCTGCTTTAAAAAGCTTAAAGAAACTCATGGCATACTATGACATAAATAGCTTGGCGATCCCGAAGATTGGATGTGGTTTAGATGGGTTGGACTGGAAGATAGTGCGAACCATGATCGAAGTGATTTTTGGAAACACTAGCGTTCGAATTACAGTTTGCTGCTTCAACCCACAGGGGACGACCCTCCGCAAAACTGTGGACTGTTACTTTTTTAAGAAAGGTGTTTGTCGAGCAGGCTCTGACTGCAGATTCCGACACGAGGCATTAAAAAGTAATACTAACGCAGTTTCTGAACGAGACGTCCAGAATTAAGAAGGGGGCAGTGTAACGGAAACGCTCCAGACATGACGTCGCCTTTGGCGCTCTGGAATTTTCTACGCGCGCGATAGTGGGATTTGTATAGGAATATTCGAGACTATCCGGTAATTACGCGAGTGTTCTGGACTTACATTACTTGCGTGTATAAATGGTTGCGGACCGAACATCGCAGGGAGTTTACTATCGAACGAGATCAAGTACGGACGAAACATTGAGCGCGAAAATCTGATATAAATTGCGAAGTGTGTAATATAAATGGTCGATATAAATTGTACAGTTTTTATAGTGTTTAGTTTTGTTTAATAAATATTGATATAAATCGAACCCGAATTTATAAATCACGTTACAATAATGTAATATTTGTTCAGATTTCCATACTTATTCAATTTTTAGCAAAACACGTTTATGTATTCGTATTGAGAAAACGTTCCGCAAAGCAACTACATAAGTAATAAGCTTCTACTTACCTACAGGAAACGAAGCGGGTTGTAAATATCCTATTAAGTCAGAAAAAACTCGAAAATATCCCTCTTCCAGCTTCAAATCTAGAACTTTTATGAGATTTCCAGGTGGAGCGTCTGGAAACTCTAAAATTGAACTTCGTGTTGTTGTGAGACTCGTGTTGCGCGTTGTAATTTCCGGTTCATTCGACCTGCAACAAAAAGTTCTTTTTACATTGAAAGGTTATAAGCTCCCACTAATTGGTAACTTCTGCAAGGCGAATGATGTTCTTACTGTTATCGTTTTGTTACAATGTTTGTTTCTAGTGAGCAACTGTCTTACTTTTCAGCATTTGCAAATAGGAGGTTACTGTGCAGTATATTTAGTAGTAAAATGTAATTTGGAATCTCATTTTCACTCAAAATCGTCCTGAAATCTTCATGTTCGTCCCTACTTTCTGTCAGAAAGTTTTTCCATGACATTAATCAAAAGTTCTATATAAAAATAGAAATTTTATATTAAAATACGATTTCGGGTAAAGTTTAATACAAAACTCGTCACTAAAATGAAAATGATATTACCTGACCTCGCCAGTAATGTATCAATTTCCTGACTTTTATGTAGCTAACTATTACAGAAATTTAGCGCATTGAAAAAATTTTCGTTTTCGTAGTGAATTACTTACTTTGGTTTTCCAACTCTGTTACTAAAAAAGTGCATTCTCCAACACTTTTCTGCAAACGCGAGTATGTATTACAAAAATGAAAAAAAGGTTTTCGTCAACTTTAGCGCATTTTCCATGAATTGATCAGTACTTCTCGAAAGGTCACGTAACGGACTATTTACGCGTACAAAGCAATATAAATTATAACACAAATATTCCTAATACGAAACATAGTATTGTTTAAAATATGCGATACGTTTGCATTTACTAGAAGAATATTTGGTTAAATTTCAAAAAAATATCTCCATAAAGAAGAAATCGTCAGGTTGTAGTGCAAGAGCTATAAGCTACCGAATTTAAAAAGAAAGAACAAAATATCTTGAAAATTGTAGAAGTGGTTAAGGCCGCGGAGAAAGTCCCAAGCTGGAACATAACGCTAAAAAATGGTAACATTTTCTTTGACATTCTTACTATGAGAACATTAGAGACGTGCAACTATAGGACTTCCCAAGGTCACCTTGGCCGCAAAAATGAAATCTACGGAATGGTCAGATTCGGGATAGTAGTGAAAGGAATGGGATTAGTATCCTAGGTGGGAGGATACTGCTCAAGAAATTCTCCTCACATCAACAGTATAATGCGAAGCAACGTGTGCCGAGGAAAGCCCGCAGGAGAAATGTCTATTTGACTATACATCCTTTCTCGAGATATAATTGGAAGTTTCATTATCAATACCTGGATTATTATTTAGATGAAAAAGTCCTGACCAAGAACAACCAAAATCTGTTTGATCTCTTGGCTGGAAGATCTTTTACACATCTTTCAGGCGAGCCTTATTGGGTTTCGTAGTGTGGCTTTGGTACCCTTAAGATAAAAATCACTGTATATGTACAGAGTGACACCTCAATTAAGCGTTTTTAACAGAAACATTTGCGAGGGAGGCCCCAAATTTTCCACAATCTTAATTAAAAGTACACTATCAGTAAACCACTTCATTTCGTCGAAATCTGAGGTTATGTTACTTATATTTCGTCATTATTAGGTTGGTGAAACTGAAAAATTTGAAATAACAGCTAATTTCTGTAAGACTAAGAGGTTATGTTAACATCTTCGTTTACTAAATTGAAATACGCTTGGTTTAACATGTATATTAACAGTGAATGTATAGTACACAATAAAATTTTAGGTTTAGTTCGATTTATACACCAAATAAACGGCACTATCTTGTCACAAGTGGATACACAAACCATTTTTGAAAGCGTATAAAATCTAAACTTGACTGCCTTGGGGAAGAAGAATGTCGGATAAACCGTTTTTTACCGTGAGACTTGGTCTGTGAAAAACGTTCGAGAGAAATAAGTCCATAAGTGATTTACACTTTACTATAATAGCGCCCGATTTGAATAAGTTGGTTATTTCCCATCCATTAGAGACCGTTCTCCTGAAGATAAACGAAACAGTTTTGGCGGTACAAATTGTACAGGTGTACTAATCAACGGTAAAGGGTATCCCTTAACCCATTTAAGAATCACCTTATTCGATGTCAAAGCTTGCCACTTCTCATAAAAGAGGGATAGCCTGCCTGCCAAGTTAGTACTTGCCTTGTTCTTCTAGTGAGTTTTCCCGATCTTCTGGCATGCAAACTGGGGGTACTGTCCTTTGACCCTGTTTCCCTCATGTGATGGGTTGGGCGGTACCTGTTTAAAGACTACGTTTCCGTTCTTGTGCCAGTGAAGCAATAGGAGAGCGGCTGGCCCTTGTTCTAAGTGAAGATGATGTAATTTCGTTTGTCCTTGCCTGCGAGAAATATTGTCGGCGATAGTACGATTCAAGTTTTTCTAAACGTTTTACATGGTGTTTACGGGATAATTTATCGTCTCGATGTCGATGTTTTCGTTTCGATTTTCCCATGTCTAAATAAATAGGAGGTTATACTTACTTACATTTAAAAAGGTACCTGACGAAAAAAAGAGGAATGCAGCGAGTCACTTTATGTGTTTACGCATAGTGCACAAGAAAACAAATGAAATATTTAATCGACCCGGTCTGACTGCAGTGAGGTGCGGAGAGGGGCGTTTGACTTTTAAATTATCGTGCGTTGTAGAAAGAAGATCGCGAACTGCATAGTTTGGAGTTGTTTAATCTGTAACATGTTTGGACTGAACGTGAGATATATAATTTGGCCAAATTTTCCCTCAATCTCATAAAAATGTATGAGGTTAACGTCTCTCTGTGGGTGTTGAGCTTTAGCTGCGGCATTCTAGTTGTTATTATTAGGCTTATTATGCTAAATAAAACCTCTAATATATCATATTTTTCGGAACTTTCGAAAGGAAAGTAATTTAGAAATGGGAGGCACAATGGGAATGGTTTCCCAGTGCTAATTTTTTCCATAAAGGTCCTTCAGCAGGAGGATTTTCTGGACTTTCTTAATTTGCTCTGTAAATCAATGCGCGTCGTTCCTTTACTCTAGTACACTCCTTCACAAATAAAGGTCCATATTCAACTTGTGACCGTCATGGCACAAAGTCAACTTTCATCACAGAATGTCGTCAAATTTTCCCGGGGACGAATTTTAAATTTTTTCATGATTTGTCTTTTATAGACTTTGATAACGAGGACCAAAAATATGGCACAAATTGATGCTTTATCGAAATTACCTGAATTTATTTGAAACTTCAGGGATTTGCTACCAAAAACTCAAAAAAAGTGTCGCATTTTAATAATTAAGGACTGTATCTTCCTTAGGATCGCTAAAATTAAGCGGTAAAGGCACTTTTACTCCGTTGCTGGTGCCAGTGAGTATATTCACTGTGTCCGAGATGAGGAGGGTCACTATGGGCATTCTAGAAACGGTAACAGATACAAATTTGGTTGAATTGGAGAAAAGCTGATCAATCAAAGGTCTAAAAAGATATCGTTAAGAAATCCCCAAAAAATGTAATTCCTTTGAAAGACTTTGAAAAAATAGGTAAATGATATAAACCGTTAATCGTCTCAGATTATTGTTTATTTAAGAAAACGTAATAGATATGTTCCTAGTTAAGCTCGGCTAAATCGCAAATAAACCTTAAATTCAGAAAAGGGTTTTAAGAATATGGTATCGGAATATCAGAGCTATGTTTTAAAAAATGAAGGTCATGATGGTACCGCAAAGGTAAAATGTCGGAATAGAAAATTAGCACCTTAAAAAGTATGAAAAGTTGCTGTGGAGGAGTGTCACTGTTTTTGTTCTAGGTCAAATATTAACCTCAGAAAAAAAGCTCATAAAATTTGTTCTTTTCTTTCATTTAAAAAACCAAAAAAATTGTCAGGGATTTTAAATGCTATCTTCATAGACCTTTGATTGCACAGTGGCCCTTGTCATGGACACAGTGTACAGGTAATTTCACGCAAACCGTTAGCTAAAAGTATTCAAGACTCCTATTAATAATATAAACCTGAAAATTTGCATCAACATAGTTTTTCATGATCTACCCAGCATCAAGGGTTTTCTAATTATTCAAGATTTTTCAAAATTTTTGACGTTTGACTGCTTTTCTTTAGCGCCCTATTCTCTATGGCTCCGTTGATTTGAATTTCAAAAAGTCTTCTAAAAACAACAATAATGGCATGATGCTACATGCGAATGATTTAAATTTTGATCTCACTTCTACAGGGTGTTATAAAATTAATGGTCAAGTTAACTTATCATCGGTTAATAATGTCAGTTTATATCACTACGTATGAAAAATCATATTTACTTTAATGAAATTAAAGTTAAATAAAGAGGAAATCAAAAAGAGAAGCAGATCACGATAACAAGCGACAAAATAAAAAAATACAAACATCAATTGAGGGGTTTTGTTCTACGTGCTCACTGATTTTTTTTTAAATACATAACGGCGTGCTCTGATTAACTCCGTTGGTAGTCGCCTCTCAAGTTCATTTCATCTAAAGCTGGTGTAATTTTGTTTTTATAAGACCCCACACATAAAAGTCAAGTCCAGTCCACCTGTATTCAAAAATGTTTAAGGACATATAAGCATCATAGGTAGACTGAGCGAGAGCGCTCCGTCAAGTTGAAACCAGTAATTTTCCCCAGGTAATGTTTCCAAGGATGGTCCTGACATCTACTAACGCGTTTATTTCAAGGTCTCCTAAGAAAATTATGCATATAACGGTCACAATTTTAGAAAATCTTAAATAAAACGAAAACCATAACGGATGGCAGATGGAAATGTAATAATTGATCGATGTAGAATTTATTTCGACATTTGAAAGTGCAAAAGATAAAGCAGGTTTCATTTGAAAAAATTAACATTTTAAGGTTTGAAGTTATTAAACTTGACCACTGAATTTACAACACCCTGTAGAAGGGCGATCAAAATTTAAACCATTTGCATGTAGCATCACGCCAGACTGTTTGACATGCAAGTCAACGGAGCCATAGGTACAAGGCGCTGAAGAACAGCAATCAAACGTGAAAAATTTTGAAGAATCTTGAACAACTCGAAAACCATTGATGCTGGGTATAGGAAAATGTGGTATCAAACGACGTAGATTTTCATACAGATTTCGAACATGCAATAAAATATAAGAAGTTCTATTTAAAATAAAAAAAGTTGCTCTCCACATCCCGTAAAACCAAACGGAACGATCATGATAATATTTTCTTTCCATAGATCATGAAAAACTATGCTGGAATGCAAATTTTCAAATTTAATTTCTTAACGGGAGTCTGAATACTTTTCAGTAGACAATTGGAGAATCTTCCTAGAGTGAATTTTCCGGGACGAATCGTCCAGTGGCGAATATTGCTGGGGCGAACATTCGAGTGCGAATTTACCGAGGCCAATTTTCATAATAATGAATAGTAGTTCAATTTCCATAGTGCATTGCAAAGTGCAGCAAGTTAATTTTATCTCAGAGCCTCAGTGAAATAAGCTTGCAGCTTTGGGTAATAAATTTCCACTAGGAAATCCACATTTCGCATTCTAGGTCAAAAGACCATCTGTGCAAGTGGTGTGTAAATTACAAAACAACCTCAGGGTGTAACCTCATTAAAATATAGTAGGTTGAACACTCCAAAAGTGTAGTAAATAGGTGTACCTCAGGGGTGCCCCGTGTTTTATTGTGTAAATTAATGTTTACTTAAACGCCGCGATTACGAAATTATTACTGTCTGAATTCTTATGGACCTAAACTGTGTAATCAGTCAAAGTGCCAAAATTGAAAATGGGGTATCATTGCGTATTCAATTAATCAACGTGTAGGTATAAATACGAGGAACCCAATCGCGGTGAAACTGAAAAATCGACTAAACTAATAAGACACTAAATTCGCGATTTATAAAAACGTTACTGCTCGTTAAATTTAATTGAAGATCGCTAATAATCTGTCTAACTTAATTTGAAAACTTGATTAAATGTTGGCAACAGGCGTTTGCTTTTTGTTTCGTAATTGATTACACTCACTTCCTTTGCAAGAAATGAAAAGTTTTTAAATATTCATTATAGCGCTAATAGTCTAATTACTCTGCAACTTGTCCTTGTAAAAATTACAGCATTATTTATATCACTTTTAGCAAGCAAACAGCAACAATGAAAAAGTTACTTACGGTTCGGTGTGATCCACCAAATGCTCCATTGTTCCAACTTCCGTAGCTCTTTTAACCAGCTTCCTTGACGCATAATTTAAAATGTCGTTTTCTCTCTGCACATCGTCTTTCGTCAATTTTTCAAATTCTTTTTTGCAGCGTCGACATAATTTGTAAAATACTCGGTTAAATGTTGCACGAGACCTTTTTCCTTTGCGATGAAGGATAACACACAGAACGGCAGGACAATTCTCTTTCATGATACCAGTCTTTAAGGGAAACGTTGCGTTGGTCACGAATACACCAATATTACCCTCCGGGATATCTGGAGATTCTTTTTTTGCGACGCTTTCGAGTTTTTCTCTAGAAACTGCCATAGCTTTCGGATTTGGTGTTATTGATCGAAACGAAAATTCGGATTTTGTCTTTAAACACACACAGGAATTGTTTAATTGGAGCGCAAACACGTGTACGGCGATGATCAAAATTTGTCCGTTTTTTAGAGGCATCGTAACGTGTACGTACGGCGGAACTAGGTTTAGTAGTGAAATTGTTAATTCAGGTCATGGAAAAAGGAAGCTTTAGTGTTGATGTGTATGGTTTCCCTGCGATAATTTAATGCAATGATTATATTAGATTTACATTTCCACCGAAGGCGTCTGGCATAATTTTGCAATACTACTAGTACATTAACTAATTCATCGCACAGCTATTACCTAGGGACCAGCTTTCAACGTATGGGTTAACGAAAACGAATAAAGGAATTTTTCTACTCATATTAAATAATAGGTAGAATACTGATGCGTTTTTAATTGAGAAAGTTATCTATTATTCAATATGTTTTCATTATTCAACTGTTGTCAGCCAATCGTATTCCGAGTTTGTCATTACTCTTCAGCTCACATTGTAGGGTTGCCTTGGAAACATGTGTGTAGCAAAAATCAAGATCTCGGATCGTGATAAATTCAGTTGTCAAACATTAATGTCAATCAAACAAATTACAAGAAATCAGTTTTGTGAAAATTACGTAAAAATGGACAGTAGTGCAATCATGATGAGCAGTGACGACGATATAATTCTAACTTCTCCGGATTTTACGTACATTGCTAATTTTGTCAATTGTTTGATGACAAATAAAACCATTATGCATAATGTTATTATTACTGTAATTATTGAATACAAGTAGAAAAAGTATAGTATTTAACTCGTAAGAAAGGCATTATTCACTCAGATAAATTACGCCACTCGTCTTCGACTCGTGGCGCAAATCTTATCTTCGTGAATAATTGCCAACTTTCTCACTCGTTGAATAATATACTATTTCATAGGTTAGAAATGTGTGGAAGTAGAAGCAATGACACGTAAGAACACCGAATGTACACCTCTGAACGCATATTGAATGCACAACCGCCAAATTTGATAGCCATACACTTTCCTGAAGGCTCGGCAACATACACAATAAACTTCAAAAAGGGAAAACATTTGACAAATCTTATGGTACCAAGCATAACTTAAACGAGTTTAATAATCAAATTCGTCGGGAGTACTCTTATTTTGAAAATTTTTTGTGGATTTTGTGAAATATACTGTTACCAACTTTTCATATTTCTAACAATATCTTGTTTAAGTACAATAAGCAACTATAGGAAAAAATAATGCTCCCGTAAAAATTTATATTCATACCAAAACGGTGCTTATCAAAGAATTCCATCATTATTAATGCACATTTCGTTTTCTTTTTACTTGAGACTTCATTTAAAAATGGGCAACTTTTAACAGTCGTAGTATAATTTTTGCAAAATTCAATGTCAAACTGCATAATTTTTAAGTATTATTTCTGGCAATGAACCTAATTTGGTGTGATACTATAATTTGAATTTGAAGTGAATTCATACGGCATCTTCCTTAACCTCCTTGTTATCTTGTGTGTTTTTTAGTTTGAACCGATTTAAGTTATAATTGTTGCCGTATTAGCATAATTGATTCCTAAACAACCCTCTTATTAATTGGAGGTATGTTGAATTTCTGTGTCCGAAGGGATTTGACATGTGGTTAATTTACAGGGTTTTTGTTTTTGGTTTCGGTTGCTAATTAACATTGATATCTGTCCAATTGCACTTTGACCTGTCCAGCGTGTGTCAATTCCGAGAATGTAGCCGTGTGTCCTTTCCTGAGATAACAGTAACACACAGCGCATGTAGCGGATATACAGGGTGGTGACTTACGTAACGCGTCATAGGGATTTCAATGTAAAATTCATAACATGCGATTATTGGCTCCCCAAATTATTTTAGAGCAGAAATGTATTAAGGTTTTTTGTAGAAAAAAATTTTTTACGTCAATCAACCGTATTAGTTTAAAATTTTTTGCATAATAAAGACGGAAAATTGGAAAAATAAAACCCGCATCTTTTTCAATAATCTGCGATGCCATGGAATTTTCTAAAACAAAAAGATATCCAGTTATCAATTAGCAGCAGTTCGAAATGGATTTTATGATCGACTTGGTTACTGTCTTGCTCTTGCAGTTAATGGTGACTTATTCGAACATTTATTGTAAATTGTTATATTAGGAAACCGTTTTAAGTAATTTGCTCTTTTTATTTTTCCGACTTTCCGTCTTTATTATGCAAAAAATTGAAAATGATTGACGTAAAAAAATTTTTTCTACAAAAAACCTTAATACATTTTTGCGCTAAAATAATTTGGGGAGCCAATAATCGCATGTTATGAATTTTACATTGAAATCCCTATGATGCGTTACGCAAGTCACAACCCTGTCTAACTAAATTGGGTCAAGGGGTCATTTATGTTCTGTCACTCAATTAATTCAATTAAACGTTTTCCAATTAGTAGACTATTCCTTTTGAAGGGATAGTACCAGTGATAGTTTCTTTAAATTTTGAGAGTTATTGAGTTTAGCTTCAGTGACATATTGATATGTAATCGAATTGATTATTTTAGTATTATAAATGGGAGTACGATTTCTGCGCGTTTTGTCCTTTAGGGAGTGAAGGCCTGGAATTGTTTACGGTTCCCTTCAGAATCGATAAAGGCTGTGGAAAAACTAAAAAAGATCCAGGAATATTCGCCCAAGGGTATTAGTTACACAATACACTTCGTCCCCGGAGAATTTGTTCCGGAATATTTGCCCGTTTACAGGCCTGCTTTCGGAATACCAACTGATACGGAAAATTATCCGCTGCAGCTTCCATTCCCGTTCTGTGACAATATTGGTTACGATACAAATTCTCCATAAATGATACCCCCAAAAACGCCCCCGCACTGGAATACCAACTTGACCCCTAAGTATTGGCACCGCGGTATATCCGCCTCAGGAAGCTTAGTTCCTGATCCAAAACGTGTGTTTAGAAAATCTGACCCGAAAGGCCGAGATTAAGAAAACTGACCCTTGTCATTCTGTCTTGTCTTCTGGGGAGCAAGCTCGAGGGGAATGGAAACCTACCTTTCACAAATGTCACAAGATCTATTGTTCCATCATTCATTGGTAATCGGAATTGAAAGGAGAGATTTAGGCTGATCCACCTTCAATACAAAATGGACGTGCATATGTTTTGTTAACTTTCCAGAAACTGGTCTATTGGATGGTGTAAGTTATAGTTTATACACCCTATACATCTACGTCTCCAAAAGTACTAAAATTTAGCGTCCTATCAGTTTCAAAAACCAACTGTGAACTGTAACTGAAGTTTGCATTCCCAGCACTGGCGATGCAAAATACAATGCTTTACCAGGCGTCAGGAAGTTTGTTTTCGCAATCAGTCTGGTGGACGTAGCCTCCATACATTTGGAGCAAATGTGACTGCTACTCCCATGAGACCTTGTTTTGTCTCCTTTAACAATGCAGAAGCAGCTGGAAAGTATTTTAATTTTTGGGTCTTTATCTGTTATCAAATGTAAATGCTTAATTTAATAGACAGGTTTATGTGATTTATCGCCTTTTCTGTGTAGTTAAGGGAGATAAAACTGTAGAATTGGTTGTTGTAATTTTTATTATGGGAAGAAGGGAATCGTCTTAAATAGGGCGTTAACAAGAAAAGCGTCGCCACAGCCACAGTCTACGTAGTACTACGTTTCATTGAAATGTTTAATTCGGCTTTTTACCACGTTGAGAGCGGAATTATACAGCCAGCATCGAAAGTTTTCGTTTAATGTGAGATTAAAGATTGAAGAAGTTTCGTGAAGTCAGAAGCCGAATTGGGGCTAATTATTTTTCTACGTTTGTTCGTGTATAGTACAACACCGAAGTTTTTTGTAGCGCACTTTTGTAAATTTATTTGTAAAAAGGTAGCTTTTAATCTGATTTTGCCTAGCTGGCTGGCCGACTGGCTGGCAGTAAATGCGGGCCCGTAGAAAAACGCTTGTAAAAAGACGAGGAGTGTACAGGTACCTATCCGGGCCGTGTAGTTAACGACTTTAGGGACGGCGCTACAATATGTGGGGTCGGAGACATTTGGGGGCTATCCCTGAGCGTGTTATACTAACCTGGAGATTTTTCAGTTTTTTTCTATCTTCTTCTACACCTTTTCTCCGATTGTTTTCAAATAGGTGTTGTCGAAAAGATCTTGTCAACGCGCACAACACCTGCGGAATTTTGGTTTTTTTCCTAGGGGAGAAATAAACCACCTTTTGTACGCGCTCTTCGAGGGGTAGTCGACTTTGGGTGCCCAAAAGTTCCTTAAAGCTCGAATCGCGGTTTCTCTTTCTCGTGTCGCCAATAGAAGCTCGAGCTATGGGAATATGGTAACCCTCGACGAGATATTACTGATTTTGGAGTCGAAACTTCAAACTCGAATTGCGGGTGAACGGGACGTCGGAAATGGATACCGACAAAGAGAATGTGGTGGCCTTCGACAGGTTCTTACTGATGGTGGAGTCAATATTGGCTAATAAAACACTGATCTGCCCCACAAAAATGCGCTGAAGTCTCTTCGAACTCACACGAGGACTTTGATAATTTTTTGTCTTACCGGCTGGAGGATTGTCTTTAAGTTTTGGCTATCAAAGGTGCTGCAAGGAGAGGTGTTTGTCGGCGCTTCCTAAGTTTGTTTTCAACGTTTGAAGTTGAGTTGTTTTATTGTGAACGCCCTTGTCTACCCGAGGAGACGATGTTGCGATTACCCGATGTCGTTAGTGTAAAGTGTTATTTGTGTTAATTAAAATTTTAATTTTTGTGAACTGTATACGGATACCTTTTGATTGGATATATCAATTCCCGTACAAGTAATGTAAATAGTTAAGTCATAATTTCAGTCTATTTGTAATAAAATAAACTTTCTAATGACGTATCACGTTACCTATGTTGCCATTTACAAAAATTCAAGATAGCGATTGTTTGTGTTTTTGTACCATTTTCATTTTGTGTGTTAAGATTAAATTGCAGTTTTTAATTTTCACATTAATTTCCGTGTTTCATTCACAACGACTTCGTTTCTAATTTACCTATGTTTTTGTTGGATGTTTGCCCAAAGTCCATTTTATTTATTCAACATTTTGCAGTTCAGTTTGGAGTTTAAGATATTTGAGTTGACCCACTATCTGTTAGAAGTTAACAGGGTAACTCAGAGCAGAGTCGAATCTCTCCTCTGTATTGGGAAGAAGTTTTGTGCCTTGATCATAATAAAAGGTAAAGAGCTAGCTAGGTTTTTGTTTTGATGTTTTGATCTTTCTAACCTACGGATCAGTGCACACAGAAATAAATTTGCGCAATACTGGGCCCATAACCTAATGAGATCTGTGGCTAAATAAATAAATCATTTAAAAAACGACACATTTAATTCGTTTAACACACACTGCAATAGAATTTCCCAAAGGTATTAATGTAGGTAGCTGGTAGGTATACCTAAAATTTGTAAAACTCTAGCATATTGGATTTAAGCCAACAGGGCAGATTTAGTAGCATTCCAGTGACGCTAGTTACAAATACTAAAGTGACATTAACAAATTCGGAAGTATTTAATTGAAGTTTCGTTTAATATAGTTTGGAGGACTATTTCGCCGGGATCATTAAACCGCACTTAATCTCGAACAAATTTGTATAGGATCCGGTTGAAATTTTCGCTCTGGCAAATATTTTTTTAATTCGGCTATTCTCCCTTGGGACCAAACCGCGTGTATCCAAAATGAGAACTGAACCTTATATGAGGGATTATTTAAGAATTGAAAGAGTTGGAAATGACCGCTCATGACTAACAATTGAAAAAGTAGTTCCCCTGATTTTAGAACAATGTAGTTACCTATAGGTATATGTAGGTACTCGTATATTGAGGAATTATGTTCACTCTGCTCTCTTTGGAACATCAAAGTAAACGAATAAAATGATGTTCGACGTTACATGGAGGTAAGCTGTAGCGACTTCCGACAAATAATTCGAAATGAGAATGTTTGCTTATTAAAATAAGCACAGTGGAAGCGGCGGCGGCTGCATAGTACTTCCGCTTAAATTTTACGCTCAATAAGCGGATCATTTCTATCGTCATCGGAAGAAAGGGTTATTTTAATTAACAATACACACCTACGTCATACAAATATTTGATTAATAACTTTGTCATTCTAAAAATGTGGTAGTTTGTGAATAATAAAAATATTCAAATTTAATAAATTAGAAGCACACCGTTTGCATATAAAGCAATATTCGTGTTGTAAATGCAACGAGAAAGGTTTCAGATTGTGCTTCTCTCAATTAATGAGTGCATTGTGCAAGCGAACCTTTTCCAATAGGCAATCCTCGACTTTGGGGTAAATCGGTACCACGACTCTAGCCTTCGCGTATCTTTTACTGCTGCATCTTCGTGCCCCCTTTACGTATCCTTCTTTAACGCTTTCCTTCATTATGCCTGATTTACGCCTCTTCTCATAACTACATCATTCTAATTCATTTCTCTTCTTTCCTTGTACCTTTACGTCGACTTAGGACATTATTCACACTTTCTTGAGACACATTTCACGCTATCTGACTCATCGCGATTTTCTCTACGCCTATTTCACGCACCTTCCTTCAAGACATAAAATTGCCAGTTCTACCTTTCAAGACGACTGTGCGTCATTTTGAAATTTGTTATAGGAGAGGGGTCATGCAATACCTCATTTTAATGGTGGGTTTACACAATCATTGTCACTAAGCTCAGGATGGTTTCGTTGGTCAGCACCGCACAATAAAACGTTGTGTCTACTGTCTATTGGTAATTTCTGACTGGTTTTTGATAACGAACTAATGATAATGATTGTATAACACATTTCATTCCCTTAAAATTTTCTCCTTGTTCTTATCTGGATTAATTTTTTTACCTCTAACTTTTTGTCAAACTTTTTTAGGTCGTATTCATGTGGCTACTCCTAATTTTGTATAATGAAAAAATCGAAATTACCTTTAAAGTTTCTATTAGAAGTGACTATTTTAAATTAATAAATTCAGACCAATTTATATGGACAACTTGGACAACGGAATGAAAATTACTTGAAAAGAATTTAGGTATATTCCTGTTAATAGGTCCTTAAATAAATACATTGCACATATGACGAATGTTTTCACAAGCCAATCACATAAATTGGTGCCAATTTTATTACTATCCTATCTTTTTCGTATGTCCAGCATCCCAAACTTGACACTCTTTTGATGTAAAATGTGCAGGGTACGCTATTTTTTATCAAATTAATTACTCCCTAGAATGGACAATGGAAAGTTATGTAATACTCGTTTACATATAGGTTGAGAATTCGGAATCCTATATTTATATAGGTAACGCAATTAGAAGAAATTTCGGTATCCTGGAATTCAGAATGGAAAAACCTTATACTTTGAACACTTCTACACTTAACACAAACAGGTACCACGATAAATAATGACTTCGTCAACATTAAAGTTCCAACAGATCAAAATCCTTAAAGGAAAATGGTCCGTACTGGATAAAAATAGTAAACATTTATAATTTACCTTAGGGATATGACTCCTATGCGTACCCTTTTCTGTCTCGGGAACTGGAACCTTTCCCGGCGACTTTGGGGAAATATTTCTTCAAAGATTCTTGAAATAATTTTGAATGCCTTCCAAAAAAAATACCATGAATCCAATATCCTTTTTCGTTCTACATTTCTTATGAGACAAGTAAATAGCCTCTGCTACTTGTTCATCAATTATATTGAGTTTACGGTCACTGTAACTAATTATTTGAAATTCGCTGGCATACTTCAATTTTAACTGTTATTTCGTTTACTGGCGTCACCTGCCGGTGGATTTTCCCAGTTTCTTACCGTTCACTTTGGGCAAAAGTAAGAATATTGAAATAAACACACGGTAAGCAGAAGTGGGTAGGGGTGCATATCGGGGTTCTTACACATTAGCAAAAATAAAATAAAAGGGAAAAGTAGTAAAAGTAAACCGGATAGGAGAGAATACCTACCAAAAAAGAGAAACAAGGATCTCGGAAACTGTAAGAGATAGGTAGGTACTTTCAATTTGGGAATTGCGTATTTCGATGCTAAACAAATTGGCGTTTTGAAACTGAAAAATTTTCGACTACTTTCGGAGATATCCTGAAAAAAAAACGAAATGTTGCAAAATCATTTTTATTTTTTACCGAAATTATTTCAAAAGATATTTCAAAATAACTGACACATTACTATACCACTTTTTTCCCTCTACAAGATGCTAGTTTTAAATTTTAAGCTGACGTTTTGCCTCCGAATGACATCATCAACTTTGTTATCTCTTATGGAAGTCATTTTTGTGTCATTTGATACAGTATTTTTTTTTCTGATGTCAAAAAGGTAAATGTCACTATTTTTTAATAAGAAATGTCGCTATTAATTAGTAAAAGCACAAGATACTACGAACATATACTACCTAAGATAAAATTTGCAAGGCAAAAACGAAGCTATTCTAATAATATTTAAAAAATGACCATGTTTAGATTTTTGAAATAAAAAAAATGCTTTGTTAAATGACACAAAAAGTCAAAATGACTTCCATAAGAAAAAACAAATTTGATGATGGTTAACCGAAGACCAAATGGTAAACTTAAAATTTAAAACTAACATCTTATAGGAGACAAAAAGTGACCATAATAATGTCATTTATTTTGAAATATCTTTTTAAATAGCTTCGGTAAAAATAAAAACGATTTTGCAAAATTTCGTTTTTTTCTGGATATCTAGAAAAGTGGTTTTTTTCAGTTTCAAAACAGCGCTTTTTGTTACGCATCAAAATCCTTAACTTTGCCAAATTTAAACTGCCCTCGCATTTGAATAAGCCCGTATAGATCTGCAATGTCAATATTTAAATTTAAATTAATTTTTAGTAAAAGAAGATTAACACGTAGTCAGAGTAAGTATTAATACCAAAATGGGCTTCTGCAGAAAACAACGGCGCTATAATCGTTAACAAAGGTAGTAATTACAATTCGATTGTATCAAAAACCAGTATGTAATCAAACGTCATCAAGGAGTCGACGAAAATTACCTATGAACTGCGGGTCGAAACCTTGTGAGTTCAAAAGGGCACGTTCAGCCTTATCTGTAACAGACACAACACAACAAACAAACAAAAGGGGTAGTGAATAGGACGGCACAAAATATTGCAAATTAGCACCGATTAGGCAAATCATATATTAAATCGCAATTATACTCAATAAGAATCAAAAATTCGAATGAAGTGTAAGGTACACTCGCAAAAGCTAAATCTGTGTAAAAGCGTAAATGTGACGTTTAAATTTAAGGAAACAACTTGACGATAGATCGATAAATAATAATCAAAGGGGTACGTCTCAAAGTCCAAACTTGAAGTCGGTAGAATGAAGTATAGATTCTCATGGTTAATGTAGGTAGAATTTTCCAAGTCGGTAACGTAGAAACTCATCCATCGCGTAACGAGAGTCAATACCAATCCTAATAAAATGTCGAGTCCAAGTAAAAATGCAATCTCATCTATATACGGTGTAGGTAGTAGGTAATATCCAGGTAGATCAACGTAAAAGGTAATGATAGGAAGGTATGTTTATGTGCAAATACAAATCCGTAGAAGCGATTCAATGGAGCACACCACAGACATCAGAAGCAAGAGAAACCACTCCACAGAAAAATGGTGACAGTACTAATCTCTTTTCACAGGTAAGACACGAAGTCAGTAATGGCGAACCAAAAGAACATTGCATGTAAGCAATGGTGGAACTTTACTAAAGGGAAAGAAATACAACTACGCGAGAAATACCAATCTTAAGAAGTGATATAATTAAAAGTACCATGGAAAGCATCTGCACGACCTCCGTCGGCGAAACAAAGAACTATTGCAATAAGAAATCCATAACAGCGAATATAAAGAACTAGGTAAAGGAACTATACTACAAAACTTTAAACTAGTGGATTACAAAGAAGGTACCTAGATGATTTGATGCACCAACTCCACGATAACGTTCGCAAGTGATTCGTTCCTGCGAAATAGGTTCTCCAAGGAAAATTCCAGTTCAGGAAACTTAAGAGTTTCCTTCTATTTCTGTGACATTTGGCCCAAAAATTCTGTTCCCAAAAATATTTGCCTTCGATCCGGATTCTTCGCCCTTGGAAAAAACGCCCAGAATCTTTTTTCACAAAAATTTACCCCAGCCGGAACGCTCCGTTAGTTTCAAACAACTCCCTCTAAAGAGATCAATCTTAAACTCTTAATTCACTTCTATTTTTGTGACATAAACAGAAACCACGGTAAATTCGTTTCCGAAAATTAGCTACTAACAAATTTCACCCTCAGATAAATTTGTCTACGCTACGTACTCAATCTTAAAGTTCCTTTGGACGATTCGTCCTTGGAAAACTCGAGACAGAGTTATCGCTCTACCGGAATACAATGCTGGTTCCAAGGAAGATTCGTATTCAGGAATGCCAGACTTAACTGCTGTCATCTTGTATGAATGATGATGATTTAATTACTTATTGTATGGACACACTTTTATAAAGGAACGGGAACAGTGGAAAAATATTTCAAAGTATGAGAACTTTTGCAATCCAATTTGAAATATATCGCTTTGCAATACTGTCAGATTGCCATCTTCCACGATGTTTCAATATTCATAAAATCTCTAAGACAGTTTCATATGAAATGAAAATTAAATATTATATGAAATTTTGGCTATGCGTCAGAACCAATAGTTATGGTATAATTAATTCCAACTTCAGATTATACCTATTTTGCTAAACTTTTCCAAAGATTAAAGAATTTGAAAAGTTACACCAAAGCAACTGTATAAAACTAATTGCTTTATAAACCGTTGAATTTATGGTGAATAATTAAAATTCCTTATTCGCGGGTATAAACCTCCTTTTGTTTGTTTCAAGGATTTTCCACGGTGTAAGAAAGCTTTTCTGTCAAGTTCAAATTAAAGCCGCCTTTTTAACTTAAAATCCATTAAATCGAAGATGAATAGGGATGTATTCAAGTTATTAATTAATTACTGATCTTTAAGCTTGCACCCTTCTTTCAAAGCTGTTGAAGCACGAATTGCATCTTGTTTGCGAATTTAAACAATGGTCAAAGTTTCGTAAATACAATTCCAGAAGTTTCGGTGACAAACTAAATCGCAGTTATAGGAAAACAGATTTGCAGTATTGAGATTTCCGGAAGTTGCTTATAAGCGAATCGATATTCACGGAACTTTTGACTTTCTACGAATCTGAACTAATTTTGTTATTAGGAAAGCAATAAACGATTTTAGATGTGCGCCGGCTTCATATAAAAGGGTGTCAGCGACTAGGGATGATGTCTGTTTCAAAAGCTGGAAGCTTCAGTTTACTCTTGCTGACATTGCGCGAAGGATCATCAGGAAATCCCTCGCCCTGTACGCGGTGCGTGTGCGGTCGTGTGGAATTCGAAAGTTTCCTGAGGGTTATATTGGATTAGGGTTACGAGCTAAATTTCTTTTTGTGAACCGTGTGAGATTTATAATTTGTTTTTAGACATGATTCACATTTAAATTTGTGCGTGCAACTTTATAAACAGTTTTCGTACATGATAAAAAGGTCTTTCAAAAGTAAGTTTAAACTCATTTTATTGTTATATATCTGGGAAGTTTAGGAAAAGTTAATGTTTGTTTGGAGAAATTTTGAGGAATAACCAGCATGACGCCAAGACTTCCTATTTCATAACTACTACAACTCTTTATGTCACTTGCTGGGCAGTTTTTATATATGAATTCTCTTTTGTCACTTCTCCTACAACCGCTCTTTAGCTAACTCGACGTTTTATCAGATAGACGTACATTTTCTCTTAATTTAGGAATTGGTATTGGAAAACTCAAACCACAGCATTGAATCCGATTGAATTATTCAGGTAATTGTAATTCCGATGGTAGTTGCTTCCAAATTACTTCCTGAACTATTGCGAAGTTCGAGGTCTCTTTGTTTTCCAAGTACAAAACGGAGATGTAGATTACAATAGTTTTTGTCTAGTGCGAACAAATTGATTTACGCTATACAAGCGAGACGCTAATGAGTCGACTAGTAGTAGATAGGTGTTGCTAATTACCTAATCAGAATGGAAATAACCCATTATGAGCTGGCTACATTTGTTTGACTTGTCAAGCCATAAAAAACTAAGGTTGAACGTGTAATAAGTCATCTATGCTTTGGAAAAACCATTCCTTCATCAATTTTATGGAAACTGAATGAAATATTGTACACGTAAGTGATATAATAGTTTTTTTAATATCGCAAGCATAAATCAATAGAATTTACGTATCCATTAACATCAGTGGGTGTACATAAATCATAGTATATAAGTAGACACATGGCGTCCCGACGACCGTCACGCTGGGTAAAATTTAACGTTGGGAGTGGTGCACCATCCTTGCTTTTTACACAGCGCGTCGGCTGTATTACAAAGGCGTGAGGTTTTGAGGTTTATACAAAGCTACCTAACCATAAAAACGGAAATGTTCATTGATCTTCTTTTACAACCTAATTTCCGTTTAATGTTTTTGAATTATTGTGACTTTCCCATAGTTGCTAGTTATTAACTTATTAGGCTAAAGGCTTTGCCTTATGATGTTTGCGAATCGACATTTTTGCTGCAAAGTCACAGTTCGGTACCTATACCCCATTTAAACGAGTTAGAAATTATAAGATGTGTAAATTCTGTTACCGACACCGACACATCTTCTACGGAGTGTACAAAAAATGTACTGATTTCCTTTTAAATATTGTGATTTCCATAGACGGGCACATTGCATTGAAAGATTTTCTTTTGTCATAATTTGGCGGGCGGATTATGCATTAAGATTTCAGAATGTGTAGGCTGAAAATGATTACCACCGAAATGGGTTCCAAATTGGTGGGTCTGTGAAGTTGTAGTGTTCACTTGAAAGGAATGAGGAGATGCGTGACTTCTCAGGAAAAAAGTTAGTATGGCTACTGTTTCGAATTTTATTTGAAACTTGTTCCTCGCCTAATTAAAGACTAAACAACTAATTCGCAAAAATCAACTTTTTCATTCGGCACGACAACGTCCTTTAATTAAAAATCAAGGTTGGATTGAGTTTGGCTGTTCTCCTTCCTGTCCTTCTAAATTGCTATGACTTAAAAATTCTAGTAAAAAACTCCTAACTTCTTTAAGACTAGAAATTACCGGTTTTAATTTGTTTTTCGGTTCCCAGGTTTTAAATTTAATCATCGTTTAGTTTTCTAAAAATGCCTTTTTTTCTTTTGATATTGCTAAAGAGAGTAGCAAAAAAAAGGAAACCAAAGAACCATTCACAGGTTCTTATTTTTTCTACTCTTACCCGCTCGGCAGTACCTAAGCAAATCTTTGAAACACAAAAAAAATCTCTTAATAATTGATTCAATTGTCTCTTTGGGATTTGCAAAATTAGGTCCCGGATTTCTTCAACAATCGTGAATTCATGTATGGGCTTCTTGACCTGCAGAACAGAACTAACGCGTTTATAAAGAGCCCCAAGTGTCGGTTGCCGATATTAAACGACATACCACCAATAATATTTTTTGTTTCTTCTGAACATACGCTTAGCACGGAAGTTCTCCACGAAACGTCAAACCACTCAGTCCAACAAATAATGTTTCTGGCTCAGTTTCTGGATAATCCGCGATTCAAATTGGGATTTTTCCAGAAAAATGTTGGTTCATTGCGCAACGAACAAAGTTAAATTTTATGTGTAAGGATGACTGGGTGTTTTTTATTTTATAAATTAATATTCTGAAGCACTAGGAGTTTCTTTAGTTTTATTTTATTCATTAGAAAGAGAAATGGAAGAAAAGAGGATGTTGAAGGAAACACAAATGGGTTTCAGGAAAGGGAGAGGAACGGTTGACGCAGGTTCGTGGAGGGATTGGAAAAATAGGACAGAATTCTGTGTTTGCTTTTTTGTTGTACTTAAAAGCAGCATTTGATAGAGTGGAAAGGGAGAAAGTATGGAAGATGGGAAAGTGGACAAGAAGCTAAAGAAAAACGATAAAATGAGTAACGTTCAATGCCCTAAAATGACTCTTCAGAGGTTATAGAGTCTGCATTTTTAAAATTCAGCAGTTTAAACAAAATGCAACTGGTATACGCAACTTACCTAATAGTCCAGGGAATAGAGGGTTTTAACTTGCAAAATGAGAAGTAGATCCAATTTCTTTTACATGTCATAGACAGTCATCTGGTGGTTAACAATCTAAGTTTTCGACCTTCCACCCCTTGTGCTTCCCCCGTACCACCCCAAAACACTTGAATTTTGGATGGTTTCTTAGTTTTTCAATCATATCTTTTTATAGGTTCACTTTACAAAAAATATTGCTATCAGAAATTGTAGACCATAAAATTCTATACAATTTTGGTATACATTACTTTTTTTGTGAAATGTTTATTAAAAAAGATATAGAGCTTCAAAGTTGCTTATATTTTTAAGAATTATGAAATTTCTATGTAGACGTTTTAACAAAAATTTAATCTTTATCTCTATAATTAAGAGTTTTATGAGAAAATATCTTCAATTTATCGTGATATAAATCTCCCTATCCTGCACTCTTACCAAAGGGGATGCATAATAATTCAACTTTCAACCCTTGCTAGTGGGGATATTTGAATCACTGTGAGATTGTAGCGCTTTCTAATATACGTTTGAAATAAAAAACATTGTTTAACTCAGTTCAGCTTCTCTCTCTCACCCCCCCCCCTCTCCTCCCGGAAGGAATGAATATTTCAACCCCTTGTGGCGATTGATAAGTTAGTCAGAGAGTAAGTACAACGCTTATTACTTATATTTTCTAATATTCTCGTTTCGGTTTAACCCTTTCCACCCCCAACTGAAATGAGTGGTTTAATCCTCGGTTGGTGATTGCTCCATTACACTTAGATAATGACATTTCTGGATACACATTGCAAATTAAAAATGTTTACTATTCATGTTCATACAAAATAATGATTTGAATATTGTGTTCGAAAGCTATATATGTATAATCTTAGATAGTTGAACAATCACTACTATAGTCTATAGGGGATTAAAGTAATCATTCCTTTTTGTAAGAAATGGAAGGGGTTAAAATGAAGTAAGACCACACAGTGATTCAAATACCTACTACGACCAAACGCAATCATCCCCTTTGATAGGAGTGCAGAGTACCGAAATTAATAGCACCATAGCTTCATAATCGAGTTATTTTCTCATATAAATCTTATGATTATAGAGATAACATACAATTGCGTTAAATATATACATACATAGAAATTTCGGAATCTTCAAAATAAAAACTGCAAAACTCCGCATCTTTTGAAATAAAAATTTACGAAAAGTAAAGTAAAGTAAAGTAAAAAGTATCTGACAAATTTATGTAAAATTTGATTTTCTACAATTTCTAATAACAATATTTTTCTGTAAAGTGAACCAATAAAAAGATATGATTGAAAAACTAAAAAACCAACCAAATTTCTTTGGTTTTAGGGGTGGTACAGGGGAAGCACAAGGGGTGGGAGGTCGAAAACTTGGATTCTTAACCACCAGGTATTCCTACATGACATGCAAAAAAAATTGTAACTACTTCTCGTTTTGCAGGAAATAGTCCATTTTCAGTCTCTATTCCCCGGACTATAATAACTGATACATGACAAATTAAATATTACCTTAGATGTTCTAGATAATAATAAGATTGCAATTATCTCAGAAAAGTAGGCGGAGCGGAGACTAGTAACAATGACGACGGGACTAAATTGTTGCTTAGTGCAATTAACCTTGCAACGAGAGAATTTCATTGAGTTAAATTTTTTGCGATTTTCCCCGTGAAGATTCAAGGTTCTAAAAACATTCTCCCTAACAAATATTGTCCATGGCAGTTTCAAGTTTTCATTCTGTCGGTTGTAATGAAAGTGAGCGTCAGTAATCTTCCCATAGTCATCAATGGGCTAATGTTTTAAATCAGTTGTTGTAGCCTCATTGTCTGGTTATGGTTTTGCATTACACGCTGCAAATTAGTCGTCTTCTGTTACTTCTACGATTCAGCAAATTAAACGAAGCTATGTGAGAAGTGTTGAGATTGCAAAATACCGTCTGAACCAATGGAAAAAAATAAGGTGGCGTTTACAAAAAGTACAAAAGTGGTCTTGCAATTTCCTCAATCACTTTGTTGCGAAGTAAAAAAAATGTACTTCTGTACGAGCGATTGTTGTTGTGAAAGGTTTAAGCTTGTGAATGAAGTTAAATTTTATAACAAATTATTACTAGTGTGTAATAAAAATGAAAGATATATATTATAATCAGTGCAGAAAATAGCTAAATAATGTTTCTTTCATGCAAATGTCGTAACATTATTTATCTGAATGAATGCTATTTCAACCAAAAAAATGTTGACCCAAAAGGCAGGTATTGCGGAAACAAATTTTCCAATTTTGCAATGTAAACACCACCTTAAAAAACCCCCGTCATAACCATTCTGCCATCTAGTGGGCGTCCGAAGTATCCGTTCGCAATTATAAACAAGCTTGTTAGCAAGCACATGTCTTAGAAAACTATACATCCCATTTGTGGAGCATAAAACAGTCAGGAAGAAGGTGCACTTGTATGAAATTACAAAAAAGAAAACTGTCATTAGACCATTAAAATTAAGTACCTATGAGTAAATAAAGGTTCATTATAAGGGACGTTACATAAGGGCAAATTTAGGGATTTCATCAAATAAAACTTGAACAATAATCAAGTAAAGTTAATATGAATGCGTATATTCCAATGAGTATAACTTTTGTGAAAAGTGATTTTAAAAAAACTTTTGGTCAATTTCGTTCCTTAACTCATCAAGTATGTACCTACACAACGAATTTCGTGGAACTCTCTGCGTTTCGTTGTCCGATCAAGAATTGAAGCGAATTTTTTTTCCAATTTTCAAAAACAAATCTCAGATTCGTGACTTTCACGTTCAAGAACCCTCAGCATCTCGTCGAAATCAGAATTTTTCTTCGCACCCCCACTTAGGGCTCTCTAATT
This sequence comes from Photinus pyralis, assembly GCF_008802855.1. NCBI lineage: Eukaryota > Metazoa > Arthropoda > Insecta > Coleoptera > Lampyridae > Photinus > Photinus pyralis. The sequence goes on along the minus strand of NW_022170403.1, from coordinate 12,625,952 downwards.
TTGAAAAAAAATTTGAAAAATCGTAAAGGGCCTCCTTTGAGGGTGGCTCTCTAACGAAACACGTTAGACCCTCGGTTTATTTGGAAAATGTGTTTGTTGTGATCCCCCCTACTACCCAATTTTTTTACATACTTATACGTAACACACTGTATAGGGTCCGATAAACTGCCGTTGAAAGTAAAGAGATGTATGGCGCAGCTTATCTCCTTATCAAATGAGTTTATGCTTGTTTCCAGATAACTCCTCATACAAACTACATTTTCTTGAGGATACTGTTCTGTTTGCTGCCTTCATGAGTTAGAATCAATAAACCATATTTTGTTTGTATTATTATATATTATATACTAAATGTCCAATTTAGGACGGAGTAAGAGGCAATCACATGAAAAAATCACGATACCCTCAAAAGCTGTTCGTGTCCACTCCCTCTCACATCTGTGTGGCAATTACAATTTCCTTTCGTTCCTTTATTATTAATGAATAGTGTGTGGCCAACCCCTGCTACATGGTGTATTTTAAACAAATAAATGATTATTATTATTAACAGAGGTAGAACAAGTGAAGCAAATACTGGGAAGATTCGAGAGGTATTGGGGAAAGAAGTGGAGAGTGGAAATGGAAAGATGAAAGAATAGAAGAGGTAAGAAATTAATAATAGAACTAAGGAAAAAGGGGATGGTGGAGATAAGGAGGAGGGGGGAAGAAGTGAGAAGTAGATGAGGTGGACACTAAAGAAAAAAAGAGAAAAAAACTCATTTTAGATTTATTTTGTTGCGAATTAAATTGTTAAATGTTTTGCCATTTTGGGGTAAAATAAAGTTGATTGATAGTTTCATTAAAATAATTAGATATTATTCAATAAATTGGAAAAATATAGAATCTCTTTATATTAGGATTTCATATTATCTGGGAATTTATTTTATTTTTATTTTGCCTTTATTTTTGAGTAGGCGGGGGTTTCAGCCAAGGCTGCTCTACGAACCCAACCCTCTATATATTTACAAATATCCATGCCCGAACCCGGATTTGAACCAGGAACCCTTAGCACCACAGTTCAGCTTTAACTGAACTGCGCCAGACGGAATTACGAAAATCTCTGGTTACTCACTATACAGGGTGCCCACTATGTATGGAATAAAGTATATATCTCGATAAATATCGAATGTATGCAACATTTTTGTATATGAAAGTTGTTTAACGTTTTATGTCTTATAAGGCAGCATTCAGTTGTTTTTATTTCAGGAAACAAATGAGTAAAGAAAAACAATTGAATTTTTTTAAATTGTAGTGTACTTTTTCATTAGGTTCGTTTGATAGAGATTTTTTTCTCTTCCCGATGATGTTAGTACCTCGGTTAGTACCCTAATCCAATAACATTTTTCAAAAAAACATCAATAACATTAATTCATTTATTTGTTTTATTTGTATGTAGGACATCTAAATTAATGTTATTGATGTGATTATAAGTTTTTTGAAGAATTTTCTTGGATTAGGGTACTAACATGTTACATCATCGAAAAGAGAAAAAAAATCTCTATCAAATGAGACTAATGAAAAGGTGCACTGCCATTTAAAAAAATTCAATTGTTTTTCGTAATTCAGAAGGAACTCAGAGATTGCACTCGACCACTTCGTACCAAAGAAAATTCTTCGCAAAAATATTTTGTTTTTGTTCCATAACTTTACCCTACACCACCTGCACCAGATCTCCCTTCACTTCAGTCCGTATGAATCACTCGATAATGACCCTTCCAGAAGTCTTGTCACCTCATCTCATTTAGTACTAGCACGTAAATCTTCTTTTTTGTCATTTCCAAAATTCGATTTTCTAACTTTCCACATTTCAATAAGGTTCGGCCATTCCAAGTAGCTATTTCCTCCTGTTATTATTCTTTTTCGTACGCAAAGCGTAATCTTTTGCACTCCCTCCCGGAGATCCGATTGGGGGACCACTACTCCGGCACATTTTACAAAAGTAGGCTTTGTGGTAGACATTTGGAAAAACTGCTTATTCTTGGGAAATCATAGGATCTTTAATGTGATAGTTTCCCGTTTCTTTCCGCATCAAATGCCGTTGGTCCCTTTTTTTCTAACCCTAGTCACCATCCGCTCATGCGCCCTATTCAAGAGGCCGTTGGCACTTGATGGAGAGATGATTTCTTATACTGAATGGCCGTTAAAACAATTATAACTAACATTTGTAATTGACTCACGGGTTATTAAGTTTATTTGTCGTATTTTCGTCGAACGTTTCGTTAGAACATCTTGTATTTAGTGCTTTATCTTTTAAAATCCGCATAATATCCAATATGATCTCTAATAAAAGTTATAATTTTTCTTTAACTCGTTGGTAATAGTTGGGATAAGTTTAATTTTTAAATTTAAAACGTGAGCTTTAAATCGTTTCCTAATAAACTCTCGTTCCTACCAAATAACTAATTTTAACTTTACTTGTGTTCATGAATTACCTACTAACTTTAAACTGTGCGTTTCCGCGATCTTCTTCCATTTACTTTAACTTTTATATAAAATTCAGAATTGACAAAAATAATAAAAGTAGAATTCTTTGGATATCATTTTACATATGTACCGTGTGTTCTATTTTGGTTGAGACTCAGCTGTATTTAAAGATAGAGACTTGTGGTTTTCACAACCTTGTGTCACTTTTTTTGTGAAACTTTTAATACCACAAACAAAAACAATCTTTCAGTTTACTTCTGGGATAAAGACTGAAAACGAAGTGTGACTTTTTTCTAAGTATCATTATCTCATGTAGGTACAATAGAAAGAAAGTAAAAAGTAGTAGGCCATAGATTCATCGAGATTTTGTTTTCTTTATTGTATCCATAGTAACTAAAGCAGCCGATAACAATCAATAGAAATGGCAGAAGGTCATTTCAAACATTTGAAAAATATGATATCCTATATATAATTAGGTAATTAAGATATACAGGGTGTTGCATTTAAAGAATACCCAGCTTGCGGTCAAATCTCAGAAACAATAGCTAAAATAAACAGTTTTGATATTTCTTCTATCGTACATGGGTAGTAAGATATGATAACATTCCAAAAAGTCAATCTTTCCAATTTCACACTGTACCTGTGAAACAAACGTAGCTAGATTGATTTTATGTGTGGTATTAAAAGTATCACAAAAAAGTGGTACAGGGTTGCGAAGTCTGCCTTTAAAACCAGGTGAGATACACTAAAGTCTCAACCAAAATAGGACACACGGTATAAAGTTTGCTACCATATTAATATTTTTCTTGACCTCAGATTAACAATTTCAATTAAAAAAATCAATTAAATTCGATCCATTATCGTCTATCAACCAAAATTTGTCGTCGCGATAAAATAGATACTAGAAATGAGGTCGCTTGCGGCATTTTTGAACGGAGTTTGCGGGTTCATGTCCTGTTGGTATTCGAAGTTTCAAGTGACAGAGCTAGCGACTGAATTGTAAATACAAACTTTTGAATTCATCGAGCTTGAATGCTTCGAAAAGTTTTACATCAAAGAGCTATCTCGTCTTCGTAAAATTACTCTAACCAATAAAAGTTTTCACCAGGAAATGTCGTTCCGTAAACTATACTTTATTTTGCACATGATTTTAATTCAAATCACAAAATAACAGAAACTCTCAGTCGCATATTTAATTAAATTAATTTATAACCGGTGAAATAGCATCTGTTGTGTCTGTTTGATGAGTTTGCCTATGATCATAAAATAATCCTGCAGGTTGTATTTTGTATACCTACAAGCACTGAAGTAACTGAATATTAATTAAGATATTACAACAAAGTAACAACATAAAATTGGCGGTGAGGAATTAAACTCTCAATGGCAGAAATTGAAAGAATTAAACAACTTGATTTAACACGGGAATTATTTGAAAGATATGTGAAAAGGGTTAAATTACATTTTTTTCGTTAATGCGTCGCATTGGGAGAAGAATAAGGGCACAATGTTTTTATTAATTAACCCCGAAATGGAGAAATTTCCGTTTGTAAAGCGTGATCTTTGAAGTTGAATGAAGAAGTAAACGATTATGTAATAGAAATAAAAACTTAGCTATACCCTCTAGATATATGACAAATTGGTTCCAGGACTCAAAGAGAGCAGAATAAATTACTCAAAGAAGGCGCCTAATCAAACGGAGACTAGATTATGACGAAAAGAGGACAGAATTCATCTGCTAAAATTTACTGTTTGTAAGAAAGGAGGGTGCTTATTACACAGTGTAACGTAAATTATTAACGTTAATTTTACAATACTAACAGTAAATTTATAATAGTTAAAATGGATTAATTTATAACAGTTGTAAGAATTTATTTTCTCTATTACAAAGCATTATTAGTGTTCACCGATTATTACGTGTTGAAAGATCCCCGTAACTTCTGCAAACAATTTTAATAAATGATTCCAACTATTGTTGGAATTTAACAACGCAATTTTACCGCACAGTACATGTCGATTTTCACATTCTTTTCTATCGTGAGCAGTAACAAGGGCACTTCGTTTAAACAAACAGCAGCGCGAGAACGCATTGAATTTTAATTGCCATCATCCATATATATTGATTTCTGGCGATTGAATTTATGATTTGGGGATTCCGGAATTATTATGGGACGGATTTCACCTATCCCTATAGTGAAAATTTTAATTGCGTTCTTCCTTCATCCTAAGTACCGCCATTTGCATTTCGCGTAATTGAAGTGCACCATCTTTAGGTTTGGAATGATATTTCTGTACCGCAATTTCCATCGACAGTTGCTGCTTTGTCTTATTTAAGAGGTATGTACATTTTAAGTTATCAAAAAGAGGGCCGGTTACCTATGATAGCTTTTAGGGTTCATGTTCAGGCTAGAATTTTTAGTTGCGGTCTAAATTTTAATTTTTAAGTACCAGTGTGAATTCTGGATACGCACCTTTGACATATATTTCCAGCTGCTGATACTGGGCGACCATTTTGCTGTGAAGTGGATCAACGGGACATGAAAGGAATTCAAGATCAAGATTCGATCCTCAACAAAGAGACAACTCGCGTAACTCTTTAGCGTTTTAGGTAAAAACTATTTTGCCCCTTACATTCAAGCAATTTGTTAACATCAGTACCCACTCTTTTCCCATCTCGGTTAAGTTATGATCGAGTTTGAAACGCGAATGTTGTTGGAGACCACCACTTCCTTATGAACGGTTGGCCATTTATGTAAGTACCCTCAGGCATTAATCAATTTATTATATACCGACCCCTGCGGCTTGGAAGGTTCTCTTTTGATTAATTTCAGGTTTGGATGCGAGAACTGGGCTCTCTTCCATGTTTTACTTGTACTGTAGGTCGGAATTTTGTATCAATGTATTAATTTGTGAAAAGTTGTCGGTAATTAGTTTGCTAATCGATCATTTTTGATTGGGGGAACTTCAATTGTATAGTGTATTTACTAAGAGTCGTAAGTACCAGTATTTCTGTTGGTATCTAAGTTAATTTGTACTGTTATTACTACCCTCGTATCTTCTCAATTGCATACGAGGAGGAAAGCTGAGTGGCGCTCAACCCCATTGGTAAGTGCAACGAAGGACGAAGATCAAATGCCCAAAACGAAATACCGCTGTGGAAGATTTCAAGCTCTTAAGTATTTTATGTTTCAACCCTGAGCTAGTGGGCCCTTTATGCGGCGAGTTTGAGGAAAGGCAGCGCCAACTATACCAACCGGCTGGAGATGGGGTGAAATGAAAAAATGCAATCTCGTAAAAGCTATTTTAATAAAGAAGTTTCAACAAAGAGATGGATTCAACGGCCGAAAGTAGAATCGAAGTACCAATGGAAGTTAGCACGAATATTATACCCGGTTACATTAATGTACCTGAGAGAAAAGAAAAGGAGCCTACAATGGGGTTACCTTACAGGATGGGCATTTAGACGCGTTGGAAGAGCCATTAAGCGAATCGGTGGCGGAAATGAGTAAGAAAATGGACTCACAGAATGAGCTAAGATTTAAACGGAAATAATTAATTAATTAATTGACAGGCAGAAAGCGGAAATAAAGGCAATGGGGATGAAGACACTTGGCGAATGGAAGAACGAAGGGCTATAATCAAACAAGTACGAGGATACTTGAGAGAGATGGACCAAGAAATGGACCAGGTTAAGGATGGAACAGAGTTACACGCAACAAAAGGTGACGAGGCCTTTTCGTTTTTTAAAAAAGTGATCCACGATCATCAAGACACAAATGTAAAAGAAATAAATGAAATTCGGGAAGAAATGAAAGACATGCCGATACAAGGGCGGTTACACTATGTGGTAAATTTAAAAAGTGACCAGGGGCGGCTCGAGAAATTCGATGGCTTTTGAAACTTTTGTAGGCGAAGGATCCAAGGGTTTATAGAACGCAGTTTACCGGGGTTGATGAATTGAATTCAAAACGAAGAGGAGGGTGGTGCTAAAGTTTGGTATGATACGATCGGGAAAAAAATTTCGGATTACGCAACATTTGAAAGTAACTGTTGTAAGCAATTTTGGGAAGAATGCGAGCAGAATTAAGTGACATGGCAATTAAATTTAGGGAAAAATAACTGAAATGTAAGGACCCGGGTGAAGTACCTCATGGAGAATTATGCAAAATTTTACAGGCAAGAATGCCAAAATAAATTTTAATTATGCGTTTAGCGAGGTTCTATGAAGAGGACGTTTCACAAAGGTGATAACAGATTGCAATTCCAATGCGGGGGGTATAATGACAGGAATGTGTATAAAGGAGAATACTGTAAAGAACTGAGGGAGAAAAACACAGCAATATTATAGTATTTTCTAAGATCTCTATAAAATGCCGTACACTGTTCACTTAGATTGCCTAAAAAATACTGTCTGTAAGGGGGTCTTCGAAGTAATCCCCCCGATCGTTGATTTAAAATACAGGGTGACAATTTGAAAACTTACCACCCCCCATATCTTAGTAAATGGACAAGATATTTAAAAAAATCAAAATCCGTTTCGGTGATTCGGAGGGGGAATCACAATTACATAGTTGGCGACGCACCCCCTCACATCCCCTGCGCCCCAGCCACCCCAACTTTTAAATCTTAAATAGTGACCCCCCATGTGTGATACGTCGTTGGAAAGCTCTGAAAAACTGCTTTCCAACCGTACCAAATAGCATTACATTTAGGTTAGTAATTATCGTGCAAATCAAAAAATTTCCAACGACGTATCACACATGGGGGGTCACTATTTAAGATTTAAAAGTTGGGGTGGCCGGGGCGCAGGGGGTTGGAGGGGGTGCGTCGCTAACTATGTCATTGTGATTCCCCCTCCGAATTGCCGGAACGGATTTTGATTTTTTTTAATATTTCGTTTATTTACTAAGATATGGGGGGGGGGGAGTTTTCAAATTGTCACCCTGTATATGCTTTTCCAGCACCTCATTGTCCGTTTAGTTTGTACCTACTTGCAGTCAATGTTCCCGTAGATTACTTTCACGTTGTTAAAAATGACATTACAAAATCAAACAACAGAATCTACCCGTTATTAAACATTAACGCATGAGTAGGTACATATAACTTTAAATAAATAAACCTAATATAACATTTCTGTCGTTATCGAACAACCCTTCATTCTAACGTTAACATAAGGCGACCTTAATAAGATAGAAACATGCAGACTTTTTATTCTCTTGGAAGTCCCTTAAAATGCTAAAAGTTGCCCGCAAAAACTTTTAATCCATAAAGGAGTCAAACCGACCATCGCAGTGAAAAAAGACATTATGTTCTTTCGCGGATCCTCCGTCATGCCATAAATCACAGCTGTACTGCATTAAGTAGCAATAATCGGCAGTATCCTTTCCGCAAAGAATGAATGGGATAATTGCTGAAAAAGTTGTTTTTAGTTTGAAGCTTGTGTCATAAATTGTAATGTAATTAAAATCATTATCCGGAACGGAGTAAACGTTAATAGAGTGCAATTCGTATTTAAATGGTTTAGATTATATGTATAAGATTTGTATTTTCAGTTTATTAGTAGTAAATGTTTTTCGATATAGTTTATAGCCAGAATGTGATCGGAATGATGCACTTGAATGTATCTTGCATTAGAATTTAAGCGAAAAGCAAATTGTTTCATTTTTCTAATCCTAAACGTTTTACTACATTGATCGAAATCTAACAAGCGTTTCAGTTTACCTACTTTCAAACAATTCGGGATTTTATTTTTAATACATAAGGAATGACACAGAATACGACTGGCTAGTTGAAGAATAAAGGATCTAGCAAAGGATAGTACTAACAGGATCAGAGTCAACCATCACATTAATGCAGCTTTCATGTGGATACGTCGAAAAAATGAAAAGTAGAAATTAAGGAAGGTCAAACGATAATCCATGTGACAAATTAGTTATAGTACTGGAAATTATTAGTCCAGTTAAATTACGGTTTGGGCTGGATGTTGTCATTTCACTCAACGAAACAAAAAAAAATCCGCTGAATCCGAAAATCATATTGCTCTGAGCGAAGTAATGAACAGAAATGAATTTGTTTATAATCGAATATTTTCTATAAGATGCAGTTGGTATGGAACGTTCATTTTGAAATTTATGGAAAAATATAAAAAAAGAATCCCGAAAATTAACAATTGGTGTTTACTAAGAAAAATTCATCCGATTTTTTGCCAAATTCGTATTTGGTCACTTCTTTTGATAACAAAACAATATGACAAACCCGATCATCGTAGGTTTTATAGTTTTATTACATAATTCAAATAAACAAATTTATAAAACGATGCTTGGTCTTTCAAACTGGGCGACTCCCAGAGCATTCTCAATTTTTTCATAGATGGTGGAACTCTAAAAAAACCTTTTCCAAAAATTGTCCCGATGATTCTTGCAAATCGACGGACTGTGGAATTTTGTTAGTTAGTTAGTAACAATTGGAATAACTCCCGAAATATAATAAGAAATGTAACCTAGAATGTAACTCTATAATAGGCCGTTGGCATTTTGATTAATAAAAATCATACATTTTGGTCAAATAGAAGCATAAGAAAAGTTAAAGCTTTAAAGAATCGTTCGATTCGGCCCGATTTGCAAAATCATTTTTGGTCGTTTCAAACACAAGCCCAAAGTCAAAAACTGATTCTCGTGAACTATTAATCGGATTTAGAGGTATTTTTTTAAATGTAGGAGTAGGTCTTTCCGAGAGCTTTCCATTCGCCTATTATAGATTTACATTTCTTGTTGTATTTGCAAATTATTCCATTTAACTAAGAAAATTCTTCGGATTTTGAAAAAAAATTCCACAGTCCGTCGATTTGCAAGAATCATCGGGACAATAATTGTTGAAATAACTTGCTTTAGAGTTCTGTAAGAAAATTGAGAACGCACTGGGAGTCCCCGAATGTGAAAGAGAAAGCGTCGTTTTTTTAATTTATTCATTTAATTAATCAATGACTATGATACTTACGGCGATCGGGTTTGTAATATTGTTCTGTCATCAAAAGAAGTGACCAAATACGGATTTTCAAAAAGATCGCATGAATTTTACTTGTAAAAACAGATTGTTAATTTTCGGGATTCCCTTTTTATATTTTTCCGTAAAACACAACATTTGCAAATGAAATTTCCGAACCAATTTTATCTTAAGGAAAATTCATTTCTCTTCATTTTTTCTGTTAGAGCAATTATTGTTATCGAGATAATTGAAGTTAAATGCGAAAAACACGAGATTATCCCATTTTTTCTTTGTTTTTTGTTTTAGACTGGTTCACTGTTCGAAGATTCTCTGTCCTAGGGGCATTTCAGACAACATTTGGCCAAATAGGCTTTTTTTACTAATTGGTACCTGCTGAACACGAATATCGATGTTGGCACCTCGAAATCTGAACAGGAAGTCCAGAATTCAAGATGGCGGCCAATTTCCGAAAATGTTGATATTTTTACTCATGCGATTGATTTTTTCGATCTAAAAACCGATTATAATGTTACTCCTGACGGAGGTATGGCACGATAATAATAGTGAACAAATGTTTAAACAATGATTCCATAGTTTTTCTAACCTGAAAGTGCGTAAAAGTGGAAACCTTTTTTTCATAGTACTATGGCTACTGTTTAAATTTCTTCACAACGTGTAATTATTAAATTATTTCTGTTTTGGGAAGCATTTTAGTTACTGTGCGTCGTGTGATTGCTGGAGGCTTCAATGATTAAAGAAACGTTTTCTGTAACCGTCAGACGACACAGATTTCCTCCTTAGAAACGACCCATTTTTTCGATCTAAAAACAGATTATAATGTTATTCCTGAGGTACTTCACGATAATAATAGTTAACTATTGTTTTAACAATAATGTAATAGGAGGATGCAGGATGCGTAAAATTAAGGATTATGAAATTCCCAGTTCCCCTTGCTAAAAGGAGGACTTGCAAAACGATTGTTTCCAGTAATCCTGACACATGTAAGTATTCCCGACATGCGTTTATATTGCATAATTCTCCTTACAAAGTTTTGATAACTACAATCTTTCGAATTGTACGTTAATTTTTAAATGAAAAAAATGAAGGGAGTTCAACTATACTGCGGTGTTTCGGAAGATTCTGATTTTGCTAGGTATTAATTACCATTCCTCAGGATATATTATTATTATTAAGGGATGAAAGCATATAGAAAAGTGAATACAAATTACAAATACCTTAGTTATTCTCATGGTGTTAGGTCAATCGTCTTATTGACAATTAGGTAGTACAAATCAATTGAGCTTTGCGATATTTTTACAAAGTTTTGACGAGCAATACGACAAAGGACGATATCTAGAGCAGCCTTCGGAATTAATCTAACGTTGGGAGAATGGGAATGTAGCTATTTTCAATTCAGGATAGATAAGGTAGTCTGAGCGACATTTCATAGTTTATAAGATAAAAAAAGTACATCTTGAGATTTACGCCTGATATGCCGTAATGATGGAAAAGGATGAAATGCTAGAGAAGATTAGATGGAATCGCAAGAGAATGGAGTTCAGAATTGTTAGATCTAAAGCTTCGCAGCTCCTGAAATCTCGAAGTGATGAAGAAGCAACAGGAATGCATCTGTATCTGTAGCGTTTTTCTAGTATCCGCTTCCTTGAAGTGAAAAGCTTCCAAGGAGGAAATCTGTGTCGTCTGACGGTTACAGAAAACTTTTCTTTCATCATTGAAGACTCTCGCAATCACCAGTACGCCGTCAAATGAGGCCTCTTCAAGGTGATGCGACAAGATTTCTTCCTCTAATAAAAGGAAATTCTTCCATATGAGGTTATGGACCATCGCGGATATCTTTCACACGACGCACAGGAACCAAAATGCTTACCAAAACAGAAATAATTTAATAATTACACGATGTGAAGAAATTTAAACAGTAGCCATAGTACTATGAAAAAAAGGAATCCACTTTTACGCACTTTGACGTTAAGCCTAATTTACATTTGGCAAGTTTACTGGCGGAAAGTACTGTCGGTCAGTAAACTTGCCACGTGTAAATGCGCGGAAAGTGCCAGTTAAATAGAAATAGGGTAGCAAGTTTACTGGCAGAAAGTACTTTCCGCCAAATGTAAATTAGGCTTTAGAAAAACTATGAAATCATTGTTTAAACATTTGTTCACTATTATCATCGTGTCATACCTCCGTCAGGAATAACATTATAATCCGATTTTAGATCGAAAAAATCGGTCGCATGAGTGAAAATATCAACATTTTCGGAAATTGGCCGCCATGTTGAATTCTGGACTTCCTGTTCAGATTTCGAGGTGCCAACATCGATATTCGTGTTCAGCAGGTCCAAATTAGTAAAAAACGCCTATTTGGCCAAATGTTGTCTGAAATGCCCCTAGAACCTGTTAAAACGCTGTTTTTTATAAAAGTGAACCAGTATATTTATAACAATATGGTCCAGGAGTTTCCGGCAAGGGGGACTATGATTTTCGGATTCAGCGGATTTTTTTATATAAAATACACTTGGTCTCGTTGAGTGAAGTGACAGCATCCATTTTAGACTACTTTTGATGCTAATTTGACTGGACGGCGGTATTTACTTACTAGTGACGGTAAGAAGGCAAAAGATAATAGATTTACTTACTGTACGTAAAATGCAAAAGAGATTCTTCAAAAATTGAACGTTAGCTTATAAAGAAAACCCAATTTGGAGGAAGTGCAGCAGGGGAATGTCCAACTCGTCGCTGTATTCGCTCTGAAAGCGATTAATTCGAGCTTTTAATTAATTACTCAGCCTGTAATTTTCGGAAAAATGTAAGATAGACGTCGGGTTTCTCGTTTTAAGTGCGATCATTTTGATATAACTCTGGACGTTGTCTGTCGGTTTTTTCTACAACTCATTAAATTGTCATTCATTAACCCAATTAGGCGCAAACAAACTAATCAATCCAATTAATATCTATTGTTCATTGAAATTTTCCCGCGCAACAACTGTTGTAGTTATCTACACCCCGACATGTCTGCACTGGTGTCTGCAAAACTGATAACGTGTCAACAACTCGATTTGGAACCCGTTTCTATCCTGGTTTTCTGTTATTATGGGAATCTCAAATGCTTAATAATTAATTAACGGCGGCGCTGAAATATTAAAACATTAATTGGATCCCTTCTTCCCTGGCAAGAGAGCATTCGGCGGCTGTAAGAATAATTTAATTATTCCCACCGGAAGGGTTGCAAAAAACTGACTTACGTACTTAGCGGCGGTAAAATAAACGATTACACAAAAATAGAAATACAAACAACTCACTCATCGAGCAAATGTTTACATTCCGGGACTCTTTCGTAACAAAGCGACGAACTCGATACCAAATGTACTTCGGGGCGGAAAACGGGTGCTTCGTTATACCTGTTCAGAGACTTGCGTGCCTTGTATGCACGGGTGCGATGCGAGAAACCCCCAGAGCCGTAATGGAGGCATTTCTGGGCCTGCCTCCACTAGATCTCTACGTGAGACCGCAGTCCACTTTGGCATCCTTGCGACTGAAATATAAGGGGTTGTTGAATAGCAGAGGTATTGATGTAGGCCAATCTTGAGTTCTGGGTGAGGCGATTCTAGTCAGGGAGGTAGTACAAAGGGCCCGAATTTGAGGTCTAGGTACGCGTGGACTCTGTCCTCCCTCCTACCGCAATACAATTATAAAAATTATTATCACTTAATTTGTAACACTTGTAACCAGGTGGGGTCATGTAAAACCCCATAGGCCATTTTTGCAAATATCTTTGAAAGTTATAAAAAGATAAGTAATTTATTACCTACAACTACACGGAACTATGTAAAAACGAGGCAATGATGAATGTAATTTAACAGAGAAAGTTAAGCTGGCGTCTTTTTTGACCCCAGCCAGTATTAGGAAGGTTAAATATAAAGATCCTATTTACTATGCAACTGAAAATTGTTGCTCTGTTTGTACCTGTGAATTTGAAATTTTACCCAACGGTAAGTAAAGGGGCTGCACGGGTTCTAGCGCAACTTCCGGCCAAATTACATGTAATTTCCCATAAGGAATTCTAAGGTTCGTTTGGGCTTTTTTTGAGCACTTCTGGTCAGTGCGCATGCGCGCTCCGCCCCTTTGCGCAGGCGTCATTTGGACACCATCTTTGCGCAGGCGTCATTTGGACACCATCTTTGCGCAGGCGTCATTTGGACGCCATCTTGGAATCCTCAAGTTCTTGGAATCCTCAAGTTCTTGGTATCCTCAAGTTCTTGGAATCCTTAAGTTATTGGAATCCTCAAGTTCTTGGACGCCATCTTGGAATCCTCAAGTTCTTGGAATCCTCAAGTTCTTGGTATCCTCAAGTTCTTGGTATCCTCAAGTTCTTGGAATCCTCAAGTTCTTGGACGCCATCTTGGTATCCTCAAGTTCTTGGACGCGCCATCTTAGAATCCTCAACTTCGACCCCTTCGTACCCTGAAATTTTTTTTTTAAATGGAACGGATTCGAACCGCCAACCATTGGATTACAAGTCCTATAGCATAACCACTGAGCTAATTAGACTATTATGGTATAATGCTTGGATAGTTGTATTTATATGGAACCTATTTTAACGGAACGGAGTCGCCATCTATTGGCGTCGTAATGCATATAGAGGTATATTTTCAACCGGCTCCCTCTATTAGATTGATGCGACATCAAACGGTTAGATATGAGGGTTCAGGAGAGAGATGCAAGGGGGGAGAATTCTAACCTATAATTCCATCTCGGAGGTAGCTCCCCCATTTGAGAGACATACACAAGGGGGCCCCATTCTAACCTATAACCAGAACAGGGGTGGGTAGGGAAATAAAACAACAAAAACAAAATGTAGGGCGTTTTTATTTAGAGCTGAAATAGCGATTTGAGCCCCATTCTAACCTACAACCAGAACAGGGGCGGGTAGGGAAATAAAACAACAAAAACAAAATGTAGGGCGTTTTTATTTAGATCTGAAATATCGATTTGAAGTTTATTATTACAATTAAAGCGCTTACTCTACTTACATAAAATTTGCGTCGAAGAGGACCGACGACGGCAACGCCCCTATTTTTTTGGATGCCGACATTGTTATTCATAATTGGAAATCCCCGCTCCGTTCTACACATAGGTATATAATTAAAACGTAATACATGGGGGGTTTTATACCTCGCTGGGTTTATCCCGCCGAAAATAATAGTAGTTTCTTGTTCTACAAATATACGGTTAAAACGTATAGTAATATACATGCAGGTTTACCTCGACTCCTCGCAAAAATGATTGCACATT
>NW_022170403.1:12272247-12611102 GCF_008802855.1 Photinus pyralis | reverse complement strand
AATAGTTCTAAAGGTTGTAAATTTTCCAAAGACCCTAAGAAGGGTTCTAGAGGTTCTAAGAAAATTCTAGGAAATCTGAAGAACCTAAATCGTTCCAAAGGTCCAATAAAGGTTCTAAAAATTTTCAAGAAGGTTCCAATATGGCGCTAAGCAGGTATGTTGGCCTAAGTAGAAAATCTATAATCGTTCTGGGGCAGGAAGTGACCTCACAGTCAATTAGAATCGAACAGAATTCTCTACGTCCCTCCCCTTGGATCCGCCCGTCACTTTCTTAGTCACTATTCTAAATCCGCCATTGGACCCGCTGCATGTCTGGCTCCATCCGCCATCTTGGATGTTATTTTGGACCCGCCACCTTGAATCCGATCATAATTCGATCTCCAAACTTGGTACCAATCACGCTGATATTAGTAATTCGGTATTTTTCCACCAATTTCCATATTCTTTATACTTTTGAATGGTTTACAATAAGTCGTCGAGATCAGGGAAGCGAAATCAGATTCTTCCATTGCTATTATAAGCAGTAAATGTCTATAACAAATAAAAAAGTGTCAAAACCTAGGTCAAAACACTATGTAAATGTTTATTACAAATTAATGCTGAAAATACCGGAAGCAATTACCTGTCTCTTATCGCAAAGTAAGTAAGTATCGTTTATACTGTATTGAATTTGTGCTTCGGTCAATATCCCTGATCAATAGGAAATAAGGTTACGACCCCAGATTTAAATAAACATCTAATTTTTGTTTTGTTTTCTTTCCTATACACTCCTACTAATATAAATAGGTGTTTTAGCGATGGACATACTCCCATAATGCTTGGACGACTTGTCACCCTAAATAATGTGTCCTCTCTTACTAGGCGTGTCTATCCTGCCCTATGAACACTTTATTTATTTCTAACAGTGTGGTAGTGACCCATGGAAACAATTGATACATGAAAAAAACCTGTGCATCACCATTATTGTTTTCATTGCCTGCTACTTGTAATACCTCAAAAAATGAAAAGAGAAAAGAACACAATTTACAATTTGCACCATCGTGCTGAAATAAATAATTATAGACTAGTATAATATCGCAAAAACATTTGAAAAGCGCCCTCTTAAATAAAATCATGATTTCAAAAAGACAAACAAAAGTTTGGGTCATAATCATAACTCAAAGATAATTAACGACAAGAAACGGAAAATTATGATACAAAGGGCCATATATCATTTTGAAGTCGTTTCGCCATAACTTTGTGTACATCTTTTTTCTTACTTTATAAAAAATGCGCAGGGCAATTGTTCAGCGTCCATGATTATATAATTTATATTTTAATTTGGCGATCGATTCGTTTATGATTTTCTTTCATATGAGCGGTAAAACGTAAATAACTTCTTACTGACAAAAAATAGGTAGTACATTTAAAACTGTCTATGATTTAATACCGGTTTGCAATCTTTTTCACCATCCGAAGCGGTTGTGTTTAATTTGCGGAGGATTTCGAAAATGTAAAAGAAGTTTTAGATGATTTTCCTTTAGCGCAATTGGGTCTATTTTCAACGCAATGAAGCCGGCCTGAATGTAAATGACCATGCTTGGACTTTCTCATAGCAGCATTTCCACATTTGAAGGAGTTTAGTTAACTGATCCAAATATGCTATAAGCACCTAATAAGATTTTCTCATGTGATACCCACTCTTTTATTAAAAATGTGTTCTCCTCGTATACTTTGAGTGGATTTTGGTTCGATTGTGAACCGTTTTCAAAATTAATTTAAAAGTTAACGATTGAAGCTAGAACGTTTTAATCTGTTCACTTTCGCTTATGATTTTCCTATTAAATTGATGGATTATACAATAGTTTATTGTATTTGATTAATAATAGAGCTTTGTTTTTGACATTCATGCTAAAAAGGCCAACATGAAAATTTCAGCAAGCGGAAATTAACAACCATCTTCGCGGTCATTATTACCTAAATCTCATTTTCTAAGCTACGGGTATTAAAAGAAAAACCACCATTCATTGTCGACAATCTTTGCATAATTACAAATCTTGATAAAACGGTTTTTAATTATAAGCTCCAATTTGCAAGGTAAAAAAGCTAAAAAATAAGTCACACAAATGGTGTTAGCGTTATTTTAGTGTTTCTAACCTACGAAAATTCAATTTCAAAGTAATTTGCAACTAAAATTACTTTTATGAAATTTAAATTAAGTTTAAATAGAATTGTTTCTTTCCGTGGCCTACAAAAAGTGCTTTACACTAATTAACCTATCAGTTATAATGCGAATATTAGGTTACGAAGTGTTTGGTTTAATGTACTACTTTATTAAACAGGTGCTGTTTAAATTTAAAGAAGGTGTAAATGTTAGAGTAGCAGCACTTTAATCATCCATTACGAGAGTTTTATGCCTCTTATTTGCAAACCAAGATGTGGTATAATAAATAATTAACTTACACTGAAGAAGTTTCTTTATGTTGAGGTATCCCATAAACGGAAAAATAAAAAATTATTGGACATCATTGGCACTGGATTCTCATTAAAACGCCAGTTCAAGAGAAAGGAAGATTCCTTTGGTAGGCATGTACCTATATCCTTAAGAACCGGACAAAGACGGAAATTTAATAATTCACGCGTGAACATATTAACCTTTCGGTTATTATAGCCCACATATCTCATCAAAGGGTATATAAGCTAGTCATTATCATCAGTCAGTACGCTGCGCCCTTACTGGCAGCCCTCTAATTAAGTATTACTTCGCATTACGGTAGCATATAATCTCCTGTTAAGATTAAATTCTCTGAGTGGTAAGTTATAAAATCCGATGAATAACAGTGAATTCAAGTGTTGCGACCCTTTTTCAGTGTGTTACATCAAAGGCAAATGCGATCTTTTCGTTCACGTTTCAGTCAGGTATTAATTCGTGCAGAAGAAATAATGGATACGAATCCATTCACGTTAAATGTCACTTAACATGTCCTCTCTAACATATTAATGCAAGGGTATTTTCAAATGTGGTTTTAGTAATAAGCAGAACGAGGTTCATTTCCAGAAAGCTCCCTTTTTCAGGTGAACAAAAAAAGACACTGTTAGTTGTCATTAATGGGCTTTGGTTTATTAGGTTCGCTTTAAGTATGTACTATCGTCTTTAAAACATTTTTTGTTCTAGCTCTTTAAATTCATACATTGAAACTTTCGCGTGTTGTGCATGGCAACACCCTTTTAATCCACGTATTGTTATACTTACGAATATAAATTTTGTTTTCTATTAAGTTTATCATATAGCAGTTGATTTCAATATTTTAAAACTATGAACATAAAAAGAGTTCATATAATATTGATTTATGTTCCACATGACACAAACAACAAAAGTCGCTTGTCTGCTTAGCCGGTAAAAACCAGCGACAAACCTAAGAGCAGGTTTCTAATCTTTGTACAAAAATAATATACCAATGTTTACGGAACGCAATAAAAAAACCACTTTGGGCGCCAAATAAATAATGCTCCGTGGAATGGTATGCAGTCAACCACAGCACCCACAAAACACCTGTCCAGCTAATTCAAACAAATCAAAATTGAGACTTAAAGTTTTTGTAATCTCTTCTGGTACACTTCCGGCATCTGATACAAAAAAAAATCCCAATATTGACTTAAATTAATCATTTGGGAGACTCAGAGGCCTCGATCAACTTCTGAAAATTTCAAAGAATTTATTACAACAAAAAATTGATCTTGAATACCGGAAGGTACATCTAAGATAAAGACTCTATTCGGGTCGCACAATGGGTTCGAATCAAAACACAATTAATTGCTTGATAATAACAAAAATTTATTCCAAAACGCATGAAATGAAATTTAAAACAAAACTCTTGAAAGAAAGGGAAGTTTACAAAGCTTGTTCGGACAAATTACCGAGCACGCAAGCGTTCAATAAATGCTTTTAATTAGCAACCAGTCAGCAAATTAGCTAAAAATTGCACAAAATATACGGAAATGTTTTTAGAAGTGTTGGTAGTAGTGACGGCCTCCCCAGAAAAGGGACCCGTGGACAGAAATCGAAACAAACAACGTTATTGGACAAACTGAATAAAAAATCAAATTATAATTCTGAAGCCAGAAACGTTGTTAAAAATCCTTCATAATTTCAAACGGTAGTCGAATTGGGCCACCTGTTAATCACAGTGCAGACTATTTCCGAGGTGAAACAATTTAACGGAAGCATACCTAATGCAACACGGAACGCAATACGAAGAGATGATTCATGACGAATAATTAGGCGCGTTTTTAGAAAAGTTACCATCTCAAATTTACTAAATTCCCAGTAAAGTAAAATTCCCGGAGAACTCAAAGAAAAGGACAAGGCTTTACATGCAAATAGAAGTACTTTCGCATATTTCTTATTTATGGCGTTACTTGATCGAAATGGGATTTAGGAAAATCGTTTACGATTATACGCTTTTCATTTTTTTTGTAGGCGCCATAAAATAAACGAGTATAATCTCTACATAAATATGAAATTATTGACATACTGTGGCTATTAATTAGAGTGGAAGTAGTAAATCTGATCATAACTGCAGAATATTTAATTGAATTCCCACGCAACCCTAATAATACGACGTTAATCTCTTGAAATGTGTGTAGGATTTCAAAAATTGGTTCGAACCATGGCATGCGATTTCAATGTAAATTGAACGGATATTTTCGTTCCAAATCTAGCTGCCTGTATATTCACGATTTCCTCACATCCTGCTGCTGCTTTCCTAAACAGATAAAGTACCTACACGTAATTCGCGTAGACGAAGAATTTAAATATGTAGTTTATCCCTTTAAGAAGAGAACGTTAAAAGTGTACCTACCGAACAACTTTTGGTTAGAGTAAAATTAAATAACAAAAGTGCGCTACTTGAAACTTTTTCTATTACGCTTTGCACGTTAACAGCCAAGCCGAAGGGTAATTTCAACAGCATAAGAAGCTCAGAAATACTGTACGGGAAGGGGATGTGCCGACAACACCTCGGATGAGGCAAAACAAGATTAGATTCAATTTTCTCAGCGAATAGGTGAGATTTACACCAGTCTCTAAATCTCATTTTCGAAGCTATATCCATCGACCGCTATAAACGCAAAAAAGTTCAATGCATTGAAATTATCTTTTTCCAATGTTATTGCCGCGTTATTGCATATTAAAAGGTTTATAATGGAAAGTAAAATACGTACTCCGCATAAAGCTAACTTAATACCTGATTAGTTTTTACCATCCCAATGCTACGTTAATTATTTGCGACATAAAGCAAATGGTACGTTTTTGTACGCGTAAAATCCCTAATCGATATCCTGCTACGAACCAGAACTAACCTAACATATTAGCAAGAAAATTCAACGCGTCCTAGGTGGAAAATGAACTACGTCGATTTATAACTTGTCATGTTTCTATACAAAACATTTCACAGAAGTTTTAATGGTGTCGGATGTTACAAGAAAAGTTATTGACTTATTGACAAATAGGTAGTATGTCATAATGCGTTTATCAAATTCGCTTTACTTGTTTTGCAAGGGAAAGAAGATAAATAACTCTTCATTTGACGTAGATTGAAAGCAGAAATTTCCATATTGCAGTGCTTTGATACCAAAATGGGAATTTTTAATATTACTCGCAATTCAAAGTTATAAAATTTAAGTTGGGAGGAAGTATACGTTTTCTAGATGTGATATTTATTACTCACGTAAGTTAATTGAAGTAAACCCTAACTATTAATCGTTTAATTTGTCATTAGTATGGAGTTTGAATGTTTATTGTAGCAGTTTTCTTGTGCAGGTATAAGTATGGTACAAAGTCACACTGATCGGCCCCTGTGCGTGAAATGTGAAAACCAGGGTCTATCCCTAGTTTGAGGTACCTACATCGTAGGCAAAATGGGCATGACCCCGAAAAGCCTTTATAAAAAAAAGTATAATTATTGTGTAAAAGTATTTAAACAATGGTATAACAAATATTCCCATGAATATACGACATATGCGATGGCAGTTTTATATGCAACTGTTCCAAAATGCAATCGAGTCTTATTTTGGGCTAATGATTTCAGAGAAAAAAACCTCTTTTATTTCGGCCAATATTTCGTCTTTTTTATTTTAGACTTCCTCAGGGCTCTACAGTGTACAGTAAGAAAAGTAAGAAAAACGGGCAAATATTAAGACTACCTTTTATTAACAAGCTTGTTGTATAACTTACTACCCGGTTGCAAACTTTACTCAACTTAATTTTATTTTCTACTATTACCTCGAATATTACTATTAAACGACGGAAACTATTCACTAAGGTTACCTAAAACATGATGAATTGAATACTGCTTTCTGTAAGGGGGCCATCGAAGTGACCCCCCCCCTCCCCCTAACTCTAAGCAGCCACCTCCACTCCAATCTAATCGTGGGTGGGTTATTATTATTATGCGCTCGTTCCGCACCCACGCGCCACTGATAATAATTCTTGCGCCATTATCGTTTTTTAGCAATCCGAAAACACATTTGGGAGGGGCCAAGTATATGTAGCCCCCCCCCCTCCCCTACGTCTTTTGTCACTGGTATCTATGCCATCGGATATATCTGGATATGCACTTGAATTAAAGCTAGCGCCATCACGGTTAACCCATTACAAATTTTCAAAAAGGAGGGGGGGGGGGCAACTTAACGTTTTTAAAAGTTACTTTTTTCCTAGCTTTTTTCTATCATGTTTCTACAGGGTGGTGTTTTTAAGTCGAACACCATAGAAGTATCTCAGGAACGGTTTGGAATTTTAATTCGGGATCCATTACCTTTTTTGAATAATCGATGAAAAGGAATCATTTTAAACATATTTTCAAGAATGGCCGCTTTTCCGGTTGTATCAGAACGATAGCGGAACTTTCTTATTGCAAATGGCACTATGTTTTCTGATGCCATTTTTGAATTCCTCATAAAAATCAGTATAATTTTGTCAATATGATGCTATGTCTAACTGACATGGCTTCGAAGTTGTTTGACATTTTTTCACAGAGAGGTTCAGTAAATTAGCCACATCACTGTTGTCTGACAACTTAGCAAAATGTTTCTTTTTACGAATGGACAGCTAAAAATCCACCCTATTAAATGTTATCGGTCTGATTTTCAAATGTGATTCGAAAATAATACGAATAATCGTTCAAAGTTGACAATCGGTTTTTGGTCAAAAACTTGAAATTTTCAAATGAAAACCATTATCTTTATTATGCACCAATAGAGAGAGCATAAAAAACGAACAAAAAATTACACTTTTCTAAAGTGGACAGTTTTTTTATTTTTTTTTTAAGAAAAACTTTGCAAATACTATTTTTTTTATTTCACTTCTCCGAAAAAAAACAATATGTCGTCACGCAGGAGTTGGGCGCGTTTACAAGATCTCTCCGACGACAAAAATTTGAAAACAATCGGACCCTTACTATAGAAGACAATAGAAAAACACTGAAAAATCACCACGTTAGTATAACACTCGGTGATGGCGCCCAGATGTCGCTGACCCCATCTTGAAGCCCCGTCTCTAAAGTTTTTCATTACATGGCCCCGGTAGGTGCATGTACAATTGTACACTACTGAGATTAAAAGTTACCTTTTTACAAATACATTTGCAAAAATGCTACAAAAAAGAAGATAGTTTGGAAAATATTAACTCTTCACAGCAACACTGTGCAAGTAGGAATAATACGATAACGTTCAAAGTTGACAATCTCATTTTCACGAAAATAATTCGTTCAAAGTTGGGTCAAATTGAAATTTTCAACCATTATCTTTATTATGCACCAATAGAGAGAGCATAAAAAACGAACAAAAAATTACACTTTTCTAAAGTGGACAGTTTTTTTATTTTTTTTTTAAGAAAAACTTTGCAAATACTATTTTTTTTATTTCACTTCTCCGAAAAAAAACAATATGTCGTCACGCAGGAGTTGGGCGCGTTTACAAGATCTCTCCGACGACAAAAATTTGAAAACAATCGGACCCTTACTATAGAAGACAATAGAAAAACACTGAAAAATCACCACGTTAGTATAACACTCGGTGATGGCGCCCAGATGTCGCTGACCCCATCTTGAAGCCCCGTCTCTAAAGTTTTTCATTACATGGCCCCGGTAGGTGCATGTACAATTGTACACTACTGAGATTAAAAGTTACCTTTTTACAAATACATTTGCAAAAATGCTACAAAAAAGAAGATAGTTTGGAAAATATTAACTCTTCACAGCAACACTAACTGCAAGTAGGAACTAATCGATAACTTCAGTTTATTCTCATACTTTCTTCAGTGGTATTCAACCTGAAGAATTTTTTATCGCAAACCACCTTCGAAAAAAAAATTTAGTGTTAAATAAGAGAAGTGTATGGAAACCCTATTTTTAGTATAAGCACAAAGTAAATCCAGAATATGGTCGATGCAATATAGGGTGTTTTCCTGCGAAAATCACGATCGCACACACAATTTAACCAGTAGTTGCTTCGTCATATTCGGAGTTTATTATCTTCAGATTTACATAAAATAGTATCTTCACAATTAAATTAAAAAAAAAAACTTACTGTTGGTAAGACAATTTCGTCGCCCCGCACTTAATTGGCATTAGCTACCTCTATAGAGAATTTTCACAGGCGAAAAAGTTGAGCGTCTAGTCCAACCTACTCACGGAGATTGGGCCTTAATCGCTGAAAAAAATAAGCGAAAAAAACTAGTCTTTTACAAGTGAAAACAACTTAGTAGCTAAACAAAGTATCAATATAGCTCGCTGCCTGTTCTTAGATAGTACAACGTTTTGATTAAGAGCAAATAGTTTCAAAATTGCCCCTCATCTCAAGCTAAATGATGAAATAAAAATTTTTTACAATAATATAGATAGTTCTGTCTCTCTTTCGACTTAAACTTCCAACTTGCGTTATAAAAAAATGTTATTCTGTTGTAATTTTGAGTTTTTCTTCAAATTACAAGGACCTAGGACATAGTGTTAGTAGTAAAATTACCAGTAGTAACCTACACATTGTAGTGATTTTGAATTTTCAGGTACCAGTCGCATGATAAAATCCTGTGACAATGCCAAACAGATGCACAAACGACAAATTTTAATTCTGATGATGATGAATTTAATTACAGGGACTAATTATAGCTATATTAAAATTATATTAAAAGATACATGCACAAAGCGCAATGCGCCTATTAATAAAATTACAAAATTCCCAAACTGGTCAACCGTTAAAAGTGAAATATCGTTAGCGTCTTCGCAAATAATAACTGCAAATTCTTAAGGACTCTACCACGATAATCGCTATTGTAATTAGCAGTTAAAAAGAAATATCTATACCTAAAATTGATAAATGTTATTGTTCGACTTATTTCGAGGAGCAAATTTAATTGACTGTTGATTCTTACAGAATTATCAAGTTCGATTAGGATTAGAGCCTCTTGTACTAAATACAAGTGTGTGTCCTTCACATCGAGTTCAGTTTCAAGAGTTACTTACATAGATACCCATATTTGCACCTGTTTTATTGACATTCAGTTCTCGGATAGTAATAGTACACAATTTAGTCAAACCTGACCTGCATTAAAATCAAATTTATCTTGTACATAAGGTGCTGGTTGAAACAGATTTTCAAAGTTGCTCAATTTCAAATACAGTATAGAGAAACCTTATGAATTTTAAAAATTACTGGTCATCATATCCAACCCCCTGCGCCCCAGCCACCCCAACTTTTAAATCTTAAATAGTGACCCCCCATGTGTGATACGTCGTTGGAAAGCTCTGAAAAAATGCTTTCCAACCATACCAATAGCATTACATTTAGGTTAGTAATTATCGTGCATATCAAAAAATAAACTAATATGATACATTTGAAATCTGTCGTATTTAAAACGCAACCGGCGAACATAGACGAACTAAGACAGAGAATAATTCAAGAATGTCGAAATATTGCAAAACCAACATTTGAAAAGGTTCGACAAGAGTTTGAGAATAGATTATAACTGGCGATCAAAAATGAGTTACTGTCGAGTCGGCTTTGGAAGTTCAAGTTAAATACGATTTTCCATGTTTATTTTTTGATTTGCACGATAATTACTAACCTAAATGTAATGCTATTTGGTATGGTTGGAAAGCATTTTTTCAGAGCTTTCCAATGACGTATCACACATGGGGAGTCCCTATTTAAGATTTAAAAGTTGGGGTGGCTAGGGCGCAGGGGGTGTGAGGGGGTGCGTCGCCAACTATGTCATTGTGATTCCCCTTCCTAATTACCGAAACGGATTTTGATTTTTTTAAATATCTCGTTTATTTACCAAGATATGGGGGGTGGTAAGTTTTCAAATTGTCACCCTGTATAACAACTAATAATAATATCACTAAAAGTCTGTAAAATGAGTAAGGAACCTCAACTCAAACCCAACAAGTAATAAAAAAAAGTTATCCAAATTCATGGGTCCATATACCTATGTACAAATTTTTTTTAATGTAAAACTGATTATCATAGTGCATTTTGTTGTTTAAGTATATTTCATTCAAAATATCATAGCTAAGCATTCTTTTGCGGTATTATACGTAGAATTTCCTGTAAAAAGGAAATGTGATTTGGAAAGAGAGCATCGTAAATACTTAACCAATATATTCAAAACGTTATGGTAGCTTGGTGTTTGATTTGACATGCAAATTGGTCAATTAATTATAGAAATTTGAAAGAAAAAGGAGAAGAGATATGTTAAGTAATTGTGCATTTTGTGATTAAGATCTAGCCGAAATAATTAAGGAAATTTATAAGAAATTTCCATTTATGGTTAACTTTTAAATGAAATAGGAAGGTGTATTTCACATTCACTTTAAAAAAAAACTAAAAACCGTTTTGTAAACACTTTCGTTGCAAAATGATTGAGCCTAAACAGAAAGCTTCTATTTTGAATGAATTGCCTACCTATCGTTTGGAAAAATGGGATTTCCCCCAAAATTGGTTACTGCACGTCTTTTAATTTAAATGCGACAAGTATGCCCATACATGTACCACGCATTTTTTTATAATTATGATACCGGGGAAAAAGACCAACTAAAAGTGGAAAGTTTCAATTTACAATTTCAAATTCTCACACCCCTCTCTGTACGTTGTTTGGTAGTTTATATTTTCCCCATGCCTCAGATTTAAATAATAACAAAAATTGATGGTGCATTTACCGAATTGAAAAAAGGAAAGCATTCATCCTCAAAAATCATTTTAGTATCTTATAAACGCGGTAAAGGTATATTTGCAATTGGGTTACTATTATAATTTTGCCTTGATTTGATTACTTACATAGAAAAGTAAAAGTGATATTAAATTTACGAATTACAAACAAATTCCCAAAATAACGTTAGTCACTTTATGAGGTGACCAAACACATGCCTATAAAGTAAACGCTGGGAGCTCGGCTGGGAGTATGTACAGGTAAAAGAAACCTGTTAATTTAAATTGATAAGGTGCGACTTATCAACGAGTGATTTGAATGCAGTCGCTTCATGATTGCGGTGTTTGTATGCCGTTAGTGTGGTGTTTGAAGTTTCTTAAAATGCGTTGTGATTGTGCATGACGGACAGTGACGAAGATTATGTAGAGCAATAATAAGGTATGGAACCATATTTGTTTTTCGCAATTTTGTAATTCAGCCACATCGTCACTATGCAATCATCAATTTTACGCAATTCGTTTTAAATTGCAATACTGAATTGCAACAGCGTGTTTTGAACAGAACCTTTGCGTTCTGTTTCGAAAATAAGATAGCATCATCAAATTACGTAAACGTCTTTCATGTGTAGTAGAGCGATGTTTATTTATTATTTATTTATTTATTTATTTATTATCCCTCTCTTGTTCTGGGCCCTCAACAGGCTTGCGCCCAATTACAGAGTGACCCGCATAATGCTCTTTAGAGGTGCCTCTGCAGAAGGTCTTAAGTTGTTCTATACTACTCCGGTATTTACCTTACGAATTAGGAAAACTACAGGAAAACCTAATTCGGAGTAGCCGGCAGAATACTCGAAACTGGTTTAAGGTAATTTCCATCTCTGCCACAGATGAAAAATTCACCTCAACCCAGGTTCGAACACCCGACCTCCGGATTTATAACTCAACGCTCTACCATTGAGCCATAATGCCGTCTTCGTCAGAGACACATTCAAGTTAGAAACACTTTCCAAACCAGATGCTTGCAACCGGCTTTAAAACAGTGGTACGATATTTAATCAAGGAAAAAAGTAATTTTTTGCAAACAGTTCCTATCAAAATTCGGTTTTCGGCATAGTGTTCCGAAAAATACGAACCAAAAGGGTATACAATACTGGTTGAGCCATTTCTTAAAAACTGGGCAAAAAATGTATTTTATTACGAAAAACTGGAGAAATCGTTTGGAAATCGTTACTAGGGAATTTTCGCGGTCGCTAAATCTTTGAATATAAATATATTCAAAGGCTAAATCCAGTAATACTCTAAAACTATTATCTCTAGTTCAACTAGATTTCTTCAAGGCTTTTGACACTATTAATCATGACATTTTAATTATTAGCTTCTTACATTACATCTGGTTCAGCGCAAATGCTCGTTTATTAATAAAACTATTTTTAAGTCAAAGAACCCAACAAGTGGTTTTAAATAATCAGGAATCGGAGCCAGCTAATTTTCTTTCAGAGGTTCCATACTCGAACCACTGTTTATTATTGACACTTCTAATTTTGGAAAATCACTGAAATACACTAAATTTTATCAATTTGCCCACAAATACGATTTGATTTCTTTGACTATGAAACAAACTTGCAAATAAATATATAAATGAGGACATTCAAACCCTTGTGAATTTATCTGAAGAGCATGGGCTGTAACTCAATCCTATAAAATCTTCTACGATTTTATTTGGCGAAATAAATGCCAGAAATATTGCAAAACAGGAGATTTGTGTGAAAGACAAAGACAATCAACTGTCAAACGTAGATTGTGTTAAAAGTTTGGGTTTATATTGATTCGGGATTACGATTTAAACGCCATATATATCCTCTATAATGTCTAACGCGTTTACCAACCTACAGTTGATATATAATAACAAACATATACTCAATAAAAAAGTAAAAAGTATATTATGTGACTCAATAATGCGGTCTCATTTTAACTACTGCGATTGGGTGTATGGTGCATGTGTCGATAGTTCCGAGACGTGTACAACGAATGCAAAATTCTGGTATGCGTCTGATATTCGGAATAAGGAAATATGACCGCATTTCCCATAGACTATCTGATCTGAAATAGTTACATATGGCGAACAGAAGGAAATACCATTCTTTTAGTTTTATTTCAAAAATAATCTGGAGCAAAACACCAGGTTATTTGTATAGTAAGATCCAATTTAGCTCGAACCCTAGACTCAAATTTCCGATTACATCCCCCTACCACAAAACAGCACTATTTGAAAGGTCCTTTACCTATCATATAGCGGATGATTTGCGGAGTAATCTAAAAAAGTTATTAGTTGGGTCCTTTAAAATTCAGTTACCCAATTTCTTAATCAATTTTCCAAACCTTACCTAATAAATTTAAATCATATTAATCTTTAGTAACAATTTTCTTACAGAACGCTTCTTGTTTAGTTTTTTTCTCTTTTTCCTCTTTCAATAAAAATTTTCTATGCCATTTTATGATTTCATCTTTCAACAAGGAATAATGTATGTATTCGATCCTAATAAGATATTACTTTTTTTTGCACTCGTACAAGATCAATGGTTTTAATTATAATTTTTCAAACATTTCACGTTCATTGATGGTTATAAGATGTAAAATTATAGTAATAGTTAAGTGGTAGAGCAAGGCTTGTGGGAAAATTTCGTCACTAGCATCTGAACTTCGCCCTTTAGTTGAGTACATTGTATATGTATAGTAAAGATTATGTTTTATCGCAAAAATAACTGTACGTGATGGCATTATTATTATTATTATTATTCATTTTAATTGTCATACAGTGTGACAAAGTATTATGAAAAAGAATACTACCCGAACAGTCAGTTTACTATAAGGGTTTCGTATAGGAGATTAACAGAATTAAAGTTCTTTGGATATTTTGGCCACTGGTCCCCTTTGATTTCGATTTACTGTTGTATAATAAAATGAATTTAGCCCAATATTTACAACCCTTAAAAGAAATATCGGGGCCCTAAGTCATAGCGACCATAGCAGCATATCCATTTGACTCCAAATACCGTGAGATTAAAGGGTCTATGATTTCTTCCAATACATTCCAACATACTTCCCCTGTTCAATTTCCTTTTAGAAATATCTGTACAATAATTTGATCTCCAAAAATACCTGCCGAAACATGCGGAAGTTGGATGCGATATTTTTGAAAAATTGTGTGAATGTTCGTTAGCCTCTAGTACCTACCATTTACTTACATTCAAGAAAAAAGTACATTCGTCATTAAATCAGATGTTTTTAGAAAAATTGGGATCTTCCTCAATCCTTTGGGACACTCATTCGTAGAGTCCATCCTTCGATCGTATTTAAATAGACGTGTTATTGGAATGTTGGAGAAGGTTGGTTGATTGTATGTAAAATAAAACCTTTGTAAATAACCCTCTCATTTTTAATTCCTTTACAACCATCTGGGTGCCTGTCATACATTATGACTTTCTACAGTGGGGCGGGAATAGCACGCTTGATTTCGTCGCAAAGCGCTCCAAGATCCGTCAAATTCAGGAAGAACCTTTTAAGTGACTAAACTGCGTGCCCATAAAACTGTTCAAATATGATGGAAGAGGGTATAAGGACAGCAAATAAGCAACAGACAGAGGACTCGTGAATAGGCACGGTTTGTTCATAAACATATAGATAATACAATCAACGTCCCTAACAAAGTGGGGTTATGTGTACATAAACAGGAGGGAAAATAAATTTCGCCCGCCACTTTAGCTCAATGAAATTCATGGAACAAAGTAAACTTTTGAAAACTTCTAAAGTATTCTATTATATTTTGATTTCTAGCGGATGCCCTGAAAATTGCTTTCCGCTTGTGTTAAATTTTATGTTATAAGGTTATATTCTTTGTTGTATTACAAGACATTGTTTCAATACTTTGTCGTTTTACGTAGGTAGCGTTTCTCGTGTCCGTAATAGCGGAGCATATTTTATTGCAGATAGTATCCTCTCCGTCGGCGAAGTACGGTTGGTATTTATACATAATGGAAAAATACTCAGTATATGGTATGTTAGACTTGCCTATATGAAATTTATTGTATTCTGTCTGGCACGATTTCTATATATGGTTGTTTAATTCGTATTTGAAGAGATACTTCCTTGCATTTGTTCCACCACCGTCGTCACAGTCGAAAGTTTAACGTTATACCTAGATACGATAGAACGACCACTTTCATCATGATGAATATACATGGGCATCGGCTTTATGCGACTGTAGTAGGTGTATCTTGAAACATAATCTAAATTTTCGTTAATAGAACTTATTTATACAATGCGCTGTTAGATTTATACGAGTATTAGCAAAAGGGTTCACAACTTATTAATTCAACCGGGTACCTTTAGATTTATTAAGTATCTAAGAAGTGTAAATGGGCTGCTTATCATCAAGGTTCCAATGTTCCTGTCTCTTGCAAATAGAAGACGCTACTACTGTGAATTTTGATTTCGATAATGAAAATTACACACAAGGGCCTAAAGGGTTGCAGGAAATAGATTTAAAGCCATAGCGCCTAGAAATCTGTTGTAACTCACGTATCGACTTTCGTCTGGAAGAGACGAATCTCAATAAATGGAGTACAGGTATTGAATACTATATCACTATACAATTGTAAGCGCATTGGGACTCATATACTTTAAAAACCTTTATTTATGAGCATGAATCTTTAGGAAAATGTATTTTTTACTAGTGGAATAAGTACAAAAAATGTCTCTTGACATATGACATTACAAAATCGTTTACTTTCCCTTAATGAACATGACCAAAAAACATAAAGGTAATAATAAACTTTTGTTAAATAGCTTATTTAATAATCGAAAAATTCCACCTTTGCTCGGAAGAAGTTAAGTGAAGTGTCTTTTCCTAGACATGCGGTGATTGGAATCTACAGGCGCCTCTTTCGTTTAAAGGGATGATGTTATACATTCCTTAGATCAAAGGAACATTCGAGACTGTTAAAAAAAATAACAAATTGATTCTAACGGCAAGCTTCTCCAAACAAAAATATAACATAAATTACCCATTTGTTATTTTTTAACATAATCCGACAGTTTTTAAACTTTATAATGTATCGCAATTTTCTCCATTCTAAAGCGCCGCGAGAAAGTTCACGTTAATAATCATCCTTATTCAAACACGTCTCGGAAAATCGCACGTTAATAGCCGCCCGCATTTAACAAAGTCTCGAAATAATTCCGCATGGCATAATCGCCCTTATTTCAGTACTTCCGGTAAATTTCGCACAATAATAACGCTTACTCAAAAACGTCTCTGAAGAATCGTACCTAGGTTCATTAATATAAATGCTCCTATTTAACATCGTCCTGGAAAAGTAGCATATTACGGGTATATGCGTATGTAACGGCGTCTGATGGGAAAAATTTCGTTAATCATCCTTATTCAAAGACGTCTCGGAAAAATGGCACACTAAAAATTGCACACTTGTATTCCTTGTTTAAAACAATGGATCGCACGTCAATAATTCTTACTCAAAAACGTTTTAACGATGTCCGCGAAAAATTGCACACCGATCGTCCTTATTCAAAGACTCTCCAGAAAGATCACACATTTATAATCGTCCTGGAAGAATCCTAAATTAATTAGTACCTAGTCTTTATGCAAAGACATCTCGGAAAAATCGAGCTATAATTATTTAAATACATTCCGGTAAAATCGTACATGAGTAATTGTTATTCAAAGACGTTCCCAAAAGATTGCAGATCGATTTCTACTCTTATATGACGACTTCCCAGATATATAGTACATTAGCTAGTTTTGTATAAATCGTCTTGTCTGCGTTTTATGAAAGAATTTCTGAAACAATTACGAGTCTTTATTTTGAGAATAGTCGCAAAACAAGTAAGAGCAATGTCGTAACGACTTGGCCAAACAATCATAAACCTCTTCATTCACCAAAGCATACTGTCACTTAACCGTTCTTAATGAAATAATCTTGAATGATAAGCTTTGAATCGCAGACAATTTCTAATTTATATGCAAAGCCGAACTTGTATAAGATTATAAAAGCTCATGTCCTCCAAGCTCCCGTAATCTGCTAACAAATTAGCAATTCCGTTTTTTTTATTGTTCACTTTTACTGAAAGCATGTAAATTAATTTTACGTTCCTTCCCACACATTATTCAGTGAGTAGGGAGACGTTAAAATTCTATAACTACGCGTCTAAATCTCATTAACGCTCCTTACTGAATACTTGAAATGTTTGAAATATCAATTTTCGGTTTAAAGAGAAATTGTGTCTAAGCTGCGTGCCAGTGGCCTTTCATTTACCATTGCTTTTCGGCGTAGGTTTGAGTTGTTTTCTGAAGTGTGAACATTGTCAACATCAAAACCACCAATTGCTTAATTTGATCCTACTGTAGCAGGTTTATTTAATTATTAATTAATTGAAAAGTGTTTTACACGCCATTCATTCGGAGCAGCCTAAACATTTCAAAGCAATTGGAAAGCATAAAGCAACCTAATGGATCACTGTCAATGTCAAAATTCTGTTAGCAAGAAATTAATTAATTACTTAATCGCCACTTTCATATTTTTTCCGAATTTATTAACAAGTTAAAAAAATTAAACCTTTTTTGCAAACAGTTTGACTGCCCACAATTCTACAGGATACCATACAAAATGTATCATCTAAAGCTAAACTTTTCACGCATTTTCTATGTCAGCCGAAAAATTCTTTGATCAAGGCCCTTACTTTAACTACTTGTATATTTAATTGTGAAAGTGGTATTACGGCGGGAAAATCTGGTCGTTTTTGTTATCAGACATATGTTATTTGTTATATGTTGAATCACCTATAAATTGAAATATTTAGATTGGCTCAATATGAACAAGTTAAAAAGTAATCGTAAACGATTTACATAAAGCGCATTTCCACTTGCATTCATTTCCCATTTGTAAGATGCAACTTCTATTAAAATCGTAAAAATCCGGCTACAAATATGAAAGATAGCGTTGCACATGGGCAATCCATTTTTAACGTGCTACTTCAATTTCAGTTTATGAGAAAAATGTCATTTCAATGCTTTTCTAAATAAGAAAGTTGGAACTGCGCATGTGCAAACCTAAATTTTGAAACTAATGTTAGATTTTCCTTTGTTCCAAGCGCCTAAGTATCAAATTTCACTTAAATGCTTCCATAGATAAAAAAAGTTGGCACTGCCCATGCGCAAAATAAAATTTTGAAACTGGCGCTAGATTTTCCTTTATTCCAAGTGCCTATGTATCACATTTCATTTAAATTCTTCCATAAATAAAAATGTTGGCACTGCGTATGCGCAAAACCAAATTTTGAAATTGGCGTCTGATTTTCCTTTATCCCAAGTGCCTATGTATCAAATTTCGTTTAAATTCTTCGGTAAATAAAAAAGTTGGCACTGCGCATGCGCAAAACCAAATTTTGAAATTGGCGATTGATTTTCCTTTATTCCAAGTGCCTATGTATCAAATTTCATTCAAATACTTTTATAAGTAAAAAAGTGTGCAATTCGGTTTATAAATGGTCGAGATGCGAAAAGGGCACTGTGAATTTTGAATCGATTCAATTCAACTTTTGGCATTGCGTATTATATGGCTAAAGCTCTGCCCATATTGAATTTCATGCAATTCGGTTCATAATTAACGGAGATGTAAAAGCGACCGAACATTTCTAAACAAAGTTATCGTTCACACGGACAGATAGATGGACAGACAGACAAAGGAACAGACGGACAGACCAACAGGCAGACGACAGATAGCAATGCAAAATTATAAACGATCTCTAGGATCGTTAATAAACGGCAAAAGTGTAAAATTATGGAACATGTAAAAAACGGTTTTTTGTTTTTTTTACAATAACTTTTTTTGTAAGCGGTACAGAAAAAATTCCTTCCTTGGTACAAGACTCGACACCCTAACGAACCAAATAGCGAAAAAAGTAGAACAATAGCTCTTAAGATAAAGAACTAGTAGCGTTGCAAAACGAGCGGACGGACGGACGGACAAAGTGGCCACAATAGCGCATTTTTTTTTATTTTTGTGGAAATGCGCTAAAAATAGGCGACTGCATCATAGTCTTGTGCTTTACCATTCTATAATCCTAAATAAGACACCGGCGTACCTCCATGATAAAATAACCTATAGAACCGACGTACATAATTTAAATTTGAGATTTAGGGGTTTAATAAGTCCGCCACTCCATCAAACAGCTTTATTTCAAAGATGCTTTAGTTACAACATCTACAAGAGTTATAACTTATAACCCACTCCCTCTAAATCTCAAATCACTTTCTTTAAAACAGTTTAATAGGAACTGCAAGATGTTCATACAACAAAAGCAAGCACAGTAGCCAGGTGATGTTGGAATTGTTATCTGAAGTTCAAATTGTGTTTTCTTTTTTTTCTCTTCTTCTTTTCTTAAGATTATCTGTAGTATAGTTACTTTCTTTTTCTTTCCGTAAGTAGGTAGTATAGTTACGTTGTTTTTGTTTTTTTTTAATGGTATTATCATTTAAACTTTCAATTTTGGGTTGAGTGGAAGAGCAGAGAGTAATAATTTTTATTACAATCTGAACTCCGCCCTTTGAGTAGTGAGTAGTTGGTAATAAATTTTTTTCGTGTAAAGTGTAGCTCAATAAAGGCATTATTATTATTATTATTATTGTGCGTTAGGATGAAATTTAATTTAAATCGAACCCAAAGTGCGACCCAAATTAGCGTTTTCATATTAAATTTGATATTTGTGATTCAGTGTTATTCAAAATTTGTTTAAATAATTCCTTGGAGTTTTGGAGGCTGATGAGATTCCTAAGTTAATAAATATTAGTCTTGATCAAAATTATTTTTTCATTCAATTTACGAGTATATTCAAGTTTATTTAATTGGACGAGCTGGACATGTGCTTTGTTGGCAGCTTAGTGACCGTTTTCCATTTGACACAGCAACATTTACATCCATGGGGGGGGGGGAGGTGTAACAGTAGTCGTAGAGATGATTTTCGATACATTTTGGCCTGCAGAAACCAAAAAATTAATGATCATCAAGATCTGACCGCAAGAAACAGAGATAGATCCATCAAATGAAAGAGTATGTAAAGTTAGAATCATTACTTTAAAAAGGGTATAAAAGGGGTAAAAGGATAAAACCAAAGGGTTCTAACACGCAGCGGAGGTAGTACAATTTTATTCGCTAAACAAGGCCGAATGTAATGTTAGATTTTACACTTTAATGTTTTCGATATTTATTGGATTGAATTGAATATTAATAAAACAGTGTGTGCTATACATCAAAATATGTAAGAGCTGTTGATGGTTACAACTGGAAATTACTTTCACACTTGAAATTTATTATCGTAGATGTAAGGAATTTTAGCATCTTTACAAAAAAAGTAGATAACTCATATCGTGGTACTCGTTGCGATTCGTAATCGCACTATGTCCTTTTGGAGAACATTTAAATAGAAGCAACGAGAATTTTAAGCTTTCAAAATCACTTTTGCACTACGATTTCGGAATTTTTCATTGTGGAATACACAATGTAACAGGGGGCCAAAAACAACCATTTGTATTTTCAAATAAACCAACGATAGAAGTTATTACGTTTATAACATTTTCTGCTTGACGACAAACAAAGGGCAACAAATTTGAGGGATTTGAGGGCTTCTCGAGTTGTAGCCAAAACAAAACTTTTTGGGACTTTGGAAAAAACTGTTTTTCTACCCTCTGTACCAAGTATTTCAACAGATAAAGACCCAACAAAAGTTTCTCAATGTCAAACATGTGCGATAAACATGGCATACGTGTAACATGGTTATAGGCTATTGTGAAAAACAGTTGTTGTTTTCTAAAGATCCAAGATCACTAAAATATTCTTTTTCGCGTAGGTAACTACTTAATTGAGTTGTTCACTTGATAGCGGGGATATCATTGCAGTATTGCAGTAATATCTCAGTGATATTTATCACCAAGTGAAGCAGTTATTGTTTTAATTGTACCAAAACTGAAATAGAGGTCAGGTACTTACCTACTAGACTAGTCATTTTCTAAAGTGTTTTAATTTTCAATTACTATCTCTACAAGTACCTTTATCTTGAAACAAAGTATTTCTCAATTGCTGGTATAAAAGGTGAACCAAATGAAGTCTTTGTCACTTTTCCGTCAGCTTTCGTTTGAAAATGGCGGCATTACCGACCGTTTACAATTATTATACCGCCGGCGGTATTACCGCCGGCTTATCGGCCGCGCAAAATTACTTCACCTTAAACAACAAAAATATTACCTTGCACAGTGGCGCGCTGCATTACTACCGCGTACCTCAACAATATTGGAGAGATCGCCTGCGTAAGATGAGAGCCGCCGGTTTGAACACCGTCGAAACGTACGTACCATGGAATTTACACGAACCTGAAATTGGAACTTACGATTTTGGAAACGGAGGATCGGACATGCAGGAGTTTTTGAATCTGGAAACTTTCTTGAAAACTGCGCAAGAAGAAGATCTACTTGCAATCGTTCGTCCCGGACCGTACATTTGCGCCGAGTGGGAATTTGGCGGATTTCCAAGTTGGTTGTTGCGAGAGAAAGATCAGGAGGTTAGAACTTCCAATCCGAGCTTTATGAAACACGTTACGAGATACTTCAACGTGCTCCTACCGATCCTTGCGGCATTCCAGTTCACATTAGGAGGACCGATCATTTCATTTCAAGTGGAAAATGAGTATGGTGCGCTTAAACTTTGGCCAGTGTTTGATACTGATAAGGTGTACTTGGAGCAACTGCGGCAATTGTTCCTCAAAAATGGTATCGTTGAACTGCTGGTAACATCAGATAATGCAATTTTGCATGGAATTGGCGGGACGCTAACGGAACATTTTTTGCATGTACGTATTCACAATTTTTTGAAATTCATTCAACTGATCGTTATTTTCTTTCAGACAGCGAACTTTGCCGATTCTGCAGACGAGCAATTTGATCGCCTGAACGAGTTGCAACCAAACAAACCAACAATGGCGATGGAATTTTGGACGGGTTGGTACGATCACTGGGGTGCGACTCATAACGTCCGCAGTAACGAGCAGTTTGAGCGAGTTCTAGACAGCATTCTTAAGTACCCCGCATCGGTGAACATGTACATGTTCCATGGAGGTACCAGTTTCGGTTTCCTTAATGGAGCAAACCAGCTAGTTTCTTTAGGCGACACTAATTTCATGTACGCACCGCAAACCACGAGCTACGATTACGACGCCCCTCTTTCGGAAAGGGGAGATTACACTGAAAAGTATCACATCGCCAAGAGATTGATTAGTAAATACAGTAAGGTGCAATTTAAGACGCCTGAAATGCCGAAAGTGACACCTACAACTGCGTATACCAACATTACTATTACCGAGCAATTAAGATTTGAGCAAGTCGCAGAGTTGGTTAGTGAAAAGTTCAACTATGCCTCGCCAGTCGCAATGGAAATGCTGCCAATCAATAATGGTTCGGGACAAAGCTACGGATATATTGTTTACAAGAAGACAGGCTTAGATATACCAGCAAATTCGGAGTTGAAAATCAGTGGTTACGTTTGGGACTCCGTGATTGTCCTAATCGACGGTAAACTGGTATCAAAACAACTAACGGGCCCTCACGATTTAAACGGCTTTGGTTATTGGAGACTTGAAAATGGGAAATTAAATCTGGGTGGCATGAACAGAACTAACGCAACACTGGAGTTGGTAGTCGAAAACTGGGGACGCAACAATTTTGGATTTAGCTACCAGTTCAAACAGTTCAAGGGTCTGTGGCAATGTGACGTTTACATCAATTCCGACGTAATTTCGAATTGGGAAGTAATGCCTCTTCAATTCAAACGCAAATGGACCAATAGCTTATCCGGCTGGCAATCTCCAGATTTCTCCATTGTCGGTCCTTCACTGTATAAGGCAACATTTACGGTAGATAATCCTGAAGATACGTTCCTTGATATGAGGGCGTGGACTAAGGGAATCGTGATGATCAATGGTTTTGTTTTGGGAAGATACGTAACTCCTTTAGGACCACAACAAACACTTTATCTACCCGCTCCTTTGCAAAACAAGGGAGTCAATGAAATAGTAGTTTTTGAGCAATTTACTCCTAGTTCACAGATTACTTTCTCTGAGAAACCCATTTACCACACTCCTAGGGATGTAATCAAATCTAAAATGTAAAATGGTTGTGTAATCCTTTTTTTAAATTGTATGCCACTTTAGGTGTACATACAGAATAAAATTTTGTTTATATCTCACTGTGGCGGGAATGACCAGACTTGACAATTGACATTATTCCTTTGCTCATTTATGGTTATTACACCTAAAACATACACAATTAAAAACAATCGCGGATACGTTCGTGAAGTGGGAGATTTAAACATTTCCCAGTACCTGTTGCTTAGACCTATATGGAACGCCGTTTTACTTTTTATTACGAAAGTTTACAATGTAACATTATAAACAACAGTTAATTTTATTTTCCGATTTATTATGTTTGTTGTTTTTATGTGAAACATTAAATATGTTTGTTTAAAAAACTTCACTTAATTGAAATGATGTATGAATTATATAGCAATGTGTATAACGAAAGTTTAACAATACAAATCAACAAACGAATACATAAACGAACAGTAATATAACTAACTAGAACTAATTCAACAAACATAAAAATTTATTCATATTAAATGTGGGATTAAAATTATGAACAAACATTTTAATTCAACAATCATATTAATTCAATTATTGAAGTGTTGTACAAATATTCCCAACAATCTTTTTAATTCAACAATCATATTAATTCGTGCTGTTAAAATCGGAAAGCATTATTTAAAATGATTGTTGAATTAAAATGTTACATGAATTAAAATGTTTGTTGATAATTTTAATTCGTATCTGTGATTGTGCGGAAGTTTCAGGAACTATCCTTTAGTGTATTTGGGTACGTGTATACTAGCGCCTAATTAAAATTATCATCAAACATTTTAATTCATGTAACATTTTAATTCAACAATCATTTTAAAAGATTCGTTTACTACGTCTAACAATAAAAATTTATTTGTTTGATGAATTAAAGTGATTGTTGAAAATATTCGGCTTCAATTTTCAAATCGTCGAATTTATATGACTGATGAATTAAAATGTTTGTTGATAATTTTAATTCCACATTTAAAATGAACGAATTTTTATGTTTGTTGGACAAAATCGTTTTATTAATCGAAGTATTTCTTGCAATTCAATTTAATTGTTTGTTATTAATTGTTTGTTGAAATACAGTTTCATATACACTCATTCAATATAACAATATAATTCATTTCACATTTTAACATTCTTTAAACAATCATATTTAATACGTAAGACAATAACAACAAACGTAAAAAGTAGAGGCATACGATTGACTGTTATTTAAAATGGCACATTGTAAAATTTTGGAATAAAATTGTACAAATATTTTCAGAGAACATTTTAATTCAACAATCATATGAATTCATGCTGTTAAAATCGGCAAGAATTATTTAAAGTGATTGTTGAATTAAAATGTTACATTAATTAAAATGATTGTTGATAATTTTAATTCGTATCTCTGATTGTGCGGAAGTTTCAGGAACTACAGTTTAGTCTATTTGACTACGTGTATACTAGCGCCTAATTAAAATTATCAACAAACATTTTAATTCATGTATCATCTTTATTAATCAACATTTTTTTAATCAATCTCTTAATACATAAGATAAAAACAACAAACGAAAAATTTAGAGACATAAGATTGACTGTTATTTAAAATGATACATGATAAAATGTTGGTATAAATACTAAAACGGCGTTCCATAGACCTAAAAGGCGACTTTTGCATCAGAATCAATATTGCATTTAAAGAAATTCAGGACGTGGAAACGCTACCAACGACTCTATAAACCTGAAAACAGAATTCAGGGAGTAAATACTTTTCACCATTCACTTATAACTGCGATAATTGCGTGTATTTCGTAATTCAAGACTCAAGAGCAATATGCATTTACAGTAAATATTATGGCAACGTGCGTAACTGTAACATTCAGTTTATTAGTATATACTTATTTTGATAATAACCTACTTATTTTGCGGTATCTTCATCTACAAAGCAGACCCTCACTTTCGCAATATAACTTTAGGTGCTATAAAAGTCGTATTTATACATAGTGATTTTTTGTTGCAATTTACTTCCGTCCGTAACGCACCTTTAAGTGTTTCGGTAAGGTCGTTTTGTAATTAATTAAGCTTTTACGGCCACCGTAAAATAAAGCCGAAAGGTTGCAGTCAAAACTTTGTATTCTCTTAACAGCGATACTATTTTCACTCTTCTTAACAAAATATACGAAAAATCGCATACGATTTTCAGTAGGGGAATTTTTTCCACTCAGTTCGCATTCGGAAACCAAAGCCATATTCGAAAGCGCTGATTCTCGTGGTATCTATTTCTAATTTTATTGCAAAACGTTACAATCAACTGTAAAATACGATATATAATTGAATCCCGCTGAGAAATAGCTAGGAGAGACTATAAAAAGGTTTCATTAAGGACAGCATACAATTCATGACAACCAATAGAGGTCGCCACTAAAAAATTGCAAAGTAAAATTGTACTTTGAAAATGACTTCTGAGCTTATACTTATACAATCATTTTTAGGTTGGTTTTTGAAAATATAAACTCTACTCTAGAGCGAATATGTAAAGTTTTTACTAGAAAGACAGTATTTCTACAATGTTGCTGAAATGAGACCACACATTTTATTTTTTATTTTAAGCACTTTTTCAATTTTTAAGTACAGTTGCTGTAAAACTGCTCCTCTTCTTTCAATATTGATAGTTTTGTCATTTCAAATCCAATATTGCGACCAGGAATCATTCTCAAAAATGTTATACAATGGCGGCAAG
The DNA here is from genome assembly GCF_008802855.1 of Photinus pyralis. Taxonomy (NCBI): domain Eukaryota; kingdom Metazoa; phylum Arthropoda; class Insecta; order Coleoptera; family Lampyridae; genus Photinus; species Photinus pyralis. The sequence goes on along the minus strand of NW_022170403.1, from coordinate 12,584,956 downwards.
CAGCAGTACTGCAGCTATTTATTTCTAGATGTCGTAAGATTGAACATGCGTGGCGACCCCCCGGAAAAGAAGACAGGAAATTTTACGCGATTATGTAACGCTGTCTTGTGCAAATCCTACGACGTGCATTTTCTAAAAGGTAGACGATTCTTGAAAAAGGTGGTGCAAACGATTTTATCGTTTTAATTGGTTCATTTGGGTCCAAATAAGATTGAAGAGTCAGAGCCAAAAAACCTCAAAATATTCGAACTTTTTTCAGTGTTTCGCTTCAAGCCCGAAAACGGTTCATATTTTATGATTAACACTTGGTTAGTAAATTAAAGAAAACACAATTCTGCGTCGATCAAAAGATGAACAAACAAAATCGGTCCAATAGAAAAATTTTTACAAGCGATCAAAGAAATCCCTTAAGCCCCCCGTCAATTCCTGGAGACCCACGGAAATCTCTGAAATCGGATAAAATTTCTAATAGATCCTCAGAAATCCTTCTTAAATTCTTCCCCATACTTGCTTTTGACACTCCATACTTTACTACCGCTTTCATACCTCATACCTTCTCACAGGTATTATACTTTTTTCTTATAGAATGTGCCCTGTATAACCCATAATTTCAAACAGTTCGAAGATTGGGCCATTAGTTCAAAAGTTACAGCCCTTTGAATTTTGTTTCGAAATTGGTTTCGTCTATAACTCTTGCTTGAGAAGTCTAATCGAAAAAGTACGAATTGTTTTGGATTCTTCGCCCCAAAATTAATAAGAAAAAGTGTTTTCCCGAGAAATTTTGGTGTAGTCAATTTTTGGTAAAAAAAGGAAGGTTATACACTGCCTTTTTCTGAGTCCCGAAAAAAAAATTGTCTGACATCGAGCGGGAAAAAAATTTTTCTTATAGAATGTGCCCTGTAGAATCCATAATATTAAACAGTTCGAAGGTTGGGCTACTAGTTCAAAAGTTACAGCCCTTTGAATATTCTTTCGAAATTGCTTTCTAATCTATAACCTTTGAGTGAGAAGTCTAATCGAAAAAGTACGAATTGTTTTGGATTCTTCGCCCCAAAATTAATAAGAAAAAGTGTTTTCTCGAGAAATTTTGGTGTAGTCGATTTTTGGTAAAAAAAAAAAAAGGCTTAAAATTCTATGGTTGGTAGCGACGACGCTTTTCCGTCGCATTTATTCTCCTATATGTGTCCTTGTGCTTGTTTACATGTAAACAACACATAAAACTGGTTTTCAATCGGTGCCCTTGAAGAAAATTCTATCGAAGGTTCAATAACTTTCTCCTTTTTAATATTCCGAAGAGTTTGAGATTAAATTTTCCGAACTAACCGATAGTTACTTTGAAATAACACAGTTCTGGTTCGATTTAAGTTAAGTTCATATAATAATAATAAATAAATGCCTCTGTTGCATTACCTTCGCTAAGATAAGTAAAAAGAAATCAATTATGAGCAAAAATTTAAAGTCTAAGGTAAAGAAACCGAGTAGAGTTGGTCCTTTGGCGCGAAGTCTATTATAAAACCTGACTGATGTTATGTAGGTTCTAAAAGTCATCTTTAACTGATGTAAAAATGAAACTACAATAAAACCAAACAAATGCGTCTCAACAGTAAAACTGGTACGAACAGCGAACAGTATGCAAAATCAGTTGATCGCTGATGGTGACAGGTATAATTAATAAGTAGTCACTTCAAAAAACAAAATCATTTAACTCATCCCGAAGCTATTAATACGGTTTAAATGTATACAGGTTGTACCGTTACCTAAACGTTTTCAGGTTCTCATAAAAATTTCCATACCGACATAGTTTTTCAATACCTACTGAAAGAAAATATGATAGTTTCACCGGATGTGGATACCGACTTTTTGATTTTAAATAAAACATCCTGTATTTTTTATTGCATTTCAAAATCTACATGGAAATCTACGTTGTTTGATACCACTTGATACCACATCTCCCTATACCCAGCAGGTTTTCAAATTATTCGAGATTCTTCAAAATTTTTGACGTTTGACTCATTTTCTTTTGAGCCTTCTACATATGATTCCGTTGATTTGAATTTCAAAAAGTCTTCCAAAATCTACAATACTGACTTGATGCTACACGAGAGTGATTTAAATTTTAATCGTAAGATGTTTTAAAACTAATGATCAATTCTAAAAACTTCAAACCTTAGAAAGTTTTTTTAATACAACATGTTTTACTTTTTTGCATTTTCACATACCGAAAAAAATTCTATATCGATCAATTATTACATGCTGTTATGTTTTCCGTTTTATTTTAGATTTTCTGAATGCAACACAAATACAATTCCATTTCAACAATGAATACAGTGACGGTGGCACGTTTTCACTGAATTGTCCTGGAACATTACCAGTTGCCAAGTTGTTCAGCTAGTAAGAGAAAATTTGATTACACTTTGATACTGTACTGCGAATACGATTCAGATTATTTAATCTGCAACTGCATTGTATTAAAATTTCAGACATTGTTTGGAGTCAAACACGGTTTTGTTTTAATAATTGCTAGAAATCCCTAGAATATCCAAAAAATATCATGTCTAAAATTGCATAATTAGGACAGGAGTAGTAATACTATTAAAAATTAAAAAAACAAATTATACCTTTCTGTCCAAGATTAAGGGAGGTACTCCATGTCGTGTTCTGTATTTGTTGTGAGTTTTCAAAACGTTAGCCTTAAGTGTACCGGCTTCTAAAACTTTTACACAGTTGATAGTATAGTTTTGCGATATAAACATGTCCCACTTACCTGCAACTAAATTGGCAGCTACAAGGAACAGTAACACCAATCCTGCTTTCATGTTTAATTTTTGAAGTCTGAATGACCAGTCACAATTAGTACTCTTTTATACAGTGTTATCACTTCTTTAACGATTGTACTACTCGTAAATATGACAGATATTATTTTTTTATGTCTCAGGAATACTCGATGAGCAACATTAACTACCTATGGTTGGTGCAATTTGCAAACTAATTGCGCCTGTAATTATACTTATATGAGACACCATATGTGTGAAATTTTCCCATATTAAATAACATTCCAATTAGAAGAAATATTAATTTGAACTCGCATCGAGTGAATATAGCTAATTAATTCCTTTGCATCCCTAGGAAAACGCGGTAGCATTAAGCTAAGGGAAATTCTTAATACGCATAGTGTTTTATAACCCTTTTTAAATCAGTTAATTTTTGTTAAATTTCTTGTGAATGTTTGGTGTGCGAGAAGCAATTTGGATTCAAATTTCGTGTTTTAAGCAAACTTCGGTAATACAGTATTACCGTGAGCTGTGACGTTAGCCGATGATCATATTGAAATATGAATTTGGGTACCTACTTCACTGCTGTCCCACGATAGAGAACCTTAATAGTGTTCAAAAAACGTACAGCAGAGTGTCGTCGGAGAATTCGCGAAGCTCAAAGAGAGTCGTGACGAGAGTATGTCTGTACCATCACACCGGATGCTACCAGCGGATAGGTCTGGAAGCAGATTCCTGCTGTTTCCCTGATACCCAGCATTTCTCCGTGGGACAGACGGGGAGGTGACAAATGACCTACGGGAAATAACTAATAATATATCGCTGATCATGTTTACACACACTGTTCTCGAAAAGCGGAAACCAAAGCCGATCAGGAGACAGCACATTCCCCGGGATGCGATGTATCCGTAACGAAATGCTCCGTCACTGTGGCGAACCACTAAAACAAAGTATATTAAAATTCTTTAACTCCTGCTGGACCCCTCCGAAATGAAACAAGGTGTCGTGATTAAAAAAATTAAAACAGGTACCAGGTGGGGAGATTTTCGCCCCAGTGTTTTTTTTTGCATATTCAATACAAAATTAATTTAAAATTAATGTAAAAACTCTACAATTTTGCTAGTTTTTGATGAAACTGATGTCACCATTAAAGAAATGTACTTTCAAAACTTTCTGTAGTCTTTTCACTCTGCTACCAAGGGCCAAATAAAAGCTTCGATAAGGAGGTATTACGATTTATATACGCCTTAATTACCTTTTAGATGATATGACAGTGTCATTAGGGTAATTGTTTCAATTATTATTTCAGGTATCAGTATACTTGTACTTTTTCGGAAATGTATAGATACAATAGGAAGGTAATGAGAAGATTAGTTGTTTCCGCTAATGATCGATTGAATGGATAGAAACTAATTAAGCCCAAATGCAAAACTGTTTAGACAACCCGAAAGTGTAATTTCCATAACATCAGTAATTAAATTAAATAATTGTGATCAATAATTATAGTACCTACAAACTACCGACACCAAATTAGATTACGCTCAGTTTTTTTATAATAATATCATTATTTGTAAAAATATAACTTACATGGCATCTTACCTAACTATGTCCGATCGTTCCTGGAAGATCGAAGGTTCATCGTAGAATCCGAGACATCTACTCTAAAGAACATATTATACAGAGTGGCTAATAAAGATGGAACCAAAGCACTGGTGTGAAAACGGTTGGAGATATCAGTTTGAAAGTTTTCGGACTTAAAGCATGAAAAGAAAATTTTTGTCCCGTATGGTTTTTTGACACGGAGATTTTGCTTTTTTTAAATGGCTATATAGGTCTTACAACACATAGTTGGAAAGATTATTTTACTTTCATTACGAATATACTATAGGAATAGATCCTTGTTCTGGCCCGGGGAGCTAAAAGGAATAAAACACTTGATAGGGATAGAACATAAACAATAGTTGACGTCACAAATGTATGGTGATCTAATTAAATGATTTCAATAATGTTATATTGGAAATACGTTTATTTGGAGTAAAACATGTATTACGGACATAATATATTTGGTTAGTGCTTCATACGAATCAAGTAGCACCTTTTTTTATGACATAACTCCATCAATATATTTGACAGGCAGTTTTAGGGCATAATGAGAGGGCATAATGGATTGTCATCTCATTATGCCCTCTGCCCTCGGGCGTCATAGACTGCTTTATATATCTCATATGACAGATATAATTGGCATATAATAGGCAAATGAAAAATAATAATCATTACATTTGTATATTGGAAATGCATTATTTGGAACGATGAAAAATAAAATGTTGTATGCACCTCAGGCATTACTCGATATTTAACCCTCGGGCGACTTACAATCCGTCGGGCCAGAAGCCCTCGGGCTCTGTCGCCCTCGGCATAAATATCGCCTTAATGCCCTTGATACATAAAGAACTAAAACGAAACTGGGAACAAACACGTGCACAACTACATAACTTCATAACCTAACTCATACACACCACGTTTTACATACATGATGTTGCCAAACTTTTTCTTTTCAAACAAGTACATTTTATTGTTATTCACACGCCCCCTCAATAAAATGGGTTCACGTATACAAAACAAAATAGTAATCAAAACAAGTAGGTAGAGTACAACCTCGTTAATCCGAATCGATTCGGACCACCGACCTTTCGGATTATCAAATTTTCGGATTATCGCGAAACTAGTGAAAATAATAAATGTGGACACAAGGATTAAGAAATAAACTTTATTCTTTTCAACAAAACATAAATTTAACAGACCAAGGACAGAAGTCAGTTAAATACTGCACGTAAAACAAAATTTAACTTTGTCCTTGTAAAAAAGCTTAAGTTAACATCCATATGTATTTATGAGTACAGTATGTACATACACAATTATGTACACATAAATCTTTCGGACCACGTACTCTGCTTCTGTGTACGTAAAAAAAAGTGTATTTGCATTTTGTAGGTTTTTGCACGGCCAATAACGTTTGCATTTGCAATTGCGAGAGAAAAAAATTTTTTTTCGGTGAAAAAGTAGAAACACTTTTTTTTGGGAACTTTGGGACAATAACGTCCGCAACATTTTTTATTCAATACATTTTTCTGAAAAACTTATCGTTTTCGAGATAAATCGAATCCAAAAACTTTTTGAGTTTTCTCAAAATTGCCCCACGGTACTATCCCGGATTTTTGGAATTAAGCTTTTCTAAGGTAACAACGATTTATGCAAAAAAATTATAAGGTATTTTTTTCCAAAAACGACAGTTTTTCGTGCCAAATTGACTGTACTATTAGTAGAAATAAGAAAAATATATAAGCACTATTTCCTTCATAGGACTTATTAATGTCATTGTATGTAATATAAAATATTTGAATTCCGTAAGTTACATATTAAAATTATTTACAGTGTTCATAAGAATTTTCTTGAAGATGCTATAAGATGAAAAAAAAACATAAAAAAGTCATCGTAATAGAAAAAACAGAATTAAAAAAGGATGGTGTTCTTTGCTTTTGTGATCAAAGGGAAAAGTAAAAATATTTTGCCCAAAGAATAACCTAACGAACTAAGCTAGCCTTGCATCTTTAGATTTACCTTTCTCGAGCGAATTACTTTATTCACAATTTCAAACGTTTAGACATGACAGGGACATGGTCAATTTCCATATTATAAAAAATATTTCACCCTTAAAAAATATAATATGAACAGGAGAATGAAAATCTAAAGGTAATTTGTGCAAAGATTGTGTACTGTGGGGATGTCTTTACCTACACCTAGAAGTTGACTTTAGCAAAGAAACGTTCAGAAATTCGTATTTCAATATCTTCGCAAATGCCTTGATTATCGACTAACGTCAAACTTCATGGCAAAGTTGAATTTGAATCCAAAATGCTTCTGGCAATTCAAACATTCAAAGATAATGTCATAAAAATTAACTGAATTAAAAATTGGTTATATAAACATGATGTTCAGAATTATTCATTAATTGTTACCACGTTTTCCCAGGGATGCAAAGAGTTCCGAATTAATTGGTTATACCCACTCGATGCAGACGTTTAAATTACTATTTTTTGCACCAATTTCGGCTAATCAGAGTGCTATCCACTATCAAAGGAAAATTTCATATATGTGCTGCCTCATTTACATGCATAGGTATAATTACACGCGCAATTAGTTCGCAAATATTATCAATCATAGGTAGTTACGGTTGCTAAAAATGTGCTTGATAAATAAAAAATGAATATCTGGCATATTTGCTAGGAATATTATCGTTAAAGAAGTGATAACACTCTGTATAAAAGAGTACCACTTCTGACTGTTCATTCAGACTTCAAAAGTTAAACATGCAAGCGGCATTGGTTTTACTGTTCCTTGTAGGTGCCAGTTTAGTGGCAGGTAAGTGGGACACTTTTATATCAAAAAAGTATATTAGCAAGTGTGTAAAAGTTTTAGGAGACCGACGACTTAATATTGCCGTTTTGAATGCTCACAATCGATACAGAGCGCAACATGGAGTACCTCCCTTAACCTTGGACAGTCGGGTATAATTACTTTTTTTTTTAATTTTTAGTCAAAATTATTAGCAATCATTTAAAAAAACAGTGTCTGAAATTATGCAATGCAGTTACAGACTAAGTCATCTGAATTGTATTGGTATTACCTAGAGTACCAAAGTATAATCAAATGTTATGTTACTATAGCTGAACAATTTCGCCCAAGACTGGGCCAACCATCTTGCAGAAACAGACACGTTTTCTCACCGTCCAGATAACCCTTATGGCGAAAACCTGTTTTGGAGTTCTGTATACAAACAAACGAATCAAGAGATAGCGTTGACAGCAGTAGAAGTTTGGTACAATGAAAGTCAAAAGTACGATTATAATACCAACGATGGCATAGAGGGTACTTATCATTTTACTCAATTAATTTGGAAAAGTAGTCGGAAATTGGGTGTCGGTGTAGCAAAATCATCTAAAAATATAGTGTACGTGGCCTGCAATTATGACCCGATTGGTAATGTTCAAGGACAATTCATTGAAAATGTCCCACGGCCACTCAACTAGTTTGTTGAAATTGAATTGTTTTTCTTAGTTGTGGTATGTGTGCTTATTTATACTTTTCCCGGGAAATAAATACATATGTAATCTGAATTATTATTATTTCACAAATACTCCGCTTCACACGAAGTGCAGTGTTCCGTTTCCTTATTCCATATGTCCCTATCTATATTGAATAAAGAAAATTTTATTGTCGATGAGGCTAGTACGTTTTCTGATTCAAGAGGAAATTGGGTAAAATTTAGAACTCGCAAATATAAAAAAGTTAAACTTGGGTTTCATAAACATCGAAGGTCATTAAGAAAAGCGATGATATGTTTTATTTTCTTTTTATATTTCACGGAGTAGTTTTGGCAACTGAGCTTTCTATACTGCTTTTCCCAATTTACTTTACTTAATATCTTTCTGATCGAGTTTCTACAAAAAGACAAAGCTTCTCCGTGAAAACAACGCAAGCTGGTTAATAATACATCGCTAGTGTGTGAAAAACAAAAACGCGGGGTTACTCACCAATGGGAGGTTCTATGATGTCGACAATAAAGCTGAAATACGTTTCCTTAGTAAATTTATTCCGGCACTGCTATTTTTTGGCGAATAATCTTGGCACTAAGCTCATTTTCTGGTAGTCACTTTTATAATTCACTCAGCCCTTAACTACAGGACCATCATGCTTTTAAAATAACAAATGGGGTCATCCCGCCTTCATTTTTTATTTCTGATCCACAAAGTACATTAAAAATAAAAAACCCGTGTGTCCTCAATTTTTATTTGCGAGTAAAATAAACCCAAAATAAATTATTGAAAAGCTGTGTTTTTAGTCCGAATTTGAAACGCTTCAGACTAAATACGTCAGAAACCTGCAACCAATCACGTAGAAGTGAGCTGGCAACCTTACGCGAGGGTCTGACGTTTGTCACATTTGACGTTTTGAGAGGGATGTTTAACTGCATCACAGCCGTCTATAATTACAAGCCATGATGAGAAGTTTGGCAACGTTGTCCGAACGTCAATCGGTGGGCCGATATCATTTTAATGGCGTCTTGTTGCTCTTGAAAAATTGCATTTTTCCTCTCTCCTGTGTTTCGCCTTGGTGGTTTTAATACAGAAGAAAGATACTTAAGCAGCTTACAATTGTACATATATTTAATTTATTTACAAAAATGGATAATAACATTTTTATTTGACGTTAAAATTCGGAACGCTGTAAATTGGTAACTGCATGATAATGTGTTTTCCATCGAGATCTCCGAAATGGGTGAACTTCTGTCGAAAGAGGTCGAGGTGAAGCACATGCTTGGGCACTTAATTTCGGCAAAAGGACAGTAAATCGATGTGCATCAGCGAAGTTTTATCAACGACCAGGTGTGATTCGGAATGGCAGATTTTAAGCCAGTCGGTACTCCAGTGGGTCTAGGTACGAAGCTTTTAAAGAGGGGAGCCCCGTAGACTTCAAATTCCCGTACCGTGAACTCCTGGGAATAAGTCGGAAGGTTCCTTCAGAAAATCGACTTGACATGTCCGTGCTAGAATATCTGAAATACCAACTAATAAAATAATTATTGTATTCTTTCACGATAAACACTTACCGTACTTACGTACCACGTAGTGTGTAGGTCATATTTGAGCTTGTACAGGTACTTTGAACAAATACAAGTGCTTGTAAAGGGTCCACTAAGGAGTAGCCTGCTTTAGAGGTTATGACAATAAATCGATATATTTCGTTTAGCAACTTACCTGAATAATAATTTCTGTTCATTCCGTACGGAGTAACACAAATTGTCGCCATCTCGCTCTGTTAAAACAGGTAAAAAGCAATATTACACCCAAAACACACATAAAATACACCTGAAATCTGTCAAGTTGAATTAGGAAATCGGCCTACCATGCAGTGTTGCCATAATTCTCAGCACGGCTTGTAATTATAGACGGCTGTGACTGCATCTAGCACGAAAGTGACAAGTGCCTGTGACAGATGACGCAAGTTATAAATGCTATTCTCCTGCAATATTGCCAAGTCGTTATGTCATCTGAATGGTTCTAGGAGCTGATTGGTCGGGCTTATTACGTCACAGAGCCCGCCACAATCATATCGTTTTGAATAAACCTTTAAAACCGCACATGTTCATTATTTTTTTGCTAATCAGCCTCTATTTCTAAATAAACTTTTACTGTCCAAAAAAATGTTTTATGGTTTCAGGTACACGCTTATTAAATTAGAACTGCGGAATTCAACTATACCGTAAACCCCCATTATTGAAAGTAAAAGTGACCGCATGTGCAGATAAGCGCATCAGGTGATTACTCTCTACCTGCTTACGTTACCGCCCCTCCATCAAAAATATAACTTATGATCAAATGATTCGATCGTGTTAACGTGAAGTGCAGTGCATCTTGTGCGGAATGGTCTTCAAAAATTTCAAATGGAGGGTGCCTAGTATACCGAAAGCAAGAAAGCTAAGGGTGAATTTTGACAAGGACAGAGTAGGTACCGCGTAAAATGCAGTAAGTAATTTGGATTTTTACATTTAAACCAAATCAAAAATTTATACACTACAATTACACTCATCTTATCTATCCGAGTCTAAAATTGGAAACACATGTGTAGTCCATTGCGTCGGCGGCGTCGGCCTTATAAACAGGTGTTTAGAAGTTTCATTCTTGACAAAAACCATATTTTTCTTTTTATTAGCTTTAATAATAATGGTCGCAAAGTTTACTAATTTTTAAATTAATTTGATAGGAGTGAACTAAATACCTACGTCGCAAAATGAAATGTCTTGAAATCGAAACAAGCAACTCAAGATTATTGTGTCACCTCATGCCTAAAAACTGTACGAAAAGCACTTTCATTCTTTCTCTCTGTATTCATGTTAAATCCGGGTCCTTATTAGAAGCATTTAATTGGTTCAAAAATTCATTCAATATATCAACGTATTCCCAAACTTATTTAGAGTTGGAGAGTTGGATTATACGTTTTATATTTAGTCGTGGCATTGAATAAATTCAATGGTCGTGGCGTTGCCATTATTCTGCAGTAGTCATATAATAATGAATAAATAATAAATAAAATAAATAATAAATAAAAATAATAAATTAATGAACATTACAGTATAAGGTTTGGAAACAGTTTGTTTTCATTTTATACCCAACAGTGTTAGTAGTTTTAAAGTACCAAAATACCTATAGATCGCAAAAAAATCGAAAGTGATGTGCCCATTTTGATCCAAATGGTGTAATTTGAACGCAACAGCCCCGAAAATAACATTATACATTATTCGAACATTTTCGTAAATGTTGCTTATTTGAATGCTACCAGAATTGATACATGTTTCGAAGATGTGTCGCCAACAGCTTCCATTTTGTGACGGGAACAGAAACAATTTGATGAAAACGTTTGCTAAAATGTATCCAATTTTGCTACTTGGGTTAGGTTAGTGACATGAGGACATCTGTTGCAGTGAAAGGGTGGTTTTGGGAGAGCCATTCAAGCAATTTAGATGAGTCTTGTTCATTCCGGCTCATTCAATAATTTCCAACAAATTTAAAAAATTGGTCCAATTTTAAATGTTTGGTACTTTTTGACCTCAGATGTCTTACAATCTTTAAGGAGGGAGTAGTGGATTTTATCGTTCCTTTAGGAGCCAAAACGCATTAAAAAGGTGAGCTCAGTTTTTTAGAATGGTCGGAAAAAATGAATGTTTATCCTGGTGTTCATTAATCGCTATTAAACATTTTTCTATTGGACTTTGTTTGTTCATCCTTTCATCGACGCAGAATTTTGTTTTCTTTTTATTTACTAAAGAAGTGTTATTCATAAAATATCTACCATTTTCGAGTTTTAAGCGAAAAACTGAAAAAGGTCCAAACATTTTGAGATTTTTTGACTGCCAAAAGTTGTGCCGGGAAAAAAAATTGGTGTGCACTCTTCAAATACATGTTTTTTGGATCCAAATGTACCAATACAATATTTTACACCACCTTTTACAGGTAAAATTATGTTTTCTTTTCTTCCTTTTTTACATGTACACTATACCGGATGGCGCACGTTAAGTACGAACATAGGAATTTAACATGGGAAATTAGTTTTATGCAATATCCTGCCTTCCTGTACATTTTACAGAAAAAACTGTAGAGTTTAAAGTTGTTCAGAATTAAAAGGTGCATACAACACTGTTTTTACATGTTTTATTAAGCTATTTGGTATACCCGCAAATTTAAGAATAAATTTCAAAATTTCTGTTATTAGTAGCAATAGCCATGACTTTTGTTGTTTTATCAATTGCTACTAATAACGGAAATGTTGAAATTTATTTTTAAATTTGCGGGTATACCAAAAGCTTAATAAAACATGTAAAAACAGTTTTTAATTCTGAACAATTTTAAACTCTACAGTTTTTTCTGTAAAATGTACATGGAGGGCAAGATATTGCATAAAACTAATTTCCCATGTTAAATGCCTATGTTCCTACTTAACCGTGCACCACCCGGTATATGAAAAACCGGAAAAATCCCTTAGAAATCTTTACTCGGGGTTTTCGCAGGTTTCGCAGTTCCTAAACGAGGAAGTCGCAAGGAAGATGAATTATTTATTTATTTATTTATACTTTGTGTTCGTCCGTCTGTGTTAGTCGCTCGTTGTGTATATTGGTTTGAAATAGTTTATTTCTATTAATTATCAATTTACTTTGTAGACATTGCGCGTGAACTGCGCTGACGCCACTGCGCCAATAATGTAAAATGGACTTTACTAGAAAGTAGCACATTACACATCGCAAAAATCACATTATATGGTAATCTTTCCAAACGAGCGTAATTAAATAAGAAGAGTTTAAAATGGATCCATAAAGAAGTTAACGCCACCCAGTATTTACATAATCAAAGTTGTCTACAAACATCGCCTCGTACATTTAAAAGTGCACATTGTTTTGTAAGTGCTAATTAAAGGAGCGCTAAGTGTCTCTTTTATATAGACCACAGTGGTTATTCGTGTCACGCAGCTAAGCCAAAATGTAAAAGGCGATTTTACAAGACTCTCCGTAGAAATGCAAACGACACTGGAAACTTCTTCAGAACGTTGCATTTATTTTATGGTTTTATGGAGAGCCCTATTGAAAATCATGCAAATAGTAATAAAACCGAAAATTCCATCTCCATTCTAGAAATTAGATGCGAGTTCCTAAGACGATTTCAGAAAACAATTTATTGTTATGTAAATAAACTGTTTTCACTTCCCTTAACAAATGCATATTATTTTCATTAGGGCGAATTGAGTGAGGAATAAGAAGGGATTTGTAATGTAACAATAAACACGGTTCAAAAGTCGAAGGCCTTCATGTCTTTTGGTTCTGCTTTTATTGATACCGAAGGACGGAAAAAGCACAGGGAAATTCGAACTTCCAACTTATCGGAGACTGCAAATACGACTTTCAGCCTGCATTACAACCTTTATTATTGCGAGGGACCCCCCCAAATATATGCTCATAGGGATTACAAAGAGTACAGTTCATTTTCAAATATTCGCCACAGCCTCCTTTCCAGATTAATGAAGGTACCTATTTTAAAACATCTTCCGTCAGGCTCAGTGGAGACTTATGAAATGAGATACTCACTCCACTTTAACTGCCCCAGGTTACAAATATTCACTCAAAACTAAAGTGCCGAAAATATCTGAACGTCTTATAGCGAAGGTTGTTTAGGATAGAATTAGGTACTCAATGAATCGGCTATTTCAAATTATACAGTAAACTCCCCATTATCCGCGGATAATCGTATTACGCGGAGAAGTCGTAAAATTTCCAACAGCGATTAAACAGTTAAGGTACTAAAAACACATAAGTACTTTAAATCAGTTTATTAACGAGCTCCTAGCGAGGTTTTAATTTTCGGAGTCTGTCCGTCTGTCCGTTAGCACGATGTCTCGATAACGAATGGGCCGATTACGATGAAATTTTGTAGGTGCATTCTTTATCGAATTTGTAGATCGGAGTTCGTGAATTGGCAATGTAGCCCAAACAATAAGAAAGGCCCTTTTGACATATCCGTGAGTTATGAACTGAATTGCATGAAATTCAATATGCGTATAGCTTTAGCCATATAAAACGCAATTACAAAAGTTGAAGCTAATCGATCAACATTCACAGTGCCCTTTCGGCATCTCGAGCATTTATAAACCGAATTGCAATCTTTCCTATTTATGAAAGCATTTAAATGAAATTTGATACATAGCCACTTGGGATAAAAGAAAATTTAACGCCAGTTTCAAAATTTGGTTTTGCGCATGCGCAGTCCAACTTTCTTATTTATGGAGGGATTTAAATGAAATCTGATACACAGCTATTTTGAACAAAAGCAAATGTAACGCCAGGTTTAAAATTTGGTTTCGCACAAAACACAACAATAGCACATTTTTTTTAATTCTTAAAAAATGCGGTCAAAGATGTGCTTATGTGCGTTTTATCGGTCCGGCCCACTTCTGGCGAACCACATCTAGGGAAATGGTTCTAGAGTCCTGGAATTTTTTGCAATAGGTAGACCAGGAGGTAGCCTATACCTTTTGAACAAACAACGCATTGCAGTTTTTCTTGGTCACTAATTTCAATGCCTGTGCCGCCCTAATTTAGGTAAGCTCAACCATTATTTCGAGATCTATATTTGACACAATTTTGGATCAGTTGAATCCAAGCTTTTTTTTGTCAACAATTAAGGGCAACAACTGTAGAGCAGGTTCTGTGCGACGTGGCGTTCCATTCCAGCACAATTAGAAACATTTTTATGTGACTCTCATAATATGAACATTTTCCATCCACTTTTCGTATAATTCTACGTGTCTTTTAGATGTAATCGGCTTAATTTGTACTAAACTTCATCTCTAACAAAGGAAGATTCTAAGTTAAATTGCTAAGTTCATAAGCTTTTGCGTCATTTCCAAGTCCCGAATGATTATTATTTCCCTTACTACTAAAAGTCGTGGGATTGGCAGAGAGCAACAGTAATTTAAATTAGAAAAAAGAAAAGGATTGGCACGCTACGTTGAGTCCTGCCTAGATTCGCAATCCAATTAAGTGCGGAACGTCTAGACTGAAAAAACTTATTAAAAAAGAACAAAACGAATTTTTAAGATAAGAATTCCGAAACACCATAACTCGCACTTATCGCTTAACAGAAAAGTACGTGTATGCAAAAAGGTAGCTTGATTCCGGATACCAAACTTCCAACAAAGTACCATGAAACTTTTAGATATGGGATTACTTTATTCTGAACATCGGAAAACGTTTTATATACTTGTAGAGTAAACGGTAATACGGCAACCTGTTGCGTCAAATCTTAATTTAATAAAATTGTTTTACTTATAATCGTCGTTAAGAATATTGTTTTTTGTAGCAATTCAAACAATGGAATTGGTCTCTTGAGCTTCCCATTTTGCGTTCATTGCAATAGGAATTATCGGCTCACTGCCGGGTTGTTCCTATTTTACGTAAGAGGATAATTTTAACGTTCGCTGTGCCATTACGTCTTGGCATTTATTTGGTCAACAATTGCCGAAAGAATTCTTCGCTAAAATACCGGGTTATTACTATTCGAGGCATGAAGCAAACTTGTAGATGTACGACTGTTTTCCTTGGAGATTAAAACAAAATCGAAGGAGCTTATAAACCCGAGGCGGAAGTTGTTTGCCGTTATTGCATAAGTTTGAAATTGATATTCGGAAAATATATCAAAACGTTTGACATTGTTTTAGAAACAAGCGAGACAGTCCTGAAACTTTTCCGTAAGGATTCCTTATGTCGAAAAAATACATAATTCATAAACAATAACTGAATTCGTATTCGTGTAGGTAAACTATGAAGCAATCGGTGCGAGAAATGAACGCGAATTTGGCTTGTATGTACGAAAGCGTAGAAGGGCCACATACTCTCCATTTTTACTTGCAATTGCGATTTACTATATCGCAATTGCGTCTTAATAACTTGCAATTGCGACTTACTATCTCGCAATTGCGACTTACTATCTCGCAATTGCGACTTACTATCTCGCAATTGCGACTTACTATCTCGCAATTGCGACTTACTATCTCGCAATTGCTTACTATAATATTACTATCTCGCAATTGCGACTTATAAACTCATAATATTACAATTGATACCTACTGTCGATTAGCTTGCCTTAAGCCTTAGTCTATGTTGTACGTTTGTCGCGTATTGCATGCATTGCAAAAATGAGTGAAACGCAATTGATCACATTTTATTTTACTCTCGGGTTGTCCAACGATGAAATTTTAGCTTTCCTTAAAGTACAACATAATTGTAATATTAGCCTTCGGACTTTAAAAAGAAGATTGAAAAATTTAAAACTTTTTCGAAAGAAAGGATATTCTCCAATAAACCAAGTGGCTACATACTTATTTAAGGACACAGGTATCCAAATCAGGGCAGCTTCATGGATATCGTTGGATGCACCTCAAATGCATTCAAGAAGGTTTTGTAGTTCGGCAGGAAACTATTCGGCGACTTTTGAAATCCATTGATCCCGTGGGTGTTGAAATAAGAACAAGGAGAAGACTTCGAAGAAGACAATACAATAACAAAGGACCAAATTACTTATGGCATGTAGACTCTTATGACAAGTTAAAGCCGTTTGGTATTGGAATTAATGGGTGTATAGATGGATTTTCGCGCCATATTATGTGGATGAAGGCTGGGAGAACTAATAACAATCCCCGTGTTATCGGTGGTTATTTTGTTGACACTATACAAAAGATTGGAGGCATACCATTGACCATCAGGGCCGATATGGGTACGGAAAACCGCCACATCGAACAAATGCAGGTATTTTTTCGAAGAGATACGGGTATTAATATCCACAGACCAGCGTTTCTTTATGGTAAAAGTACAGCCAATCAAAAAATTGAGTGCTGGTGGGGAATATTAAGAAAGCACAACGCGGAGTTTTGGATGAATTTATTTAAAAAGATTCAAGACGATGGCTATTTTAATGGTTCTTACTTGGAAAAAGCACTAATCCAATTTTGCTTCCTTCGAATAATCCAGGTACGCTTTGAACTTAGTTATTTTGTTATTTATCACATTAAAATTTTTTTGTGTAGTCAGAGCTGAACAGCGTGGTTTTGGAATGGAACTCGCATAATATATCTTCATCGAAGAACAGCATATTGCCAAGAGGAAAACCATTAATTATGTACCATATTCCTGAAATATATCGAAGTAATGATTATTTGATCTCCGTTGAATTTGACGACTTGGAAATTGCTCGTGAAGAATGCGTATTTCTTGATCAAGAATGTCCCTGTGATAAGGATGTTTTTGAACTTTGTAATATTCTACTTAATGAAGCTGCAGTAGAAAATATTCCATCCGATCCGTATAATGCGATTGATGTGTACTTATACTTACGGAACAAACTATCATGTTTATTATAGTGTTGTAAAACCGCACAATAAATAAGTAGATCCATTTGCAAAAAAAATTAAGCAGGTTAATAAAGATGAAAAATACGTACAGTCTATCTCAGGAAGGAATGCCGGTCACAGAACACTTGATGCCGATCTATAATCGTATGGTTTAATATGAAAAACATGGCAAATTACTTCCCTAATAATAATACTGATTAGAAAATATATTCTAATCAAAGTATTATTACTACGGAAGTAATTTGCCATGTTTTTCATATTAAACCATCGATTTTAGATCGGCATCAAGTGTTCTGTGGCCGGCATTCTTTCCTGAGATAGACTGTATATGTGTAAGATTGTCCGTTGTAAGTGTACAATCGCCGTCGAGATACGAACTCCAAAGGAACTGCCAGTTGGTTAAAAAAAAACTACTGCGTACATATGTAAGTAGGTACCTAAGGTATGTATATCCTTTGGAGGAATTCAAGCAGGTTACAGATTTCGAAGTTATTTGAATTAAACATTTCCTGTTCTGTGATGTAAACTCAGTCGTACAATAGGTATAACCGTTAAATCGTTAATCTAATTTTTTGCTATTATTCCCAATAATCTGAACCTTGAATAAACCAATCTCGCAGAGTTACAGATACCTACAGTTAATTTATCCAGTTTATTTTCAAATAATGCCGAACGTATTTTTTATTTAGTAATAAAACGAAACAATCATTCTTATTATGGTAAAATTATAAAATAAAATATGTAAAAATTAAAAAATATCCATTATCCAGATGTTAGAGGTTAATATACAATTGAATTCTGAACGAAACTCCATGAAATTATCATAACAATCGGGAACTTCTAAAGTATTTGTGCATGTATGGGCAATCGGTCGACGGCTGAAACCATCAGATTTGGAAAATATAATTTTTATTTTATTACCCAAAAGGATGTCAGCCCCCGTTGCAAACCTTAGAAAAGCCATACGAATATTCTCAGGAGCCTCACGTATATATCTCTTTAACATAGCAGATACTTTTTCTGCTTCCTCGGACAAGTTGTCATCATATAACAAAGCTGCTAGTATGTTTCTAGATGTTGGATTGCTAGTTCTATAAATTTCATTAAATTCGTTGACATCTACCAAATTTACTAGGACTTTATTAAAGCAATCAGATATGAAAGCAGACTTCTGAAGAATTTCTTGGTGGGCTAGTTCGTCAATGATTTGTTTAATATTATCTTCTTTCGCCAGAGTTTTACAATCGTAACGACCTAACACATCAAGGAGTTCGTCCGTAGGAATCGACTCAAAATGGCCAATTGCCTCACGGAATACTGTTTTGTCGTCTTCGCTAATGTAACCAAAAAAATCGGTAGTTACGTCTCCAGAACATTGTTTGAAAATTGTGTATTCCATGAAACATTTCGATAATCTGATGGGAAAATACTTGTCAGTAATCCAACCTTGTTTTAATACTTCCGCGATTGCTGACCATTTTTCTACTCCAAAATCGTGTCTTAGTTGGGGAACTTTAATGTTTGTACCGATTGTGCATTTTTCATACATGGAATTCCAAAACTCGCTAAGTGCATCCCTCCATACCCCACCCAAATCTTCGGCACACTCCAATTCACCATTGGGGAGCATGAGAGTTACATGTATTTTACTACCGACCATTCTTCTCTCCAGAAATATATTTATTAGCTCTTCAAATACCCGTCCTCTATGAAGACAAATCGAGATATCGGCTGTTGGACTCACAGGAGTAACAGGTGTATTCTCAGTATTCTGTTCCAATGACAAAATGAAACCGTCGTTCTCTTCGTTTTGTATTTGTGTTGCTAACAACCTGTCGTTTGCAACCACTGCATCCGGTGGTAAACAAAGGAAATCTTCAATGTTGTAACTGCACTGGAATTCCGTAAGGTCAGAAGAAAGTTGTGTTGGTACTTCCCCATACATTGTGTCGCTGGTGCCCCTTGTATCCGCAGTTTCACTTGTGACAGTCTCACATACTTCCTTTCTTTTCTTTGGAGTAGTGCACAAATACAGGTGGAGTCGCGTTATTTTAGCAGTTTGAAACATTTGTTCAATGGTCATTACTTCATCCTCTAGTTCTTTAGCACAAAAGTCTAATAGGGTAGTGTTCATATCGGACAACTTTAGTCCTTTTGAAGATGTACCGTTAGGGAAAAATAGATTGCATCCTTTGTCAATGATGTCTTGTTTATTGTAATATTTAGGTACGCGAACATCTCTACTACCGCCTCCGTTAATTGCTCGTACTTGCTTCGGTTCCTTGAATGTTTCATTGTAGTGAAACCATCCAAGTTTTATGAGTCTCGTATTTTTACCATTTCGGGGTTTTGTACTGCTTGGTTGCATTGAATCATCGTCTTCGCTGTAAGAGTTACTATGTTTGCGTTTGTTTGACACTTTTTTGCGAAGACGATCACAAACTGATTTTGCGATTGTTTGTATGAACTTGTCGTTTACAAAAATCTACAACAGCAAGTCTATCTCCATAAGATGCAAATAATTTTGAAAGTTCCGTTTCATCCATTAAAGCAATAATATCCGTGTCAATCTAAGAAAGTAATATTAGTGTGTAAGCAATCATACATAACAACAGAACATAATACCTTATGTAGTCGAAGGTAATTTAGAGTATCTTCTGCTACATTTCGTCCAATTAGAAACTCTTCCAGTGCTGTAGAAAGGTGATAGCTGGTTTCTTTATCCATCTAAAAATGACGGATTTAAATAACGGAATGCCTGAACAAAATATACCTAGAAGGCAGTCTTAAACATTTTGTATAGACTGGTTACAATTTAGGTAAGTACAATGTATTTATACAACTTTAATCTAAGGTTGGTGGAGTAAATTCCAAATATTCAAAACATGATGATGAATGAATACCATTGAATAAAAACACTATTCTTATTCAATGGTAATACTGATGACTAAATACAGTTTTCAAATACGCAAAGATTTTCTCTAAGTTTTAAATCATTATCATCAAAATTTAGTTCAAATTGCTCCATAAATAAGAAAGTTGCGTTTTGCGCATGCGCACAAAATTTGTTGTGCAAGCAATTTATTTGCTCTTATTAAAAGGACCTACCATCAAAATTTCGTTCAAATTGCTCCATAAATAAGCAAGTTGCGTTCTGCGCATGCGCACAAAAATTTTTTCGTATGTAATTTATTTGCTTGACTCAACTATTAGCATTGCGTCTTATATGATTAAAGGTATTTGTGGAACTGGATGCTCGCTTGCTTACTCACCTCAGAGAATAAGTGTAACACTTCACCTGTTGAATGTTTAAGTTAAGACTAGTAATGTACAAAATGGAGAATTATAAGTTGCAATTGCGAGATAGTAAGTCGCAATTGCAAGATAATAAGTCGCAATTGCGAGATAGTAAGTCGCAATTGCAAGTTATTAAGACGCAATTGCGATATAGTAAATCGCAATTGCAAGTAAAAATGGAGAGTATGTGGCCCTTCTACGCTTTCGTATGTATGCTATCACCGTTTATCAGCTTTTTTTCAAAATCACTCATTTCAGATGGTTTTAATAAAAAATCTAGAAAATAAGTGCACAAAGAAAGATTATGATTGTGACTGTCTTTGTAAATTATGTGAGGAAGGATTGTTTATCGCTGTTGCGTGTTCATTTCAGTTATTTTTTACTCATTAAAGATACTAAATACCTACTCGTTGTTTATTATACTGACATCATTATTTAAAATCTTTGCACTATTGCTACCATGAACTGCTTTTAACAAATATATCTCCCTTAGCCCGTCTACTTACGTATAATACCTGTAAATGTATAAAGCAAACTTTACTTTATAGCAGAAGCCATTTAAATCATTGTAACGCTTATGACAATTCTGAATTTAATTTAGGGACGTCAAAAATAATAAGCTTAGGTTCTGCCGTCGCGTACGTTTCTATAGAAACAGATTTTCCATGTTCTGAACGTCATTTTATAACGTGTATTTGAAATAAGAATGACAGATGTCATACAATGCACAATCATTTGTTTCACTTTATCCGGGCGACGTTGATCGGCAACCCGTTTAGTTTTCCAGATTTTCTTCAGTAGCTAATATTTGATCGTACCCTGTAGGAATTATTAATTGCAGAATTTCGCTTGCAAATTCCTTGGCCTCGGTATCTTTCTCGATTGCTGACATTATTGTTACAACCTCGACATCTTGCAATAATCAAAATTATATTCTCTACGGCGAGTATGGCGATTGGCACTTCTCAGGTGCTCCATCAAATGGAATGGCAGTTAATTGATCTGCTAAATTTAAGAATTTCATTGAAGACATTATATCGTTGCATTTTCTGAATCCTCACTCCTTGAAAATCATTGTCTATAATTGATGGATTTATGAATTCAATAATCATAATAATCACCGTGTAATAGACACCTCGAACTTGAAATACTTGAACGACGTGATTTCTAACTGTAAGGAAAATTCATATACAACTTCATATACAGTAATATTTATTAAGAAGTAGACATAGAGATTTACTGATTCTCTACGATACTGATATAGTATTTTACATTATTAGCCAGGTAAGTGAGTTTTTACTGGCGATAGGGGAAGTTAACTGGCGAGCCTGTCATCTCCTAGAGCCAGTAAAAACTATTACCTGGTGTATAATGTACCCATCAAAGGAAAGGTGTGAGTCGGCGAGGAGGTCTATCAAAGGGAAGGGTCAAAACTTCAAAGAACATCTGCGGCTTAACGAAATGTCGGAAGAGGGTCCCATCAAAGGAAAGGTGTGAGGCGGCGAGAAGGTCCATCAAAGGGAAGGGTCAAAACTTCAAAGAACATCTGCGGCTTAACGAAATGTCGGAAGAGGGGTTCCCATCAAAGGAAAGGTGTGAGGCGGCGAGGAGGTCTATCAAAGGGAAGGGTCAAAACTTCAAAGAACATCTGCGGCTTAACGAAATGTCGGAAGAGGGTTCCATCAAAGGAAAGGTGTGAGGCGGCGAGAAGGTCTATCAAAGGGAAGGGTCAAAACTTCAAAGAACATCTGCGGCTTAACGAAATGTCGGAAGAGGGTCCCATCAAAGGAAAGGTGTGAGGCGGCGAGAAGGTCTATCAAAGGGAAGGGTCAAAACTTCAAAGAACATCTGCGGCTTAACGAAATGTCGGAAGAGGGGTCCCATCAAAGGAAAGGTGTGAGGCGGCGAGAAGGTCTATCAAAGGGAAGGGTCAAAACTTCAAAGAACATCTGCGGCTTAACGAAATGTCGGAAGAGGGTCCCATCAAAGGAAAGGTGTGAGGCGGCGAGGAGGTCTATCAAAGGGAAGGGTCAAAACTTCAAAGAACATCTGCGGCTTAACGAAATGTCGGAAGAGGGTTCCATCAAAGGAAAGGTGTGAGGCGGCGAGGAGGTCTATCAAAGGGAAGGGTCAAAACTTCAAAGAACATCTGCGGCTTAACGAAATGTCGGAAGAGGGTCCCATCAAAGGAAAGGTGTGAGGCGGCGAGAAGGTCCATCAAAGGGAAGGGTCAAAACTTCAAAGAACATCTGCGGCTTAACGAAATGTCGGAAGAGGGTCCCATCAAAGGAAAGGTGTGAAGCAGCGAGGAGGTCTATCAAAGGGAAGGGCCAAAACTTCAAAGAACATCTGCGGCTTAACGAAATGTCGGAAGGGGGGTCCATCAAAGGAAAGGTGTGAGGCGGGGAGGAGGTCTATCAAAGGGAAGGGCCAAAACTTCAAACAACATCTGCGGCTTAACGAAATGTCGGAAGGGGGGTCCATCAAAGGAAAGGTGTGGGGCGGCGAGGAGGTCTATCAAAGGGAAGGGCCAAAACTTCAAAGAACATCTGCGGCTTAACGAAATGTCGGAAGAGGGTCCCATCAAAGGAAAGGTGTGAGGCGGCGAGAGGTCCATCAAAGGGAAGGGTCAAAACTTCAAAGAACGTCTGCGGCTTAACGAAATGTCGGAAGAGGGTTCCATCAAAGGAAAGGTGTGAGGCGGCGAGGAGGTCTATCAAAGGGAAGGGTCAAAACTTCAAAGAACATCTGCGGCTTAACGAAATGTCGGAAGAGGGTCCCATCAAAGGAAAGGTGTGAGGCGGCGAGGAGGTCTATCAAAGGGAAGGGTCAAAACTTCAAAGAACATCTGCGGCTTAACGAAATGTCGGAAGGGGGTCCATCAAAGGAAAGGTGTGAGGCGGCGAGGAGGTCTATCAAAGGGAAGGGCCAAAACTTCAAAGAACATCTGCGGCTTAACGAAATGTCGGAAGAGGGTCCCATCAAAGGAAAGGTGTGAGGCGGCGAGGAGGTCTATCAAAGGGAAGGGTCAAAACTTCAAAGAACATCTGCGGCTTAACGAAATGTCGGAAGGGGTCCCATCAAAGGAAAGGTGTGAGGGGGCGAGGAGGTCTATCAAAGGGAAGGGTCAAAACTTCAAAGAACATCTGCGGCTTAACGAAATGTCGGAAGAGGGTCCCATCAAAGGAAAGGTGTGAGGCGGCGAGAAAGTCCATCAAAGGGAAGGGTCAAAACTTCAAAGAACATCTGCGGCTTAACGAAATGTCGGAAGAGGGTCCCATCAAAGGAAAGGTGTGAGGCGGCGAGAAGGTCCATCAAAGGGAAGGGTCAAAACTTCAAACAACGTCTACGGCTTAACGAAATGTCGGAAGAGGGTTCCATCAAAGGAAAGGTGTGAGGCGGCGAGGAGGTCTATCAAAGGGAAGGGTCAAAACTTCAAAGAACATCTGCGGCCTAACGAAATGTCGGAAGAGGGTGCCATCAAAGGAAAGGTGTGAGGCGGCGAGGGGGTCCATCAAAGGGAAGGGTCAAAACTTCAAAGAACATCTGCGGCCTAACGAAATGTCGGAAGAGGGGTCCATCAAAGGAAAGGTGTGAGGCGGCGAGGAGGTCCATCAAAGGGAAGGGTCAAAACTTCAAAGAACATCTGCGGCTTAACGAAATGTCGGAAGAGGGTTCCATCAAAGGAAAGGTGTGAGGCGGCGAGGAGGTCTATCAAAGGGAAGGGTCAAAACTTCAAAGAACATCTGCGGCTTAACGAAATGTCGGAAGGGGGTTCCATCAAAGGAAAGGTGTGAGGCGGCGAGGAGGTCTATCAAAGGGAAGGGTCAAAACTTCAAAGAACAGCTGCGGCTAAACGAAATGTCGGAAGAGGGGTCCATCAAAGGAAAGGTGTGAGGCGGCGAGAAGGTCCATCAAAGGGAAGGGTCAAAACTTCAAAGAACATCTGCGGCTTAACTAAATGTCGGAAGAGGGGTCCATCAAAGGAAAGGTGTGAGGCGGCGAGGAGGTCTATCAAAGGGAAGGGTCAAAACTTCAAAGAACATCTGCGGCTTAACCAAATGTCGGAAGAGGGTTCCATCAAAGGAAAGGTGTGAGGCGGCGAGGAGGTCCATCAAAGGGAAGGGTCAAAACTTCAAAAAACATCTGCGGCTTA
The DNA here is from genome assembly GCF_008802855.1 of Photinus pyralis. Taxonomy (NCBI): domain Eukaryota; kingdom Metazoa; phylum Arthropoda; class Insecta; order Coleoptera; family Lampyridae; genus Photinus; species Photinus pyralis. The sequence continues at coordinate 12,560,224 of NW_022170403.1, read as the reverse complement.
ACGAAATGTCGGAAGGGGGTTCTATCAAAGGAAAGGTGTGAGGCGGCGAGGAGGTCTATCAAAGGGAAGGGTCAAAACTTCAAAGAACATCTGCGGCTTAACGAAATGTCGGAAGGGGGTTCCATCAAAGGAAAGGTGTGAGGCGGCGAGGAGGTCTATCAAAGGGAAGGGTCAAAACTTCAAAGAACATCTGCGGCTTAACGAAATGTCGGAAGAGGGGTCCATCAAAGGAAAGGTGTGAGGCGGCGAGAAGGTCCATCAAAGGGAAGGGTCAAAACTTCAAAGAACATCTGCGGCTTATCGAAATGTCGGAAGAGGGGTCCATCAAAGGAAAGGTGTGAGGCGGCGAGAAGGTCCTATCAAAGGGAAGGGTCAAAACTTCAAAGAACATCTGCGGCTTAACGAAATGTCGGAAGAGGGTCCATCAAAGGAAAGGTGTGAGGCGGCGAGAAGGTCCATCAAAGGGAAGGGTCAAAACTTCAAAGAACATCTGCGGCTTAACGAAATGTCGGAAGAGGGTTCCATCAAAGGAAAGGTGTGAGGCGGCGAGGAGGTCTATCAAAGGGAAGGGCCAAAACTTCAAAGAACATCTGCGGCTTAACGAAATGTCGGAAGAGGGTCCCATCAAAGGAAAGGTGTGAAGCAGCGAGGAGGTCTATCAAAGGGAAGGGCCAAAACTTCAAAGAACATCTGCGGCTTAACGAAATGTCGGAAGGGGGGTCCATCAAAGGAAAGGTGTGAGGCGGCGAGGAGGTCTATCAAAGGGAAGGGCCAAAACTTCAAAGAACATCTGCGGCTTAACGAAATGTCGGAAGAGGGTCCCATCAAAGGAAAGGTGTGAGGGGGCGAGGAGGTCTATCAAAGGGAAGGGTCAAAACTTCAAAGAACATCTGCGGCTTAACGAAATGTCGGAAGAGGGTCCCATCAAAGGAAAGGTGTGAGGCGGCGAGAAGGTCCATCAAAGGGAAGGGCCAAAACTTCAAAGAACATCTGCGGCTGCTTTGTTACTCATTTGTAAACAATAGTAAACGTAAATAATTAGTTCTTAAATTTATCTCGAAGAAATGTCTAAAATATCATGTTATCCATGTAACAGAGACTTCGCATTAATTCTGGCCAATGAAATTACCAGATTATTAACTTGTAAAATTTTACAGGTCAGCTGTTAGTTTTACAAGTCAGTAGCGTTTAAACATGGCGTTTACCCGTTTGCGTTTACTGTAACAATTAATTTTTTAATGAAATAATTAATACGGCGGCTAGCTCAGTAATGAACTGAGTAACAAATAAAAAATTTTACTGTAACAATTAATTTTTTAATGAAATAATTAATACGGCGGCTAGCTCAGTAATGAATAAACTTTCTTCAAGGACCTTGCGGAAGGTTAGTTCTTAATTTCCATTAGAAAGAAAACCAGCTAAGTAATTAACGATTAATTTACCAAATATTAGTGTGTTGTTGTACTAAACATGTCCAGAACTAATTGGATACCCAATATGGTGGGCGACTCCATTTTAAAAGATTGATATCAATAGGTAGAACGTGGAATGTATGATTTACATTAAAATTATTTACATTTCTTATAACTTTCAGAAAAGAAAATTTACTGTTATAAAGAATATACAGGGTGTTAATTAACTTAATGCCGATAATGCAGGGTATGATTTTAACCCTCCTGGTCCGTTGCTATGAAAAATCACGTACTCACCGGAGTGGAGTAGTAACGCAGTTACCCCAGTTTTAATTTTGTCGCGTTAGCCTTTATAGTAAAATACTGAAAAAGTAATTGTGAAACAGATGATTGTGTATTCTAATGACATCTGTCATTCCTATTTCAAATGTCACGCGCAGCAGGATATAAAATGACGTTTAGAACATATGACAATGCTGTTTCTATGGAAACGGCCGCGATGGCGGAACCTAAGCTTGCTATTTTTGACGTCAAAATTAAATTCAGAATTGGCAGAAGCTTTACTACGATTAATATGGCTTTTGCTATAAAATAAAGCTTTGTATTATACACAACGATAAAGGGAAACTAATCATCTCGTGAAATTTCACTCTTTCATTCATTGGTTAAAATATCCCTTTATCGTCTTATATAATAAATAACTATTAAATCATATGCAAAGGGTTGTGATTTGTGGTCGGGAATGTCGGGATTCTTTAACTCAAGGGCAGTCAACTTTTAGTAAGCACATCAGAACAAATTATTTAGATTCATCTCTCATATTTCCTTCTACTACACTAACACAATGGTATGTATAGCGAATACGTAACATTGCGACATCTTGGTAGTGCTTTTTTTGTTGCGATCAATATTCTCCTAGTTTCTGTGATCATTTTTCAAACAAAACTGGACTGCGTACAACTTTATTTTCTGTAGATGCAGAGTTGTAAATATTTGAAATAAAAATTCTGAAAATGGATAAATTGCCTGCAGCAGTACGGAGTGAAAGCCTCATGGGAATAATTTAAAAACGTACTTTTAACCTACATTGTCGACAATACTATAGGAATGAAAATTCCGTTTAACTAAATATACCAGATTTGGCTGTAACTGCCCTTTCGGCTCACGATACTATCTCGAAGGATGCGTAGATAGTAGAATGCAGGACGAGAAGCAAAAACCGTATCGAATAAAATCTTAGGAAGCGCGCTTTTAATATGTAAATTTTAAATTACAGAAGGGCAAAATTTACTTGTTAATGCTGCAACCAGCAGCAGCGAACACCCAAATATCAAAGATAATTGAAAAATCAGATTCAACAGAACTTCGGGTTAGAGATTACTTTTTTATTTGCATAGGAAATTAATGTGTATTTAGAAAATTAAGAATCATTACAATTAAAGGTGGACTTGGTTTGTGATTTCTTTTGAAAAATGTAATAAGAAAGTTAGATGGAAATGGAAATTTAGTCACAATTCGAAATTAATTAAGTCTAACTTTCCAATCTTCGTGAATCGTAAAGGACAACATAACTGTTCACATATTTTAGGATATGTATGAAAACATATGAGTAGTCATTTTACCATTGAGCAACCAATTATTAACCTTAGATATTAAATTATTTCGTTTTTAAGTAGGTACCCATAATTTTATTGACATTCATCCAGTCTAATATTCCTTAATGTAAACGTCAATTTAGGTATCAATTGATCTGTGTGAATAACGTCTAAAATTGAACTTCTACTTTACAACCAGATTATGGATTATCGGATAAAAGTTTAACCGACGTTTTGTAATAATCTATAGCCTAAGTACTTACTCGATATGACAGAAGGTGTTACAAATAGATTATGTGATCTCCAAGCAAGATTATTTATTATTAAATTTAATATTCTTGGTTCTACGTCCTCATTTATTTTAGATTTTCAAATACGGCTAATAAATACTAATTGACAAATTAAATATCGACGACTTAACTTCTGCGTTTGGTTGTGGTACAACCCAGTAACTACTTATAGATTTCAGCCCGTTAAACACATGAGTAGGTATATGACATTTTAAAGACAGATTTACAGTCAATAATGAATATTAGGATATCAAGTGCAAATATTATAACGAACGAACTTAAAGGACTGAAGGGCTCGAATTCTGTTATTTGGCTTATCGATTGATGCTATCACGTGTGAGTGTCGTAATGTGTTTAATTGCTCTCATTGATTCACTTACTTTTTGAAAGAGTCCTTGCTAGTGATGGAACTCCTCGTAAGGTCGTTTTTATATTCCCGGACTAGGCATGAAATCAAGAGACTAGAGCAACAACACAATTTTATTTTTCAATAATATAGTTCCCCTGCTTTTGAATACCGCTTTATAATAACATCTTTAATCCAGTATAAAAATATAAAAATATAAAAATAGAGCTCTCAGACCGAAGTGCGAAATCTTTGAAGGGCTTCCCTCGTCTCTTGTCTAAACTCCGCGCACACAAGGTCTGACCAATGCTTAATCATCGTTTGTGAAACCGAGTCCAGCATTTATCCAGCAGTTTCATTCCTTCCAAAAAACCAGGTACCAAATTTTTGACAGAACAGCTTCCTATCTCAAACCCGATATTTAAAAAAACGTTTTTTTACCGTCTTTATCCTTCATGCCTAATGTGCACTCCCAAAATTTTCACGAAATCAAAATAACCGTTTGGGTTGGCGAATAAGATATTTTAGTTTTGTAACTAAATTGACAAATTTTTTTGTTCTAGTCCCTTCGAAATACTTATCCATTGGATATATTGCCATGGATACCAGACTCAGCTCAGACTAGATCATTATTTTTTGTATTCGCCGTAATATCACTTCTCCTGAAAGTACCCCTCCTGCTTTTCTCATGTTCTTCTCAATGCCTTTTCGAGTTTTCAAATTTCTTTCACTTTCCACTCAAACTTCCCATTACTTTTAAGGATCATTTAAGTTCGTCTGAAGCTTTCCTTCAGGTATAAAAAAAATAGTAATGCCCATTCCTCTGGGAGCCTTTGCTTAAAAAATGTTTATTCTGTAACCGAATGGCAAGGCATTTTGGTAATTTAAATATAAGATCATTACTTTCAAAGTTTTGTTTAAACTCCGCAGTTTTTTAAGTAGACCAATTATTGTGTTTACCTTATGTAATGCCTGGATCATTACAATAGAATGTGATTTTTTGGTTAACAAGCATGCATTTCAAACTGTGATATCCTCAAATAGGTTGTCACCTTTCGCTATTTTTTTTTTCAAATTAAGAGAGTTTCTCTGAATAGTGCAGTATTCTTTTAGCCTCTACATGAAAAACGTAGAATGAACTCCCTCATTATGAATATGCTCATTATAAAAATATGAAGAAAGCTTTTTCTTACTAATGCAAAAATGAGAAATAAAGTTAGAAAATGAAATTAAAGCCCGAGTGAGTGTTTAATACAATTTAGGTAGAGTAATGAGGACAAAAGACGAAAGACTATGGGGTAGTAAAGTATAGCACATATTAGAACTCTGGTATTACCTACATACCAAAAATTAGCATTGCATTAATAAAACTTTCGCAGATATTACGTGGGAGGTATTAATTACGTTAATTAATTTTAGAGATCCTTTGTCATTCATCACTCACACAAAGGGGCGTGATGAGAATAATTAGAATATTCCACGAAAGCATTTGAAACATTATGAAATAGTTTTCCAAAAATGTTATTGATTTTACACTCTTTATACAATGAACGACAAGGTCGGCCGCCAGCCAGGCTGCCCCGTTCCTTCGATGAAGTTTCGAAAAGGAGCGGATGCGTTCTCTATCTACCTTGATAAAATCATGTGTTTCTAGCTCTCCCTCTATTTTGGAACATAAAGAGTACATATTTAGTAGAGATAAAATTTACGCAACATAAATTTCAAAGTGGTGTTATAAAGCTATTCCACAACTGTCGTCCACAATTCACGATGAGAGCTAATGAGTCATTGTAAGTGGCTTCCATTATGTGTTATCATTTCAGAAACACAATAGTTAAAAAATAATGAAAGCTGCAAAATGAAAGCAAGAAAAGGGGCTTTTTCGCGTTATTGACTCGATAGGATCGTTTCCTTGAGGTTATTACATTTAGTGGGAGCATTTCTAAGCCGCCGGCTAACATCCCTAGAGATATTTTTATATAATTAAATCCATTCCATTTCTATTCTAAACTTCATTTTCTCAAACAAACGCTAACCTGCACTAACTAGGGAGCTTTTCTTTTACGAACGAATTTTGTAATGGAAAGATCTCCAAAGTTACATAACTTGATTATACTTCGTAGTTTTGCCATTGACTTTAAAATGTGTTTTGCTGAAAACAAGCAATGTTATTGCAAGTGAGCACTTTGTTTGCTACCAATTATGTTAATTAACGCTTGAACTTATAATGAAACGCCAAGAGGTAAATATGCCTGACAACAGTTAGATCGCTACATTTACTTAATGTTTAAGTTTCTAACTTACCTGAATTGAACACATATTTGGCATTTGCCTTACAAACAAATTAGCAGACCAGTAATTATAATAGTGCCCTTTTTGCTGTTAGGAAATGCCTCGGGTTTTTTTTAACATTTTTATTTTCTTCTATCACTTACGTTTGTAAGCCAAAATACATCTGAGAGAATTGCTTCAAAATTTAGGTTTTGTAAATTGGTACTGTCCAATTCAATAACAGTTACTGAAAACTTTTGACTTGATTGAAATAAAATATGAAAAACACGGACGTTAAATGGATACTTACAAATGCATTTCTGGGATTATAATAAATTTTTATGAATGAATATCTAGAAAACCCTACCTAATAGGAATATGTTTAATTAATTCTAAAATTCAATGGAATGGCCGCTTTTTGTTTGGCGTAAACAACTCAGCTTTGTAGTCAAGGAGACATTTCCGAAAAAGGGTCTGTAAATCATGTCTAACGGCGTTTTGTGCTACAAACTGGCAACAGGCGGCTCTAGACTAATTCGGTCCCGCTGAAAACGATGTTCTCTGTTGCCAGTCCCGATTTTGGCATTTAAACTCTTTAATCCAAAATGGCGCCCGAAATTGCCGTGTTTCGTGTATTTGGAGCCCCCAAGGCACGCCACTGCTATTAATCTGTATTATGGGAATTTGGGATTTTTTTCTTTTTAAGTATAATTAAGCCCGTTCAGTAAGAGTCTACTTTGCTCGGCTGTTTGGACAGTTACTTGTCACGTGTTTTAGGCACTAGAGGGTAGTTAGCCCATAACTAAAAATTTGGAAAATTATTTAATTAATTTATAGATTCACTCATTGTCACTTCAACTGTTTAACATAATGTCTTGTGGCAGCTTGCGCTTCAGGCGTCGATGAATGTTTCTTCTTCCGATTGGGTAGTTTTTGGTGGCCGGGCAGCTTTGCAGATTGCTAAAGTAGCGTTTAGACATGTTTTTGTAGACTTCGTTGAGCATTGGAACGCTGGTTTCGCGATGGATTTGCTGGTTCCTTATATACCATGGCGCGTTGAGCACCATTCGGAGGACCTTATTTTGAAAGGTTTGGATCTTCTTAAGGTGTGTGGGTCTTGCGTTGCACCATACTGGGCAGCCATATGTTAGTAGAGGTCTGATAACAGAGGTATATATCAGTGTCCCACATGGTATTTTTAACGGTGAATTTTTGTTGATGATTGGGTAGAGTTGGACTAGGCGGGTATGGGCTTCGTTGAGTTTCTTGTTGATGTGGTTCCCCCAACTTAATCGTTTGTCAAGGTGTATGCCTAGGTATTTCACGGCTCGGTCATCTGGGTTCCACGGAATATTCTCATTGTTAACTGTTATGTATGGCGGATTGTTGATCCGTTTTAGTGTGAAAATTTTTGCCTTTGACTTGGACGGGTTTAAGTTAAGGTGCCAAGTGCTGAACCAGTTCGCTACTGCGTTGATACTATTCTGTAATTGCGACACTGCGGCGGCGAGGTCACTATGCTGACTGATTATAGCCGTATCATCTGCGAACATTGCAAGGCTTGAATTTTCAACTTCCGGGATGTCGTGCATATAAATATTGAAGAGAATTGGGGCCAGTATTGAGCCCTGAGGGACGCCTGCTTCAATAAGTTTGGGTTCGGATATGTGGTTGTTGATTACGGTTGAGAAGGAGCGCTTGGTTAGAAATGATTTTATTGTAAGTAGTAAGTACGGAGGTACTTGAATTTGCATTAGTTTATAAATTAATCCATTGTGCCACACCCTGTCAAAAGCTTGCTTAATGTCCAAGAACGCGGCCACCGTGTAAAGTTTGTTCTCGAACCCATGTTCTATAAGTTCAGTAATTCTGGTCAGCTGTTGGACTGTGGAATAGTTATTGCGAAATCCAAATTGGAATTTGGGTATTACATCATTTACAGAGACGTGTTGTACAAGCCTTGAATGTATTGTTTTCTCGAAAACTTTAGACAGTGTTGATAGCAGGCTAATGGGTCTATATCCGGTAGGGTCATTTTGTTTTTTCCCAGGCTTGTGGAAGAGACGGACGTGTGCGTATTTCCATTGGTCTGGGAAATACCCTATTCTCAAGCAACCATTGAACAAGGAAGTCAGATAAACTAATGCTTTCATCGGTAGGCCCTTCAGTAGACAGTTGGGGATAAGGTCGGCCCCAGGAGCTCTCTTGGTTGGTAGTTTGTTGATGATTTGCTTTATCTCGGCCGGTGTAACCGGAATTATCGAAGCGTTTGAGTGCGCCGGTATGTTGTTGTTTACGTAATCATTCACTTGTTGGGTATTTAGATCGGCGGGCTTGCTGCATGATGTGGAGAATGTTTGGGCTAAGGTTATAGCAAATATTTCGCATTTCTCTTCATTTGATGAGTAAGTTTTTTTGTTAACTTTACTAAATAACATGGCATTACACTTAGTGGGATCAAGTTGCAAGGCATGTTTTTGGTAAAAATCACGGGAAACTTTAAAATCGTGGTTAATTTTCTCTAAAGCCTCGTGTAGTTCAGTATGACAAAATCAGTGGTAAATCTGCTCTCGTCCGCCTACATGTAAATGTTACAATGCTTCAGTTGTTTACACAGAGCACTTGTAAAGATTAAGAACAATGTTGGACCCAATATTGAACCTTGCGGTACACCTCGAGAAACATCTCGAAGTTAATATGTTGTTATTGACCTTTACCATCTGAGATCTGTGTTTAAATAACTAGAGAATAAGTTTATCGCACTATCCCCAATGCCTCGAATTTATAATTTTGAGAATAGCTTCTTGATCAACAATATTAAAATTAAGCTTAGACTGCACAAAACAATTAAATTTGTAATTATTCAAAACTTCTTAATCAATAGTAAATCTGGCGTAGTTAAAACAAGGTGATCTTTAACTGCATCAGCATCTAATTGAAGATTACTAAAGTCATTTTTACGGCTATCCTTTATATGCAATCGTTTGAGTTCGGACCACAATTGTTTGGAATTTTTTGTTTGGGCATTGACCTTAAAATAGGCTCGCTTTTCAGATTTAATTGCATTGTTAGTCATATTTCGCAGTTGCTATTAATAATTCGTAATTCCAGCTTCCCTCAGAAGGATTATGTGTGGGTCTATTTTTACCTTAATCCCGTAAATTCATTAAAAGTCTAACATTTTCTGTTAACCAGAGAGAGAAATCTGGTAAACGCTACTGTACACCAGGGAGCATGTTTATCGAATAATGAAAAACTGAATCTTGACATTGATATTGCCAAGTTGGTACAAACGTTGAAGAGATAAGTCATGCAACTCTTCATCAAACAAAATAAAATTGCAGCGTTTATAGTTTGGAAAAGCATTATGATTGCTGATAGAAAAAAATTAAAGAAGAAATCCAAATTGGACCCTCGGTTGATTTGGAAAAAGTGCTTGTCCTGATCCCCTCTATCACCCATTTTTTTTACCTGCAGTCATGTAACGCCATGTATAACCTTTAGAATTTAATTTTAAATCAAAAAACCGCTCCCGTTACAGAAAGCTGTAAGTTTGTTTCCATGGAAGTTAGCTGTTATAGCTTTTACTGTAACATGAAAAATCACCCCTTAAAATGGAAACCATTACACAACACCACTACACATTGTTGTATGTAATAAGATGAAAGTAATAACTTTCAAGTCAAGCTGAAATTTCACAATAAATGCTATAAAATATATAATACAATTATTGAAAAGGTTTGATCTAAAACCTGTGGAATTGGTCTCTATTAATAAACGAATCCTTTCATTAACCAATATTATTTTCCAAAGCAATTTTACGTTTTAGTCTCGGTTTTAGTTTAAAAATAATGAAATTTGCCCGTAAGGAGAAATAAATCGCTTTCTACAGCTGTGGGTTATACAGTAGAAAATCAGGATTAAAGCTAAAGGCAAACAATGCGCACGTGGCTCGATTATAAATTGCGCACTTATTTCGACCTATGGTATAGGTGTAGTGCATGTAATGATGTGACACGTTTATAATGTTGTATACGGAGTGTCAATTTTAAAACTTGCAGTCGGCCATATTTTCCAAACTAAAGAAGATATTGAAAATCGCGCAAAACCGTTTCGGGGGTATCGAGGGGGAACCAGAATGACGGTATGAGTGACAACCCCCTACCTCCTTAACCCCTCAGCTACCCCTCTTCAAAAATCCTAAATGGCAACCCCATACTTCTGACACATCGTTGGAAAGCTACTGAAAAATGCTTTCCAGTGGTACCAATAAAGTCAATATTCATTACAATTTAACAAAAAAAACTAAATGTTGACATTGAGAGATATATGGCAAATTGGCCAAACACTTCAACCTGAACTGACGCATGAGCAGACGCAGAATTTTTCAAGCTATAAGAAACCTATTTAGAACTTTGCTCTAAATTATTAGTTAGGGGAGAAAATATTGCGATATTAAGAAATTAGCATTGAAATCCCTATGGTGCGTAAATGGTTTCTACACCCCGTATAGTGTGTCATGGAACATTGACAACTACTAACTTTCCTATTTATATACAAGATCCTTTATATTATCAAAACATTATTTACGTATAATATCCTATACATATTCGTCTAAAGCATATTTATATAATAAACCAGTTTTTAAAAAATAGCATTAAGTATTAATTGTATTTTTTGTTGTTGCAGGTGAGTTTCCGTTCCATACTTTCCGTTCGAGTTGCTGTAAGTATTCAATTTGTAATATTTCATTAGGAATGCATAATTATGAGGAATTCGTGCGATTGAAATAGCATCAGGAACCAAAATTTCGATAAATTGTTACATTTACTTTGAGCACAAGCAACAAAATTAGAGGGATTGAGAGATCCTTGTTCTATTCTTGATCAAAGGCTAACGAACTTAAACAATAACGATAGTCAATGAATAGCTGAAATCGATGGCAATTTATTTGAAAAACTATAAACTATAACAAAAGGTTTCCAAACGTTACAAATATGAGTCATATTCAAATTCAAAAGTACTTTACAGACAGAGATTAGCTCATAGTTAGAAAATCCTTATCGAAATATACTTCCGTAGGAATAACGGAATTAAAATTGTTTAAATGGCGATTCGATTCGGCTGTATCGAAAGCCAATGTTAATCTCACAGAGTACGACGAAATAAAATATTACCCTTGTACTCTGGCCACGGCCATCTAACTTCACGAGGGTGCTTTTTGTCGATCACCTGCGAAGAACTGTTTCATACTTTATTAAAGATTACCTATAGGCTTATGTCCAAAATTTTTTATATAATAGGTTAGAAAGAAAGAAGGTACTGCTAACAACGGGTCACAATTGAACAAGTCAATTAACAATTAATGTAAAAAAGAAAATATTACTTTAAATAGATTGAAAAAGCTGGCACCAAGTAAACTCACGGGAAGACAACATTGTTACCGCGCATACTATCAACTGCATAGTTGACTTGGTTACGAACTACGGATTGGTGCTGGAAGCTCAAATTAGCAAATAAGGCAAATTGATACCTGCAAAACGGGCGTAATAGTGTCAAATGCGGCTATCGAAAACATGGCTTAAAAATGTGCAAAATTTTATGTTTAAACTGTTAAGGTTTTGAAATACGCTAAAATAATCTACAAAAAACTAAGTTTCTGAAGAAATAGATGAATCGACTAAGTTGAACATCTAAACCTCCATTAATAAAAATTACTGTGTGTTTAGAACACAAAAAGGTAAGTTTCCACTAAATTCCGTTGAAAACTAATAATTTTTGTGGGGAACAAATCTAAAAAAACATGTTTTCCGAGTTTCCCCCGAAAAATTCGCGGTGATGTGAAAAATGGGCAATCGTAAACCATGTAATCTTTATTTAACCTCGTATTTAACTTTTACTGATCGTCGAAATTCTTCAAAAATTAATCATTTTCCAGCCCTAAAAGCTTACTCCATTCTATCTTTCCTCACTCGGATCTTTATTTATTTTTCCTGTTATAAGCACGATTTTATTCCTCCTTTCCAACAATTCTCACGTTGTTACTAATTTTTACGGTTTTTGTCTTTTTAAAACGTATTTGGGTATATACCATTTATTATTTATCCCGGCACCACTTGCCACGAGTGACTTCCCACTTATTTACAATATGCATCCCCTATCAAGCCACGCGCCAGGTTAGCTGAAAGAAATATAAGATACGCAAAACAACGGGCGAATATCTAAGAAATATGGAAGAAATGAAATTGAATTTCTTCAGAATTTGTTATAAGCAAATGTAGGAAAAACCAAAAAGAACTTTTAATTACTATTGCCTTATTATGTACCATTGAAAGAGAACAGATTGCACGATCAATAACCACCTTAGGGTCAAACACTGGTATACAACAAAGGAAAAGTGTAAGCTTGTTTAAAGCACAAATTCAGGAATTACCGATCTCAAGTTTTAACGTTGGTTATATTCCCAAGACGCACGGGATTCGGTTTTTACAGAGGATTAAACTAATTCCCTTTGAAAGTAGCCTCTTTTTGTCGTATTAAGGGCATGAATATTTTTAGGCCGACTTATCGAACAAATACGTAATACAAGAAATTGTTTGTAAAACGCCAAAGCTTTAAATCTGACGCATAATTCTTTTTGTTATTTGTAATGTACATGTGGTCTTTCACCACCGCTAAATGGAAATATAATTCAAGTCACGCAGCGGTGTTTGCTGGAACTTACAAAGTACACTGTCATTTCGGCGATGATAGAAAGTTACTTTATTTCAGCACGTTTTTCATTCAGCAATTTGTCTAATGGAATACTTTGTAGCATAACTAAGCATAATTACGGTGGTTGGTATGCATACTGAATGCGAAATTTGCGTGCGAAATTTCTTCGCATTCTGGAATTTGTGATAATGATTAAGGTTGATGAAAATGAGGAGCCGCGTGCGTATTACATATACAAAATAATGTTACCAAATTTAGGAATTTTAAGAAAATTTAAATCGTCACAGTTGTCGAGTGTCGGTTACGAAGCTTGCATTTAATGGTTGCTAGTGTTTATCGAAGTATTAACAATTGAAGATACACTTCTGCATTCTCTCGAAACATTGTACGAATCATCGTGTAACGTTTAAAGCCCTTCATCTGTATATTTCATCTGTAAGTTCGTGTAAGTCAGATCATTGCTATCGGTTTCATTTTGTATTTTCTGTTCCTGTCGCTAAATGTGTGCAAAGTACTTTTCTCTACTTTAAAATCCCCCACTCTTGGCTGATATTTTGTAATTAAATAAAATAGACTACGATGCCAGTAACATTTTATAACACGGCGAAAAACGGAAAGCGGTTCCCCTACAGAAAACAGCAAAACTACTACGCGATAAAACGGTAATAGTTCAGAAATACATTTAAAGTTTGGGAACTAGCGGTTATCTATAAGCTTGAACAGTTTCTTCGATGCAGAAAAATTCTGGTTCCACCTCCTGCACTCTGGTAAGGTTTATCTGCACGGACCGGCAATAGAATCGATAGTATTGTGGAAAATTGCAAATATTTTGTTACAATTTCGTGAGCATTTCTTTGCACCATTTGACCTTAATTATGAGCTTCTCCAGCATCAACATTAGTACCAATAAACAATCTCGAAATTCGTTTTTAAAGGTTGGGTGTCCACACTGAAACCGACCATAAACACTGATTTTAATTGGAGCTTTAAGTATTTCGCAAAGTCAAAATGCAGTGGATCACAGTATAATATTTACATTAGAGTGAAGGAACGGTGACTCGGACACTGCCTTTTGTGCTTAACCAATATTTTCAGTACTTGCAGGTCTTGTCAAATTAAATAATTCCTATTATCTGGCAAAATTTGGGAATAACAAGAAACAATGACACTTCCTAAATACAACTGACACTTAACTGGCGTTAGAATATGAGACGAATGGAATTTGATGATAAATTTAAGCTTGTGAGGAATATATTATCTAAATCCGCTTCGAACATTTCGAAACTGAACCGTGCATGTACATAAATTGTTAAAGAAGGTGATTGGTTTCGTCGTACAATTGTCATCAATTATAAAGTGACCCGCATTTTCAATTTGACAAATTTGACTTTAATGCTGCAACCAGTGCAGATTCAAAGAACCGAAAAACCAACCCTTTACAATTTTACGTCCAGCGGCGTTTAAGTATTGATAGTTTACCTCCTCCATTGCCCCGTAGTAATTTCACTATAAATTGCACACTGTTCCAATTCGATAAATTTACGTTAAAATCGAACTTGAGAGCAGAGCGAAACAATAATTACGTCAATTAATCCAAACCCTAATTATCCTAAGTAAACTTTGTTACATAGTAGACGACTAGATCAACCATTTCGATTACATTTAACTTTGTTCTATCCATTCGAGGTACTCCTAGAAATAATTGCGTTTAATTTAATTACAACGGAAATGCGAAGTAAAGAGTTTTAGTGTTAAAATATCGCTTTTTGCGTTTCACAACATGTATGATTTTATTGCATTTTGAATTATTTCCGCCACAGTTTGCCAAATAATTGAAAAAATGAAAAATGAACTGAATGGAAAATTGGTCACACTTTTTCTTTATAAAGAGTGTCCCAAAGGTATGGAATAATGTGTCTGCAGGATTAACCAGCCGTTATAGCACATGTTACAAATAAGAGTTTCTATCATTTTTTTTACCCATTTAAGATGACGTCATTTGGAGTTATGAAGTCTTTGACTGACAATTAAACTTTGGTGTTCTAAAATGTCTGTTAGGCAATTTGCTTCACATATTCTTAAATATTTTAAGTCATGTCCTAAAAACAATGCTAGGAATCTGGCCACGTACATCCGGCAGTAATTTTACTTGCTAACCTTATCAAGATTTTCCCTATATGAGCCTCGCTAACGCTGTCTATTACATACTGGGTGTTGAAATAGTTTACGCACCATAGAGAATTTCTTTATATCGAAATATTTTCTCCTCTAATTAATTTAGAGCTAACGCCCCTCCCTGTTGTAGGGGGGCGGCGGGCATTTGTTCTCCAGCATCACCACTTTTTTTGGGGTTAAAATTTTGACGTTTTTTCTTCCGCCGTTCTAGTGTTAATATACAATCTTCAAAAAACACATATATAAAACAATAAAACAAACGTTGATGCTTCAAAATAAATACTAATGGCTCAAAACAACTACGAGTAACGAAAAACATAATGAATACATATACAGAACAGAAATCAAAATTTTACCCGAAAAGACAAATTGTGGTGCTAGGAAAAATTGACCCCCGCACTATTGGGGGGTGGCGCTAACTCTAAAATTCAAGTGTACGTATCTATGGACAGTTAAAAATCAATAACAAGACAGTTAATAGTTATTTATTATATAAGACGATAAAGGGATATTATAACCATTGAGTGAAAGATTAGCACGAGATGGTTTATCGTCGTTTAAATACAAAAAAACATTTTATATCAGAAGCCATATAAATCGTTGTAAAATTTCTCGCAATTCGAATTTAATTTAGACGTCAAAAATAGCAAACTTAGGTTCTGTCGTCGCGGTCGTTTCTATAGGAACACATGTTCCAAACATCATTTTATATCGTACTCCACGTGACATTTGAAGTAGGAATGGCATATGTCATTTGAATGCACAATCATCTGTTTTACTTTATCTATATTAGAGGTTAAAGTTATCACTTTATCTACCCTCACGCTTAAAGGGCGTCTTAGGCCTACGCATTCAAACCTGTTAAAATGTCATTTTAACATATGCTATAAAATAAGAGGTTTTTAAATTAAATGGCATACTCATCGATATGATCACCTCTTTTTTAATAATTATTTCTTCGTATAGTCGGTGCATTTTTTCCATGAATTAATTTGATTTGGTTGACTTGATTTCAACCTCTTCTGCTTGCAATTTTTCTTGTGGATTATTTCAGCAGAGTGCTTTTCGGGTCGTTGTCTTATTGAAAGTGCGGATGAAATAACGCGATTCCTTAAAATAGATTCTTTAACAAGTACTTCTTCAATTCTTTCTAGATCTCCCAGTGAATTATGTCCATAACAGCCCCATACCATCATTGAACTACCACCTTGTTAATAAATTGAAGACACCACGTATTGTAGTAGAAACCAATTTCGAAAGAAAATTCAAAGGGCTGTAACTTTTGAACTAGTAGCCCAATCTTCGAACTGTTTGAAATTATGGATTCTATAGGGCACATTCTATAAGAAAATTTTTTTTCTCGGTCGATCTGAGACAATTTTTTTTTACTACACCAAAATTTCTCGGGAAAACACTGTTTCTTATTAATCTTGGGGCGTAGAATCCAAAACAATCCGAACTTTTTCGATTAGACTTCTCAATCAAAAGTTATAGACTAGAAACCAATTTCGAAAGAAAATTCAAAGGGCTGAAACTTTTGAACTAGTAGCCCAATATTCGAACTGTTTGAAATTATGGATTCTACAGGGCACATTCTATAAGACCATTTTTTTCCTCGGTCGATCTGAGACAATTTCTTTATTGGGGCTCAAAAAATGGCAGTGTATAACCTTTCTTTTTTACCAAAAATCGACTACACCAAAATTTTTCGGGAAAACACTTTTTCTTATTAATTTTGGGGCGTAGAATCCAAAACAATCCGTACTTTTTCGATTAGACCTCTCAATCAAAAGTTACAGACGAGAAACCAATTTCGAAAGAAAATTCAAAGGGCTGTAACTTTTGAACTAGTAGCCCAATATTCGAACTGTTTGAAATTATGGATTCTACAGGGCACATTCTGTAAGAAAATTTTTTTTACCGGTCAATCTGAGACAATTTCTATGTCGGGGCTCAAAAAAAGGCAGTGTATAACCTTCCTTTTTTACCAAAAATCGACTACACCAAAATTTTTCGGGAAAACACTTTTTCTTATTACTTTTGGGGCGTAGAATCCAAAACAATTCGAACTTTTTCGATTAGACCTCTCAATCAAAAGTTATAGACTAGAAACCAATTTCGAAAGAAAATTCAAAGGGCTGTAACTTTTGAACTAGTAGCCCAATATTTGAACTGTTTGAAATTATGGTTTCTACAGGGCACATTCTATAAGAAAATTTTTTTTCTCGGTCGAGCTGAGACAATTTCTTTTTCGGGGCTCAAAAAAAGGCAGTGTATAACCTTCGTTTTTTACCAAAAATCGACTACACCAAAATTTCTCGGGAAAACACGTTTTCTTATTAATTTTGGGGCGTAGAATTCAAAACAATTCGAACTTTTTCACTTCTCAATCAAAAGTTATAGACTAGAAACCAAGTTCGAAAGAAAATTCAAAGGGCTGTAACTTTTGAACTAGTAGCCCAATATTCGAACTGTTTGAAATTATGGATTCTACAGGGCACATTCTATAAGATAATTTTTTTTCCCGGTCGATCTGAGATAATATTTTTTTCGGTGCCCAAAACAAGGCAGTATACCTAACCTTCCTTTTTTACCAAAAATCGACTACACCAGAATTTTTCGGAAAAACACTTTTTCTTATTAATTTTGGGGCGTAGAATCCAAAACAAATCGAACTTTTTCGATTAGACTTCTCAATCAAAAGTTATAGACTAGAAACTAGGGAATGCAATACCGGGATCGCGGGATCCCGAAATACCGGGATCCCGCAGCATTTTTGCGGGATTAATCCCGCACGTAAATGGAGCGGGATCCCGCGGGATTTGCGGGACTGAGGAATTTGTCGACCAAGGAGACGACTCTGTTTGCTTGGTTAATGAAACGTAAAACGAAGAAATTATTTTTAAAATAAAAGTTAAACTTTTTTCGTTAAAAATGTACTATGATTTTTGAGGCACTTTAGAAGTTCACCTTTTTGCGCTTTACAGGTGATTTTTTTGAGTTCTAAGTTAGGCTGGAGGTACTTTTTTTATTGAATATTGTGATAATTAATTGTTTTTTTTTTCAATTTATTTTTTATTATTTATTGGAAGAGGTCGCTGACTAAAGATCGAACACAGAACGTAGGTAGTAGGTCAGAAATTCTAACACTAATTGAGATCAGAGAAACTTATTGTTGATGTTAATTAGTATAGGTTTCCTATGGCTTATCATGATCTTTTTGTTGGAAAATTCATTGTAAACGTCCACCCTTCCGGTGTTGTAACAGTTACATAATTTTCATACCAAGACTTGTAACTAGTTACAGATACAGATCTAGATACTGTAACGTAAATTTAATTACGTCGTTTATTTATAACAATTAATTAACAACAAATTTATTACAGATCGATTAGTTTATAACAGTATTTATCACTTACAATTTATAACGATCGCATATAAGTTAGAAGTTTGATTGAATTTTTCGAAGACTCTTTTTAATTTCCAAACATTGTTTTTTTTTGCTTTGATATTATTGTGACGATCCTGTGACGCATTATATTTGTCTTTATAGGGAATAAAGTTATTATTATTATTATTAACTGCCTGAAATATGCTACAATTTGCTTATGTTGAAAGTTCTTTGATGTTCTTGACTTCTCCAGGCCGCTTCAGAATATTCTAGCGCAAAGAAGTAACGTCTCTTACGTCACATCCGTCTTCGTTCCTTATCGCCGATGACTCATTCTTTATGGCGCCTCGATGTCTATCGAGATTCCTGAAATGCTCACTACAATACCTACTTTCAGTTAAAAATAATTAGTTTTCGCCTCGGTTTTCGCTTATCTTCCATCCAAAATTTTAAAATAGAAATAGAAGAGTGTTTTAATGAGACAAAAAAGTGTATGTTTTATATTTAATTTTTAGACATAATTTTTTATAATATACCTTTAATTCGAGGTTAGAGCCTGATAACTTGTTCCTCTGACTTCATGGTAGGTAAAATGTATCTTAGCCTTAGTCCCTTAGTTACATAGTTACTTGAAGTTTGTAACTAGTTACAGATACAGTAATTCGCTTGGGAATAACTAGTTACGTGCCCAGTTACATAAAACTATTTAAATTCTGCATCTAGTTACATGTAACTAGAGACATTACAACACTGCACCCTTCCATGTAACTTTGAAATTGGCTATGGAAAGTATATGGCCAAAAGCTACGTAAGCGAAAGGAAAAAGAACTACAATAAACGTTTTGGGAAATGCAAATACCATAAACCTTGCCAGAAACATATTAATTATTTATCCCAAATAAAATGGATTTAAGACTACATTATTTTGCAACTCTTCAAGGTGAGCCCCCGCTGTAACCGAAGTAATAACGTTGGAAACCCTATAATCGCACTCGTGTATTACAAACTCACGAACACATAAAACTTGACAAAATAAGTAGAATAATTCATTTTCAGAAAATTTTACAGTTCCTAGGTCACGGCTAAAGAATTCATTTGTTAGTCTCCCATTTTGCTCTTAACGAGCAAACGTAAATTATAGAGATGCTCTAATTACTTTTGGCAACTCCATTGCGAACAACCTACGAAGCTATTAGCAGTTCGATACCGTCATTAAAGTACAGATATGTTAACTTTTTCAAAATGTTACATTCCACTGACGCGCGTGTACGTAAATGAAATTACACCAGATGAAAATTTTAAAGTTATTCCAGAACATTAAGCTGATTAGCGGAGAGGGAATTACTAAATATGCATTAATAGCCTTCATTATTAGGTTATAAGCACCAGATGTCCATTCGTTTTAGTTACTATCTGTAGATTTACATGGTGATAAAAGCCCCGTACCGGCCCGTTTCTGTGGATTTCGAAATTATATAACGCACACGTTGGGTACAAAGCGTAATTGCAGAATAAACAAATGCAGGTTTCCTTCTGTTTCTATAGCAAAAGTCGTTTTGACAATTAAGTCATAGTGAATCAATTTTGGGGGACAACTTCACGCAGGCCACTTGTGTCAAAAGTGAACTATTAACGTTCTTTATAAGTCGTTAAAGCAGTTCCGCGAAAAATCAATGCAAAGGACCCACTTATCAGAAACTATAGAACTATTGGTAATCTTTTCAGGACTCTAAAAGAAGTTCACTTTGATTCAATGGGCAGATGCGTCAAATAGACCCCTACGTTTTCAATTTTATTTACAAAGTGACATTTCCACGGTAATCACGGAATCACAAATAATCAGTCCACTTAATTAGAAATGTATTCCAGTATATCGTCAATATGATTTCATTTTATTTCCCTTATTTTTAATTTATATGGCAGGTACATGGTGGTCTATACCACCGTGGGCAGGTATAATAAAAAAATACTATAAGGAACGCGTGTTTAATTGATTTTTAAAGTACTTCCATCGTTATCTTTTTCTAAGAGATTGTTAGAAAAAACCTAATTTTCATTTTTTCAGTTCTGCGCAATTAAAACGTACATGGAAGCTTAAACCATTGTTTATACTCGTAAATGAATAAACAACGCCTAAACGTACATGATAACTTAAAAACTGTTCTTGGATATACGAGCATAGTTGTTACTACATTTCTAGAAACTAAAAAATTCGGTTTGTTGTCCGTCTGAAAAATTGTATCCTTAAAAATGTTCGGGTTCGCATATCCATTATCCCGTCACATTTTAAATGACAATATTGTGCGTCAATGGGCCTCGTAATATATAATTCCGATTCCAATCCTACCTGCTGTTGGCGTGTAAGAACTTTTCACTGAAATGCGAAAATCCGCAAGAGGTGAATCAGTTTGAACTCATAAATATTTCAGTGCAGAATAATTTTACTAGTAATAGGAGCATTTCTAATTTAAATTAACCAATTAATTCGCTAAGAAACAACATAAAGCCTTTTACGATAACTGAATTTAAAGTGTACATCTACATTTTTAAGTGGAAATTCCGCTCGTTTTATTATAGGTGGATAATCAATCTTCTGTTTGACTTCGGCGTAAATGAGAAGATAGAAGATTGAAACGTGTTCGCATGAAATTGAACTTTGTAAGGGAAATGAGAAAGTTGGAAGTATTGACGAAGAGTACTACCTACTTGACAGGTTACCTAATTGTAAAGGTTTAAGAAGAGTATTATTAGAATACATTTTAATATCTTTACTAGAGAGAACCTTGGCGCAAGATTCTGATGACACTATGATTTTAACTAGGGTTTTGCACTTTTAATTAAATAGATGTTAAAATGCACCACTAAAAAACAAAGGCAAATACTAGTTCTAGTTATTATTAATACTCAATATTTAGAAATGCTTTGAAATTTAATTTAACACTTATGGTAAAATTACTAGATTAGAGGAACGTACCAGGTGAAGTTCTAATTTTATCTATGTAATAAACGTTAGATCCCCTAACCGAGCCCCTACATGAATTTTATTTACATTGAAAAAGATTTACTTTTACAATATTTAAAAAAATGACCATCAAATCATTACGGAATATGTATCGTTATTTTTGACTATTCAACTAATGTAAATCCTTGAAAGCCACGATCTACATTGAATGTAAAATAAACATAATCAGTAAATTGTAAGGCGTCTATACTACCTTCTAGTTGTCCAACTTTGTAAATCCGGGTTTGAGTTCTAATTTTTTTGTTTTTTAACTTTTTTTCAATTATTACGTTTATAGAGGAAGAATAAAGACTATTATTATTTAAGTGAAATTCTTCTTGGCGTGGATTTCGGACTGGTACGGGTCGCAAAAATATTCCCACTGACTGTGGAAGATCTTCTGTTCACTGTATTTTTTTCCGGGTGCCTGAAATAGCGATTCGCGTTTTCCCTCCGCAAAGAATCTCTCAATTTTTCCCTCAATGGCGCATCCTACCTAATTTTCTAATTAATCTGGTGCTTTATTAATTAAATCGGCCACGTCAGTGCTAGGGAATTTATCAACATCCCACGCTCTTTTACCTTTGCAATCCTGCATATTACAGGAACGTTTCGTTTTTAGATAAACCCATTTCCTGCGAGGTCCCTGATTTGGTTGATGCACCCAACAAAATGAGTGCGTGAGTCGAAAAGTGATTTGAAAATGATATGCAATGGTGTTCAATGGCCTACGAAACCTATTAATTATACTTCTAAGGCAATAAGAAGAAGAATTATATAAATGCTATTATTAACTTTCCCCTAATGTCCTATATTGGTGCATTACAGTTAATATTACATTAGTGTAATGCATTAGCTTCCGTATTAATAAAGCTTTAGGTCGAAACGCGTACACAATGAGATAAATTTATTGGAATTGAACTTGGCAAGCAAAGTTTCAGTTTGTTTTGTTAATTCGGTTAGCTATTTGTATTCTCTTCTGAACGCGATTGCCACGAAACTTGTGGCAATGAAATGAAATGTTAATCCCATCATGCACCAATATGCACTTTGCTCAGTACGCTGAAAGAATTTTAATTATTCAATCTTCTTAAGTGAATAAATTCAATAGACGATCAATATTATAAAACGTGCACATCTCAAAAAACATACTCGCCTTTGATCTGAGGTTACGGAAGATCGAATTCAATTTCATCAGAATTATACTGTTTTGCGCATTTTTCTCACGTTACGTTTTCTAACACATAGATATTGTTTTTCCAAGGTGTATGGGTAACATTTTTCTCTTCCGTTTGCTGAGGAATCATAAGTAATTTTCCTAAACTCCTTGCCTAGAAATGAGCGCCACCCAGCTGCATTAAAAGTTTAACTAGCCTTGTATGGAAGTGGGAAGATACCAGGGAAGTAATAATGACTTTCAATACGAAAATACTGACAATTTCTTCAACAACAATCAAAATAAATTTAATAAATGTTAATTAAGTTTGCCCTTATACTTAAACTTCAAATAAAATTCACAATTAATACCGAAAATGAATAAATCCCCTAATTCAATAAAGATCTAATAAATTGAGTTACTGAATCTCACAACGATTCTCAAGTAAAATAATATTCCGAGCACAAATTCGCACCGATCATGCCAAGTGCAAGTCTTACCTTTAATATAGTAGGCTGTCACACTTCGAACGAAACCAGGCTGTAACAAAATAATGACAAATCCGGGTCTTGATCCACTTGTAATCCGTTTCATTGTGCACTACTTCTGAAGGAACGTAGTGTACTCCAACAATATAACGCACTCGATCATATATCGGCAGAGATTACGAATCTCAAACAAAAGCTAAAGTTTACGTAATGGTAAAAATAAACTCTTACACCAAAGTTTTCCGACGATCGAAAACACTCAAAGCGAAAAATTTAAAATCTTGAAGTCCCACCCCCGTTTAAAAATCATCCCGCACACAAAAGAAAAACGCCCTTTTCAAAATCCAAGCAAATCGATTTGTCCACCTATGCTCAACACCCTAAGAAACCTGGCACGCTTTTCACCAAAACATACCCACTCACATAGGTCCCAAAGACAGATGAAAACTTAACATAAAAAAGATTAAAATAAGAATCTTTTCACCAAAAAAGGAACCATTCTAAAATAATGTTGCCGAAAGCAATAATTTCCTTACTATCCAGAACTAAAGCTAAAACTAAACCTGAGCAATGGTAAAGAAACCACTAAACCTTAGCAGGGACATTAGTCAACCCAAAGGGCATGTGGAGAAATTGAAAAAAACATGACCAGACATCACGACGACTTTGAGTATGTCTTTATGCCCATAATCCCTCAAGAAAATGAAGATAGCATTTCAGGTGGACATAGAAAGTTGCACAGGGTACTTAATAATCCGAAAAAAAGGGGAATACATTTTTCTTCGGTCAAATTTTCACTTTTGTAATCGTATACTGCACACTAAATACATTGAGGATGTCTGCAATACGCGTAATTCTAAATGCGAGGAAATTGTTTAAGCTTAGAACATGTTCAGCTTCATGTTTAACTGTGATCCCGCTCTTTTAAGGTAGCATTGTCTCATTTTGTGTTAATAATGGAAAGCGGGAAAGCGTTCCATTTATGTATAGGTTGATTTAATGACTTTGAATAGTTTAGATGAGCCTGTCTGCCATTAATTAATTCCCTTGGTAAACCTTGAAGTATTTCGTTGCATGCTCAAGACACTATTCACAATAATAGGCTTTCAGTTATTAATTGTATCTTAGTTTCCGCCCAATTATGTAATTTAATTTTGTTGCTTGCAGCGCTGATGTTAACGTATCTGATTTTATCTGTCCATCTTTCATGAAGTGGGTACGGCAACGGCTGACTGTGTTAGAAAATAATTGGTCAATTTTTGTTGAATTTGTAACAATCCATAATCACGTACTTCACTTTTGTGATTTTGACCTCAACGCCTCAAATTCAATCGATCTCTTACTCGGTATTTAACGTGCATAAAGGCGGGCAAACGGACGGACGGGTGTTGGTTTTGAATGTAGCATGATTGCAGGTTACTCTAAAAGGTTTCACAACTTGACATTCAGTCGTCGTGTTCAACTGTTCATCCACTATTTTTGCAGTCAGATCCGAATGGCTTTAGAGGCTCTAAAAGCTCCTACAGGTTTAAAAGTCAAAGTTGATACTCATAAAACATGTTAAAGGATGAACTAGTAAAAAACTTAAAGGCTCTAAAATACTCTAAAAAACCTAGGAAACGTTCAAAGCTCTTCGAAAATTAGGCGACCCTTAAGAGCTCTTACAAACCCTTAGAAAGCTTTTAGAGACCCTTAGGGACTTATTTATGGCGTTTCAAAGTTCGGTATGTAAACACTCGTTTTTAAAACTATGGGTTCTTTTGGAGCCTTTTGGAGATTTTTAAACGCTTTTAAAGGCCTTTTTAATGGTGCCAAAGATTGGTAAATACTTGTAAGGGTTCTTAACTGCTTTTAAGGCTTTTTGAAGACTCACAAAAGCGGAAAAAGGGTCCACATTAATGTAAAGAAATTGGAAAACTTGTTGGAGTCCTAAATAACTACTCAGGCTCATACATTCTTAAAAGACTCTTAAAGTTTCATAAAGCTCTTACAGGATAAGGCAAGTACCTGGGCTCTAAAAGGCTTTGTACTCTAGAACTCTAAGAAAATGTTGGCGACTTTTCAAAATTTTGAAAGTCACTAAGCCCCAATTGCACCAACAAAATTAAGCCTTGCTTAAAGTTAAGTCGAACTTAAAATCTATGGCAACGATTATTAAGACAATCGTTGCTAAGGTATTTAAGTTCTACTTAACTTTAAGAAATGCTTAATTTTGACGGTGCAATTGGCCCTAACTTACGGATCCTTATAGTATCACAAAAGAGGAAGTGTCCTTTAATACAGTCCTTTACTGCCCTGAAAAAATGTTATAGACCCTAAAGTTTCAAGAAGATTACGGTCGCAAACTTTTGAAGTGTAATGAAAACAGTAATAGCAGTTTACTACGGACAAAAGAACAGAGAAGGTCGTGGCAATAGGGCATCTAATAATAAAATGTTTTTTATTTTATGTAGAGTCGTGAAAATTTCAAAATCTTAATTCCCGTATCCGAGTCCCACATATGTCCAGATCATTTGCAGGTTTGCTAGATTTTGAAATTCTAAATTACACAATTTTCTGTTTGTCTGTCTGTTCATACCGTAACTACTTACTTTCTCAGATACAGAGTGCCCGCTATGTAAGGAATATAGTATGTATGTCGGTAAGTAACGACTCTATACAAAATTTTCCTATATAAAAGTTGTTTAATATTTTATTTAGCACAATAAGGCAGCGTTGGGTTGTTTTTATTTCAGAAAACAAATGAGTAACGAAAAAACAATTACATTTTTTAAATAAAAATGTACCTTTTTATTAGGCTCGTTTGATAGAGATTTTTTTCTGTTTTCAATTACGTAACACGCACCCTAAACAATTAAAAAATTTTTCGAACTCACACCTGTGAGGTTAGAGTACGAGTCTTAAACCGCTACGCCAAACTGACTATATAAAAAAAGTAGTGTAATAGAAATAATATACATTATAGGTTTGGTTAGACTACTACATAAAATAAAAGACACTTCCATGTCACGTGTGGATACACTTTAATAAAACCACTTTTGAAAGAGCATACAGTCTAAGCTTTGAACGTCTTAGGAAAGAACAACATCGCAAAGAGAGTTACATTTTGCATCATGCAAGGATCGCCTTTTCCGTATCGACCACCGGAAGGGTAAACCGGGACAACTCTCGTACCTTCCATAGACCGATTCCTCTTTGTTATTGACCGCCAATCAACTTTGAACGACTTTTTCGTATCAGCCGCTGACTAGCATCGACCGCCTTATCATTCGAAAGGGGAAGTGACATCTTTCGCATCTTCCATAGACCGCCTCTTTGTTATCGACCACCAATTAAATTCGAACGCTTTTTTCGATCAATCTCAGTCTGAAACGGAACGATAACGTGCTCAAATAATTGAATTCGTCAAACTGGAGCAAACATCGAATCGTTCATCGCAAAGACTATGTATTAAGATTATGGAAACCTTCTCCCTCAATTTATTCTTCTTGTTGAAAATGCTTAATTCAGGTGTACTCTAGCCATTTTTATTAATTTCATGTTTTTAGCTTGAGGGCTTAACGTCACGTAACCACATCCCGTTTTTCAAATTCTTAACAACGAAACGGTTTGCACTCGAGTATTATCGTATTTAAAGGAATAGCTGTCATGCTCCTGCTTTGAAAAATTATCTTCTCGGCTCCGAAAGACTTATCATTAATCGACTTACAATCGACTGCTACGATTCTTATAAAATTTGGGATAAATGTGTCTGCTTTGCTAAGGTGAACTTGGCAGCCGTTCCTTAAAGCATATATTTTCGTAAATGAGAACTTGCTGCATTTCTCGATTTCTTGGCAGAAGAGGGTCATATTAAACAAGTTAAAAAGTAATCGTAAACGATTTACATAAAGCGCATTTCCACTTGCATTCATTTCCCATTTGTAAGATGCAACTTCTGTTAAAATCGTAAAAATCCGGCCACAAATATGAAAGATAGCGTTGCACATGGGCAATCCATTGTTGACGTGCTACTTCAATTTCAGTTTATGAGAAGAATTTCATTTCAATGCTTTTCTAAATAAGAAAGTTGGAACTGCGCATGCGCAAACCTAAATTTTAAAACTAATGTTAGATTTTCCTTTGTTCCAAGCGCCTAAGTATCAAATTTCACTTAAATAGTTCCATAGATAAAAAAGTTGGCACTGCGCATGCGCAAAATAAAATTTTGAAACTGGCGCTAGATTTTCCTTTATTCCAAGTGCCTATGTATCACATTTCATTTAAATTCTTCCATAATAAAAAAGTTGGCACTGCGCATGCGCAAAACCAAATTTTGAAATTGGCGTTTGATTTTCCTTTATCCCAAGTGCCTATGTATCAAATTTCGTTTAAATTCTTCCATAAATAAAAAAGTTGGCACTGCGCATGCGCAAAACCAAATTTTGAAATTGGCGTTTGATTTTCCTTTATCCCAAGTGCCTATGTATCAAATTTCGTTTAAATTCTTCCATAAATAAAAAAGTTGGCACTGCGCATGCGCAAAACCAAATTTTGAAATTGGCGTTTGATTTTCCTTTATTCCAAGTGCCTATGTATCAAATTTCGTTTAAATTCTTCCATAAATAAAAAAGTTGGCACTGCGCATGCGCAAAACCAAATTTTGAAATTGGCGTTTGATTTTCCTTTATCTCCAAGTGCCTATTATCAAATTTCGTTTAAATTCTTCCATAAATAAAAAAGTTGGCACTGCGCATGCGCAAAACCAAATTTTGAAATTGGCGTTTGATTTTCCTTTATCCCAAGTGCCTATGTATCAAATTTCGTTTAAATTCTTCCATAAATAAAAAAGTTGGCACTGCGCATGCGCAAAACCAAATTTTGAAATTGGCGTTTGATTTTCCTTTATTCCAAGTGCCTATGTATCAAATTTCGTTTAAATTCTTCCATAAATAAAAAAGTTGGCACTGCGCATGCGCAAAACCAAATTTTGAAATTGGCGTTTGATTTTCCTTTATTCCAAGTGCCTATGTATCAAATTTCATTCAAATACTTTTATAAGTAAAAAAGTTTGCAATTCGGTTTATAAATGGTCGAGATGCGAAAAGGGCACTGTGAATTTTGAATCGATTCGATTCAACTTTTGGCATTGCGTATTATATGGCTAAAGCTATGCCCATATTGAATTTCATGCAATTCAGTTCATAACTAACGGAGATGTAAAAGCGATCGAACATTTCTAAACAAAGTTATCGTTCACACGGACAGATAGATGGACAGACAGACAAAGGAACAGACGGACAGACCAGCATGCAGACGACAGATAGCAATGCAAAATTATAAACGTTCTCTAGGATTGTTAATAAACGGAAAAAGTGTAAAATTATAGAACATGTAAAAAAACGGTTTTTTGTTTTTTTTACAATAACTTTTTTTGTAAGAGGTACAGAAAAAATTCCTTCCTTGGTACAAGACTCGACACCATAACGAACCAAATAGCGAAAAAAGTAGAACAATAGCTCTTAAGATAAAGAACTAGTAGCGTCGCAAAACGAGCGGACGGACGGAACGGACGGACGGACAGCCGGACGGACGGACGGACGGACGGACGGACAAAGTGGCCACAATAGCGCATTTTTTTTTTATTTTTGTGGAAATGCGCTAAAAACACTTTCTCGTGGCCACTTTTTGAGCTCTACAAGACACCGTTCCTGCAAAATGAAAAATGTGTCCGATAGGTATTTTCGCACAATTAGGACGTTGTGCGCGGGTGCGGAAGTACCTAATGAGAATCTGGTTATCTTTAAAGCATTAATATATATAATATATAATAGCTCATTAATTCCGAAATTTTTCCCTCATTTGACCATCGTTATATCTTTTATGGTTTCGGAGATTCCCGTGTTCGTTTTCTTGGACACAGTGTGTATGGTTATGTTGTGAAGTTCTAATTATCCGCTTAGGGCCGGTATTTCCATCTCGGGATAAAGTCAAGTATAAGATATCTTCCAGGTAAACCGACAGTTAGCGTCGCTTCGGGTATTTCGAACCTCGTTTAAATATTATCGGCAGGATAAGCTCTAGATAAAGTTATTGGGTAGATTTTCTGCAGTTATCAACATAACCCCAAGATATTGCGTAAAATTTCTAGTAGACTGGTGACGTTTTAAAAATTTGCGAATTTACCAACCGTACCTATACTAATAGCAAGAAAGAAATTGAAGTATGTTAGTAGATGTACGCAAATACATAGGTACTATGCAAACCGGGAGTAGGTATTGGAATTATTGACTCATATTGAATGTCGACTGCAACATAGAACAAATAGGTTTCTAATAAATATACCTTCAGCTGTACGATTATTAATTCCAGACTTTGCATTAATAAATTGTTGGGCAATATTCTCCCAGCAATTATTTTTTTCTGCCCAAGTAACACCATCACTACGTTTATTTTCCAGGACGTCCTTGTACTGGATCACCAAATCCACAAGCACACGATTTTGGTTCATGTTCAGAGTACTCATAAGTAAAGCTTATTCTGTAATTTATGTTTGACAAGTATATTACAAGTCACTGAACTTCTTTCAAAAACAAAAGCATTCGTTCAAATTGTCAGGTAGTAAACTATCTTTCTCTAATATATGGCCCTGCCGTTCGCTATCTTTTTCTATTACAAACTTCTAAAATCGGCAACATTGGCTATGGTTAGGTAGCTATCTACGAGATATATTTATACCGCACGCCGATGGAAATACCCGCAGATAGATAAACGGAAGATATCGGGCGGTATAAGTTATTCTGCAGGTACGAATCTAGTACTTTATCCGAAGATGGAAATACCGGCCCTAGTTGTGCAACTTTAACTTGGTTTTGCACTGATATTATTTTTTGACGACCTTTTGAAACGTATCTTATTTGGTTTCGAGTTAATGCAATACACCGCATTGTACTCCATGCATAATAATTTTCCTGGTCATTATCTAAATGAGAATGGTTAATAACTCATAATGGCGATTGACAAATCATCAGTGTAATTCGTAACGTAAGAACGAGCGTAAGAATGGTTTTGGGGTTGAGGTGGGGGTTAATGTATTTTATAGCGTTTTCGATTGGCAAAACTCGTACTGCACGAGTGTTGCACGAGAAACTGAAGACATCCATGTGAAAATTGCTCTCAATGGAACATAAATATTCGTAAATATTTGTTGTCATTTGTCCATAACCTCATTTTAGATTTAGGTAATCGACAAATCTCTATTCTAAAAAATGACAAACGATTTCAGTATTATTTATGATAAACGATGAGGAATATAAATTTGAAATTCCTGTAAAGGACCAATTTTTGGCGTTCAGTTTAATGAGTTAAGTGTAACTTTTTGTAAAATAGAAGTTATGGCTAGTTCATCATTTTCGCTATCGCTAGATAACGACAGAAAATCTCTCCTAACGCAAGAAACAAATTCAAATTGTCGCACGTTTGGTTTGAAAATTTGTTAACTAGCAGCTCCACGAGCTCTCGGACCTCGTGCGTCGAAATTTGCACCGAGTGCGTAATTGTTGCATCACATTTGCCAATGGAACACAGAAAATTGTCCTAAAATTACCAATAGAACGTAAAAATTGCACTCGTGCAGCACGAGTTTTGCCAACCGAAAACGCTATCAGTTTATTTATACTAACTGTACTCGTATTATACGAAATATATTTTCAAGAAAACAACACTGGCATAAATATTCTTATAAATAAGAAACTTAGGATTGCGCCGTCTACACATGCACACACCTGATGTTTAAAGTATGCCTGTTCGCCTTTAATAGAAGAAACTTTGGTTAAAATTCAAAAAAATATTTCTACAAATATAAGTTGACATCACAGAATAAGGTTGACATTGCGTAGTTCGCGCATGCGCCCATCTGAGTTTTACAATATACACTATGATTGGCGTTACTAGAAGTATCTGTGCTTAAAATTTCAAAGAAATATCTCTATAAATAAGAAAATTGAAATTGCACCGTTTGCGCATGCGCATATCTGATTTTCATAAATGTGCAATATGCTCGCCTTTACTAGAAACATCTGTGGTTAAAATTTCAAACAAAAAACTCCATAAATAAGGAAGTTGACATCGCGTAGTTTGCGCATGCGCACATGTTATTTTTCCAATAAGCCATTTATGCTTGTCTTTACTACAAGTATCTGTGGTGAAAATTTTAAACACATATTTCCATTGCGCATGCGCAGATTAATCGTCAACATTTTTCTTGGTTGAGGTACCAAAGCTATTAGCTACCGAATGCAAAAGGAGCGAACTAAATATCTTGAAAACTGTAGTACCTAGTTAAGGCCTCAGACATACGGACGGACGGAGAAACTGGCCATATCTAGCTTTTTGTGACATGTCATCGGAAATAATCGGAATTTTCTTGTTTTCTTTAAAACACAATAATTTAATTGGGTATTTTTCTCTAATTTGATTATCGTCATATCCTGTATGCAGGGACGAACTAGGTAGAAGATTGAGGGGGGGGGGGGCTCTGCGTTGCACAACAAAAACAACAACTTCATTTTAAAGTATTCCTTTCTCGAAAATCAATTATAGAACATAGTTTTTTTTAAATTGCAGCTGATAATTAAAAGTGACAAAATATACATACTCCAAACGAGGCCCGTCGCCTATGACTGTATTCCAGCACTTTCAAAATACCACACAAGTAATAAATTCATTGTAAAACACTTACATAAAAACAGAATTTTATAAATGATCAACCTAACTTCAGCCCCAATGGTTAATAATTTATTATTAGTGCAAGAAACTCTTAATGCTTAATACAGTACATATTTATAAATTTCCAACGGGGCATTATGGCCTACAGGCCAGGTGGTAATCGCCCCCCCCCCCCGGGACAGTCCCCCCTGCTTGTATGGTTATGATTATTGCAAACCCAATTGCACTTCGCCGCATACCCATATATAGTTCTATTGGTACTAAAAAGGGTTCCCAATATCTATTTATGTTTACGGCCCATTTTAGCGCATGATGAAAAATACGATGTAGTAGAAAAAACATTTTTAAAAAACGTACCTTTTGAAAACGCTAAGTTAGCCCCTCTACTTTTTAAAAATTTTTTATGGCTTAACCGTAATGGCGCATAACCAAATGTATCACGTGACCTAGTTACAAGCGACAAAATACGTACTGGGGGGGGGGCTACGTTCACTTGCCCCCCCCCCCAAATGTTTTTTCGGATTTCTAAAAAAACGATAATGGCGCAACAGTAATTATCGGTGGCGCATGTGAGCGCATAACGAGCGCATTCATTTTAAAATAATACGACTATCAAATCTCTCAGTGGGGGGGCCAAGTTAACGGACCCCGAATTGTGTGGGTTCTGGCTTACGAAAAATTATTCTTACTCGCGTGCCTTACTCACTGAGTTGAATACAAATTTTATATTCAAAGCTCACTGCAAGTAGGTTTTTAGACAACCTATCCTATTTTTGGTTTTTGGCCATCCTATATCGGCTATGTCTGTAATTTCTGCCACTCATGTCGATCAGGTAGATTTTTGTGTTACTAACACCGGAGCTATAGCTATTTGTTCTTCGTCTAAAATGTTTTTGTCTATTATTCGACCATTATTGAAGCTTACTATACTAGAATACTGGAGCTTACCTTGCACTTGGCTCCAGCATCATACATGTGCTGGGGACTGTGTATCAGCTTTTCACGAGGAGAATCTAATAGCACTGCGATATTAGATATAAGCAAGTTACACGTGCAGAATATTGTTAGTATCACTAGGTACAATCCAGAAACATCGACACGATGACTTTGTACGTGTTTACGAAATTCAAATTAAGGGAAATATTTTATTTGTATATTTTTGTTGCAAGTAATATAAATAGAGGTGGAGCGATGGCATCCTATATATACGCTGGTGAGTTTAATTTATTTATTCTCCTCTGTACGTCGGGGTATAGCGATTGAAATTTGGGGTATTATAAATATCCCGTCTAAGAATGTATGAATGTCGAAATGTATAAATAACCTTTATGAGGCTCGTCGTTCTCCTTGTTTAGCTCATAACGAATTTTTATTGTGCAGGTGGAATATACGAAAGCTCAAATCAGCAAGCGAAATTGGCATTTGAAGTTGTCGTCGATTGGATAAGTAAATATAATCCTTTAACTTATGATACCTTAAAAATATTGCCAAGTGTCATACCACAAGAACAAGTTATTAACAGAACGTATGGTTTTGTTTCGGGCGTTAATGCGAATAAGCCAATTTCTGTAGTTTCAAATGGATGTTCTCTATTAGCCAACGGAATTGCCATCGTGTTCAGCTTTTTGACTGAAGATAATGCAAATACCATACAATCTCTGTGCGATCATAAAGAAATTCCCATGATACAAATCGTCGACAGTTCGGAGCATATTAACGACTGCTGTTCAATTAGCATGCATCCCTCCAGATCGGCACTCTCGAAAGCGTTTGCAGATCTGGTCAAACTATGGAACTGGAAAAGTTTCACTATACTTTACGACAACGCAGATAATTTATCAAAATATGGAGAGTTATTAAAAATCAACTGTAAACCATACAGAAATATTGTCTTAAGACAACTATACCGCAATTATAATGGAGATTTCATGTAAGAACATTTTCAAATTTATATCACTAATATTCATTTTAAGAAGGGTAGAGGGCATATGGATTCTTTGACCTTCCCTGTGATTGGTTAAAACACGAGCCGTATTACTCTGAAAAGTCATTGAACTATATACAGGGTGTTTTTTTGGGAGCTTTATTTAAACGTTTCTGGGAAAGAAAAATAGGTAGGTTTTTAAAAATTTGTATTTAGGAGTTACTCTGAAGGCCTAATCAATGTAAAATATTTTCAAAATGGCCGCACTTCAATAATACAGAAATACAGAAAGTGGCTAGTAACTTCGTTATTTTTTATTGCATTTTTGGATTCTACGTGAAATTTCAGTACTTTTAATACCCACATGTTGATATCTGACATTTATGGTTTTTAAGTTATTTTGACTTTAAGAAAAAAATGGCGGATGCAGATGGTACTTTGATAATTGATTACTTGAAAACGATTGTTATTGTGAAATACGGCAAAAAGAATGACTTTTTCACTGTTTTTGGACTTTCCAGGCGCCATCTTGATATTTAGACCCCAGGCATATGGAGCTGCTGGAGGTCCCCACATACCTACTTAAATATTAACTTGACCGTATGAATACATATTGGACGCCGACAACCGGCCACAAAAAAAAATGACGAATTTTTGCATTTTTGACGTTTTTAAGCGGAGTTTTGGCATTTAGGCCCCTTATATGAATACGAAAGTGTACCTAAACGGTGTCGTCGTGTGTCTACCCTTAAACTACCCAAAACGTTCAGTGGCGTGCCTTGTGGGCTCGAAATAACCGAAAAACGGCAATTTCGCCCGCCATCTTGGATTTAAGGGGTTAAATGCCAAAATCGGGTCTGGCAACAGGGCGCATCGTTTTCAGCGGGGGCAAATTACTCTAGAACCGCCTGTTGCCAGTTTGTAGCACAAAACGCCGTTAGACATCATTTATAGACCCTTTTTCAGAAATGTCTCTCTGACTATTCCGTTTTTAAAGTGCCGAAAGATGCGGAAATACGTGAAAAGTGGATGCTTGCGATTCCAAAAAGTTGTTTTAACGTTGAGTGCGGTGACACAGAATAAAGCGGGCTGTAGGTACCCTTTATTTTGTCGCAATGAGCGGGCAACAGCGACAAATCATAAGTAAGCATAAGAAATTCCCGTTGAGTAAATTGCGTACAGCTGGTGGCCAAAAAACATATCTGATTGGCTACGTAAAAAATTAAGCCGCTGATCGCGCCCCATGTTTTAATGGCGCGTTGGGAATCGGATAGAGAATAATTCGAGGCAAACTTTCTCAATTGAATGTACCTATCCTATCTACCGTATTAAATTAAGTCACCTGTAGTATCTTTTCCATTGTGACATTATAACTATTATCCTTTCTGTTAATTCAAATAAATGTAATGAACGTATACGAAAGAAAAATATACGCGCTCGGATTTGAACCTGGGTTGTCGCAATGTAAGCCAACGGTTATACCATCTGCGCCAACGCGACGTATGTTTAACGTATACTTAATACCATGTGATTAAAAATGAGTTGCTGTCGAGTCACCTTTGGAATTTTTGTTTACATGGGAAATCGTACTTAACTTGAACTTCCAAAGGCGACTTGACAGCAACTCATTTTTGATCGCCCGTTACTTATACTGGTATAAGCAGTTCCACATAATCTTGACAATATCTCTAGATCCATACGCCACCTAGCAACTAACCGAAGGACTACGAGATTGACGACACGTAAGAGCCTCATCTGCTCAGACAACAGAGTTGACAGGCTACAAGAGAGAACCTTTTTACCATACTAATAACATAAACTAATGTATAATTAGTTTCTGCTACTTGCGAGAACTTGTTTTGAGTTATCACTACTGAAAATGATAAAGACAGTGTTCAAATTTACAAACGTAATTAGAATATTATAAGCATTCTTTTGTCACAGTACCCATGCAGCGGGTCAATGTCTATGGTAACTGCCTGCTTTAGTAAAAATTCATATTATTTAAGAAATAAAAAAACAAACTAGTGCACAAAATATATTAACAGGTAACGACAAATTTGTTATAGGGACGCCTTAAAAGAGATTCGAAAATCTGGACAAACAAATTTTATTTTGGATTTTTCCATAGAAACCCTAGCAGAGATTTTAGATCAGTTGCAACGAATTGGACTCATGACCAGCGATTATAGTTACATCGTACTACACCTTGATTTGCATGTCCTAAACTTGAACAAGTATCAACATTCAGCGGCTAACATTACAGGTGTAAGTAAAGTTGCATTCCTACATTAAAGCTTCATTAGCAATTAGTTTTATCAAGCAGGCGTAAGATTCACAATTGTGAAATTGTTAGAATTTACCATACACAGTATTTTGGCTTGTTAAAATATTGCGGGAATTTCTGATTATCGAGAGCGCAAGTCCATAAATTGGGAGATGAGATGAGATAGCGGGAGATATGAAATATAGTTTTGTTTATACGTACATACGTCAAATGTGACATTTCGCTGATCATATTGAAACAGCGAAGTATCGTTTGATTTCTATACCTGTGTTGATTATCCGTTTATAACAAGAAATTCCAGCATACTAATAAAAAATATTTAGCGTTTACCACGGACGAGTGAGATCCGCTGACACGTCTTGTCTGACTTGTCTGCGAAAACTCACTCCTTAGTCCTTAGTAAACAACTATTATTGGTGGAGACGGTTCAAGTCACGGCATGTGTGTGAATCAAAAAGGAAAATGTGAAGAATTTGATAGAACCACTGAACTATATTATACTGGAATGCGCGCTCGGTCCGCCAGCAAAGGCGCCGACTTAGGGGTGGCCGAGCACTTTCAGCCCCTCCAATATTTATACTGGAGGGGCTCAGCTCCCCTAATTCTGAATAAGTGACAATTATATACCGTATTCGTATTCGTGGTTACTTACACCAAATCTTGAAACTGCATAATCAGCTTTAGACTCAACAATAAACCTTTATACCTCTACCTCAATGCAAAATGCAATAACAAACCGTACCAAGGCAGGAAACCGTTGACAGTTCTAAGAAGCAATAATCTGACTCCTGATGTGACGTTATATAGTTTTTCTTTCTGAGATAAAGGATAAAGATAGGTAGGTACCTGCACCTTACACCTACTACGATAAGTGCATTATTTAAAAATGCAAAAATTCGTACTTGCTGGTTTTAGTTAAAAGTCGACGGTTGTAGGTTAGGGTTGTTATAAAAATTTTTTTTTTACTTATATGTACCCGTAACCCGATACCCTATGCAGCGTAAAAATGTTTGGGCCCCCCCAAAAATTTTGTCAAGTCGGCGCCTATGTCCGCCAGCGCGAACCCCGAGAGAGCGCCACAAAGGGGTTCTCTGCCCTACTCTCGCGAATGCATAGAGCAGCCTATTTGATGTTTTGAATATATTATTGATCAGTTTCCCAATGATAATTTTTAATAACATGAATATCCAAATAATAATGTATAAAATATGCAGTTGCTAATGTCAGTAAGATACCTACCGTTACAAAGAATCCGATAAAACAGAATGCCGAACGATCTTCGAGTTCATTTTTGAGCTGTAACTTTTTGGCCAATGGTACACGTAGTTGAAAAACAATAGCGACCTTTCCATGTGTAGGTACCATTCTCCTTATTGTCGATTTCTATCTGTGAACGAATAGCCATTCCATCTGCGATGAGAGCAACGTCTCTCACATAATCCGACTTCATTCCCTCAACCTTTAAGTACCTACTCGAAAACCCCTAATACAATTCTTGGTTTATAACCAGAGGTATATTTCATTACTCACTTTCATAGAGTGAAACTCGTGTGGAAAAGCAATTAGTTGTTTGCGAACTTATCCGTGCGCTTTAGGTAAGTAAAAATCGATGCAAACTCTCTCATCTTGTCCGAATAACTTCACTTAGTTTTTCCCAGTTCTTTGCTTGGTGCAGGAACAATTCCAAGCTAAACCCGGAAAATGTTGAACTCAAAATCTCCTTCAGCGCTTCAAAACTCGTACCTAATTCATTCAGTTCTTTTATCAGTAGAGATATCGTCAAAAGCTTCTTTTTCCTTTCGCATCATGGCCTTGAAGAACCCTCACTTTTTTTACAAGTCTTATGCGACTCCAGTGGACGGTTTTAAATCACGAAACCATACTTTCGTACCAACGGAATGGTTACCCACGGCCCACCACCTCATTTGCCTCGTTTTCAGCTGTCGTTGGAGGTGTATGATGGGATGGGGAAGGACAACTAAAATACTGCACAGTCCTATCTTGGTCCTGGTCGCATTTTTTTCAGGATTTTTTAGCCAAACTCTTACTCAACTGATTCTTTGTTAAAGTGTAAACTATACATATACCACAGACAATTATGTTGTCTGTGCATATACGTAAATTAGCAGTGAGTTTGCGTACTACTTTTATCCATTCTTGCCTAACAGCATCGTTTTTCCAGGGAATGCTGAAAAAATATTGTTTTCTAAAAGTTAACGATTATAAGAAATCAACAAATCGTTTAGTTAAGGTCTAAGTATGTCTTTAATCCGTTGCGTTAATCTAAACGAGGTATTGACCATAACAAATAAATATGCAGTGCGATTATCTTAAACTGAAAAATACGATTTTGCTTTAAAAAAATTAAAAAAACGCGTCAACCCATAGCAGTAGTTCAAATGGGTAGTAGGTGCAATGTACAGCTGTCACCTTCAAATCTACCGCCCTGCAGATAACTTTCAAAAATGCTGTCAGGCTGTCTAAAGAGATGAAAATTGAAATTATAAATTTATACAAAGGTCACAACAGTGCAAGACAAGTACGCGATTTACTTGCAGACCATCAGTATCCTGATGAACCACCAAGGGCGTCGCCAGAGGGGGGCAGGGGAGGGCAACTGCCCCGTGTAGAGATTAAAAAAGTAGCAAAATGCAAAGCAACCAGTCCAAAAACCAAAGTGTCCTAGTTTTCTTGACCGATAATTCCTTATTACAATTATTGTGGTTGTAGAGGTAAGACAGTACAAAAGTAAAAGCTTATGTGCTCTGCACTATATCTACAATTAATAATTTTTTTATCCTTCGTATGTCAACTCGCCTCTCTCTGGGCCATCAGCTGGCGACACTCTTGTGAACCATCGACATAATAAATGGACTGCGCGTGTCAATGATAAGCGCGGATACTGCAGAGAGAAGGGAAAGCTAAGAGGGCAAGCTGTCTCTTACGGATACGCATCTGATTAGATCTTTCAATTTAATTTGATTGCGATTGCTTCTGTCAGTTGTGAAGATAAACGCACTGTATAGTAATTCATGCATTTTGACGTGCGCCGACTCGATCTACTCTGACACGTAGCGCATGCGTAAAGCGTTTGGAGAATTGCGCACTCTCTCGGCACCCTGTGTTTCTATGACAGAGATCCTCAGTGCGCGTTCCGCTATAATTATAGTTCAGTGGATTGAATCATTCGCTATTAGAAACCGTCGAGTCGTTTACATTGAGCGGTCAGAGAATGACCGTAGTGTGAATTTTATATTGTGTTAAAAATGTGAAGCAGTCAGTGGAGTTATATCGACTCCCTGTAATTTATCACAGGGTGTTTGAATACACTGCGTCCACGATAAGGATGTCTATCACGGAGATCTCCGAAGCCATAGAGGATACGAGGATGTTTAAATTAGAGGAAGGATTACTTCCGAAAATATGTCAGGAAAACCGAAATTTGCCGATTTCGGCTGTTTTTAAGCATGCTAAGTACTACATATACATTTGCAGAACATTTTTAAAGGGATGTTTTTGATTTAATCACTTTCGTAGCTCCATTAATCAATAGGGGTTCCACTTTTTATGCTTTTTGTGAAATTGATGTGAAGTTGTCCTTGCACTTGTACTGGGTAGTAATAATTATGGTATCGAAAAATAGTTCAGGGGTAAAAAATGGAACATGACGTCTGAAAACACAACACCCTGTAGATTCTACATTTGACATGACCAATTGTGTAAGGCCTTCAGTGTAACTTATATTTCCAATTTGAACGAAATATTTCAAAAACTTAAGGAGATATTAAAAAAACACTTAAAACATTTTGAAATTTTAACACCCTGCTTATATGAACTTTTAGTCATAAAATAAGCCAAGAAATAACCTCTTCTGTATTTCCATCATATTTAGGAACATCCTGTATAAAATGTATCTAATAAATCGACCGACCCTAAGCCTAAGCTCATATTTCTGTAATTTTGGGGATTTATCGCTGCGATTATTTTAGAACGAATTATTTTTTTAGATTTTTGCTAAGTATTTTTCAGTTTGATTAATGAGGGCGAAGACACTTTCAACACGTGTTGTACACGAAATTTTTTGTATAGTGATACTTAATAACTCATAACTGAATAATATTATTGACATTCGCGATTTACTGTCACTCAAAAATCATTATACAAAAAAGAAATTACATTAAAATTACATCCTATAACAGTATAAATTGTGCGTATGAGCCGGATACATTTGCCAGCAATTTCCGAATTTTTATGGTAATTTGCATTGAGTGTTCATACCTTTCGTTCTCTCTTTCGTTAGTGTTTCTAAAATTGTCGCGTTTATATATTATCAGTAAACATACGAGAAATCACATACTATTTTCAAGAAACCCGACTTTTAATCCGGCTCATTTGTTAGATGAGGAACATACTGACGCACGGACAAAACCCTCACATAAGGAGGATTTTTGTTCCGAAAAATTCCCCTAAAAATAAATGAAATAACACATATTAAAAATACGAAACTTTTGAAACCGTAAAATATCATTGTGCTCTAGTATATTTGTTTTGAATACAATATATTGCTTTAGTTCAATATTTGGAGAAAAATATCCACTCATGAAAAACAGATTCCTTTGAATAAACATTCAAATGACAAATACGTAAACTAATGGAATTTTAATTCCCAGTACTCATATGCAATAAATAAACAAGATGTGCATTTATTAATATCAATAGAAAAACCTCATTAGGCAAGTGTTAAGTGTTATTAGAATCCTCTCATTTATAATTAAATTCCATTCAAAAGGTAAATAAGGCGACAACAAAGACAACTATAGGAGAATGAGACAAATTCACTCTTTTCTTATTCTACTTCAACTTGCTATATTTCGGAAGAGGTTAGACAACTTTACATACTCCGTTTAGAGAAATTAATTCACTTCAGAGGGGCCTTAACTCATCAAGTATGTACACAACAAATTTCGTGCAATTCTCTCCATTTTCGTTGTCCGGCCAAGAACTGCAGTGGAACTTTTTTTTCGAATTTTAAAAAACTAATTCGAGATACGTGATGTTCAAAAACCCCCAGATACCAAATTTCGTCGAAATCAAAATTTTTTTTCGCATCCACAAGTAGGGGTGCGCCCTTTCATAGTAGGAATTTTGATAAAATTTTTTATTCAAATCGAATAAGGCATACCCGAAAACCTATTCAAAGACGCGTCACCCATCTTTGTAACTCTTATGGTTGCTGAGAAAAAAATTAAAGAAGAAATCCAAATTTCATCACTTCTTCGGGGGTAGCTTCCAAACGAAACACGTTGGGCCATGGTTTATTTGGAAAAAGTGCCCTCTATCACGCAATTTTTTTTTACATGCGGTCATGTAAAACCCTGTATATGCTACCGGCAATCTGTATAATTCAGGCATTCGAAAATTTGTATACAGCCCCCCCGGATTCCCGTAGGCTATGTCGCGAAACCACTTACTCTGATCGCGCACACTGGTACTTTAATTCGCGATATCGCCGAAAATATGGCGAAACTCACAAACAAATGTACTCTAAGACCCGCTGCACTCTTCAGCGTTCTCAGGCGTTCGCTGCCGTAGGAGGCCATCGACGAACTCCCCTAGTTCATTCATGGTCCATTGATAGAAATCACCGCACTTCTGATCTTTCCACCACATACGCCAGCTATCCCCGTAATATATCAGGATGTCACTAAAACTCAATTTGGTCACACATGTGGCAGGAAGGCCATGGGCCCTTTCGAGATGAGCCGTAACATTTTACAAATTATTAGTATTTAAATGTCTATACAGCCATACAGGATGTTCACAACCTTAACCTACCTATCGTACCTATACTTAACTTAAAAAACTATTTAACATTGCGCCACACGTGCCCTAATTAGTGATGTGGATTGTAAAATAACGATTTGAAAGTTACATAAAAAACGGTTATATTACGCGTAACGTAACTTACAAGAGGTCGGTTTTTTTATGTAATTTATGTCTTTTATGAAATTTACGTATCTTACGTTTCTTATTTAATAAACCGTAATTTTTGTAAGTTACATAAATGTAATACCTATTTGATACATTTGATCGGTACTACCACAGACCATCAACGGTACCTACTACCAACGTAAATGATTCACCGTTGAATCTAGTTTGGTTTAATAAAGATGATACAGCATCTAATTCGCGATCTGGATCTTCTTCCTCCAAACGACGCGTGATGGCGAAATACCTACTGCTTGGGTATTTTATTTAATACACCAAAATATATAATTTAACAAGTGTTTTTGTTTTCAAACACTCACAAAATTCAAAAACGTTTATTGAATATTAAAAAAAACATAAAAAACGTAAATGACAGGTAATTTTACAAAAATATTTGTAAATTACGTAAAAAACATAAATTACTGGTAATTTTACCGTAAAATTACGCACTTCAAAAAACGTGTAATTTAACATCACTAGCCCTAATAATAACCTGTGCGTTAAACTGTTCAAATGACATCAGAAAAAAATGAAAACGACTTCGGCAAATTTTGGTTTTTCTGCATATCTTTGGAAATAATCGAAATTATCTGACTTCCTTTACAGTATGGTAATTACTCTTTAATTGCGCAACTGTGTTTAATTTAACCATCTTCGTATTTTCTATGGGTTCCGCGATTCCCATGATAGAGAGATCTTTACCCTTCAACTTCGACCCAATGTATATTAGTGTGGCACTCTAATAATGCACAGATCATGCCTAAGAGCCAGCCACTTCCAGCCTGAAACTGGATTTTGTGTGGGTATCGGGGGCGAGGGGGAGTCCTCCCCTCTATTTTATCCCTAATTATCATAGCTTGCCCGCTTTTCGCATGGCGAGCACTAGGTACCTCTGACTTAATTACCAACCTTTATGACTATTTATGCAAGTTTGTAGCTAAAACATGAAAAAATCAAACAAATATAGAAACCCGTTAGTTAGTGCCTGAATGGGTAGGCAATCCTTACTCTTATTGGCTTACCTGTGCCCCAGTAGTCCACCCCAACTATTCTAAACGTGTTTTTACACCCATGGAACTTAGTAGAGTTGGAAAAAATGGTCCAGTCATTAGCTAATCAACATTTTTACCGAACAGTTCCTAGGAGTAGACCCCCCTCCCCCATGCACCCCCTAACGAGGATTCCAAGAGCAGATGGAGAAAGGGCCAAGGAGCATATGTGCCAATTCTCATAGCTTTACTCAAAAGTGCGCATTTTCCATATTATCTCACTTTTGGACCTAAGCACCCTGACTATAATTATTACTACACATGCTTTACAAAAGGTTGAATCTTTAATGCGTATTAAATAATTATTTAGAAGTAGGTACTATTTGCCCTTAATGATCTGATAACTTTTTCAAAATGTGTTTAGTTCCGACTTCTGAATTTGACACATCCCCTTCATCAAAAGATTATAGACGTTAATAAGTCAAAGCAATATGAAGCCTTTAATATGGAACACCAAATACCAAATGAAGTAGCTTTGTTATTCGATGCCGTAAATTTAACATCCACTGTTATTAACGAATATGGTTTATTGAAAACGAAGGCCTTAAATTGTAAATCTAGCACCAGCTGGGAATACGGCAGTACCTTATTCAATTATCTTAAATTGGTAAGCATTTTGGT
Source organism: Photinus pyralis (assembly GCF_008802855.1). Lineage (NCBI taxonomy): Eukaryota > Metazoa > Arthropoda > Insecta > Coleoptera > Lampyridae > Photinus > Photinus pyralis. The sequence goes on along the minus strand of NW_022170403.1, from coordinate 12,516,810 downwards.
TTGTTGGTTTAATAATGTGTTTCATATTCAGAAATCCTTTAACGGCTTAAGCGGTCGCGTGGAATTTAACCAATATGGACAACGCACCCAATTCGACTTGGATATCCTTTCATTAACCGAAGAAGGTTTACAGAAGATTGGAATGTGGGACACTGCCAACGGTTTGGAAATGCTACGTTTAAAACCTGATTTAGAACCTACCGAAAGAAGTTTGAGGCATGCGCATTTCAATGTCATGGTTTGTTGGGTATTTACGGCTCATCATTACAAAATACACAATCCTTAATGTGGTTTATTTAGATTCAACCATATGCCATGTTAAAAACCACTTCGGCACCGTTGACCGGCAATGATCAATTTGAAGGATTTGCCATAGACTTAATACGCGAGTTGTCCAATCTGGAGGGATTCAAATACACATTTATTCGCAATGAAGATGATTTAAATGGTAGTTACAATTCTACAAGCGGAAAGTGGAATGGAATGATTGAAGATATCCTATCTGGGGTAAAATGAAACACTAACATGATTTTAGCGCATTTTCCAAAAGAAAAATGAACGCTATTGTCCGCATTTTGTCCGTCTGTCCAACTGTACCACTACTAGTCGTCCAGTTTAAGCTGCTTTTTTTTCGGGTGTAGTACATCCTAGAGACTAGAACGACTGAAGTTTATTTGGATTGGTCACTTCCTTCCCGAGTTATTACTGATTCCGTGTGGGGAAAATGCGCGAATGACCACGTTTTTAACTTGTTAAATATTCTTACAGAGAGGCGATTTGGCCATAGGTGATTTGACAATCACTCAAGATAGACAGAGGGCAGTCGACTTTACGGAACCATTTATGTCTTTAGGGGTGCAAATATTATATAGAAAACCTACAACTTCGGCTCCCGATTTTTTTTCGTTTGCCGCTCCTTTCAAACCTGAGGTTTGGGTTATGTTCGTTGTAACTTTCTTTGTAATGTCATTTATGCTTTACATTACTGCGAGGATGACCCCATCGGAGTGGGTTAATCCATACCCTTGCAATGAAAATCCACAATATTTGGAAAACACCTACAATTTTCAAAATTGTATATGGTTGATAATTGCAAACTTAATGCAAGAAGGTGCAGATTACGGTCCAAGGTGATGGTCACTAAGAAAATAACTAAAATATCAATTATTGTATTTTAGGGGGCTGTCGACGAGGATATTAACAAGCTTTTGGTCTTTTTTTATCCTTATAATGATCTCAACGTACACTGCTAACATGGCTGCATTTCTAACGACGGAAAAAGAAGAATGGGCCTTTACAAACGTGGCACAGTTAGTAAATAATTCGGAGAAACTGGGAATAAAATATGGAGCGGCTGCAACTGGTGCTACATTCAAATTTTTTAAGGTTGGTTTATTGTCACTGTACCTATCGGACTTATTTGTATGAGGTTTGCAGGAGTCGGAGGACGAGATATACAAAAAGGCTTATGAACATATGAAGAATCACCCCGAAAATTTGGTGAATTACTTTGAGGACGGTGTTGATAAGGTTGTGAATGGGGTTGAAAATTATGCGTTCTTTATGGAGTCCTCTAGCATTAAGTATGTTACCCAACGCCGTTGTAATTTAACCGCGGTTGGAAAACGTTTGGACGAGAAGTATTATGCAATCGCTTTGCAGAAAGGTAGGTAATACGAGACGTGGATTAAAGTGTTTCCCTATACATTTAAGAAGCTTGCCGTCTTGAACACTTTAATGTGTGCTAGTGCTGATATGATGCAGTTCCCACGTTTTGTCTGTCAATATTAACGGATCTCGATCACTGGGAAACGGAATGTGATATCATCATGCGGTTTTTACTAAACGTGTATATTAAGGGAATGAGATAGGACAGGGCAGGACGGACAGTAACACAATCTTAATGTCTTTTACATGACCAAAACAATTGAATCTGAATTACCTACACTTGACAATCTCATTGAGCAGTGTGTGGTTGCAATTTTTAAACGGTCGCGGGTTATTGACTAATGGTCCTTAGGCGCGCGCCTGCGTATAGTTGGTTAGAGTAGATAAAGCGTATTGGCTAACGGTTAAAGATGGCCGCGCTAATCTATTACCGCTATTTTGTAGGCAGTTTTTTGTAAAATGGAGAAGATAGGCATGAAGTAGAGAGACGCTGTTCTTGGGGCATTCTGCGGTAATAAGCTGTTCGCAGGTAGTCACGTTCAGCTCTCGCGATTTTATTAAACGGGCGAAATAGTATACTTCTTAAAAGACAAAGTGACGGGGGGATTCCAGTTGTACAATAATGCCTAAAAATAGACCACTAATTGAAATGTCGTTTTACGCGCTTAAAATCTGAGTTGACGAAAGGGTCTCTATCTTCACGTCTACAGTAACTCTTCAAGAACCCGGCTATAAGCCCTGTTAACAAAGCTTGATGAAAACTACCCGTTTTCTTTTGGGTTTTTTATTTCTTGTCACGATACAATTAAATTGACATAACTACTGAAAAAATTCGTATTTCCACTCTTTTGTTTTTTTTACAACCCTGATATATCCAATTTACAACATTCTCCCACCTGTGACGTCATGACATCAATGAGCGTCGCACACAAACTGAGTTCAATCTGACAAATATACGTAGTACTATAGTTACAATTACGCATGCTAACTAAAACTGAACAAAACTACAATCCAATGAATAAAGAATACCCTAAAGAAAATTGTATATTCATTGTCTGTACTTCGCCGGCTTCCGCACTTGGTACGTAACTCGGGTACTCTGCTTTGAGCACTTTTAGTGCTCGTCACTCCCGCACTGTCACATTCGTCGCTCACTTCTTCGTTGTCTTTTTGATGAGAAGTATCTCCGTCAGGCTGATCCACGTTGTCCTCCCCTTGCGGTTTGATGCTTACACTATCCACTTCTAGTGGGTACAACCGCTGGACGGGCCTCAACAACTGCCCGTTCGCAGTATCGATTCTCACTACCCGCACAATTCCGTCTTTGCCGGGAATTAGTTCCACTACTCGGCCTAAAGGCCAGTTTATACGTTTTGTTTTATCGCTACCGACCAACACTACTTCGCCAATTTTAATAGCCCGGGTCAGTCGTTTTTTCAAGGCGATTTTTAATTGTCCTAGATACTCTGATCTAAATCGTTGCCGTAAGTCATCCCGCACCTTTTGCGCATGACGGATTTTCCGATCCAACGACTTTCGATCAACACTGTCACAATCAGTTACTCCACTTGCGCGATTGTCTCCTAAAAACATCGCCGGAGTCAAGGGAGTAGGGTCTGAGGGATTATTATACGAATAGGTTATAGGCCGCGCGTTAATTACAGCCTCGCAATCACATAACACTGTGTTCATGTTCTCATAATCGAGACATGCACTACCCAAAACCTTTCTCAACAAACGCTTTAATAACCCAACCATTCTCTCCCAAAAACCACCCCACCATGGTGCACTCGGGGGGTTAAACTTCCAAGTAATTCGTTGTGCATTCGCGTACCGATCAATCTTTTCCCATTCTACCGACGTTAGGCTGCTTTCGGCGCCTACGAAGTTGGTGCCGTTGTCACTATAAACAGTCTTTGGCCTTCCACGTCGCGCGATGAACCGTCTGAACGCTTGTATAAAACTCGCGGTCGATAACGACGAAACCAGTTCTAAATGGACAGCCCTGTACACCGCGCAGGTAAACAAACACACCCATGCTTTTTCACCGCCCCTCAAGAATAACGGCCCAGCCAAATCAACTCCAGTAATCTCAAAAGTTTCTGCGTCACGAACTCGGTCGATCGGCAACGCCGGAGATTCCACCACAAAGGGTTTCGCGTCCTGCCGTTTGCACACAACGCAAGACGATATTACCGCGCGCACTCTTCTCCTGCCTCCTAAAATCCAGTATTTCTCCCTAAGGATACTCAGCAGGTTTTGTGCTCCCGCATGACAAGATTTTACATGTTGGAGCGTTATCAGACGTTGAACAAAAACATGCTTTCCTGACAGAAAAATGGGAAATCTAAAGTTTTCAGCGTCTGGTCTATTCGAAACTTGAGTTCTAACACGTAGCAAACCGAATTCGTCACATATTACGGTTAAACCATTTAAAGCGTCATTTCGATCTCCAAACGATTCCTTCTGGCTTATTTTCAAAATGAGGTTTTCGATCGTCTGTAGTTCCTCCACCGAAAGAGCTTCCGTCCTTACCGTCAATGGTAATGGTTCTTTGATTTTAGCGACTTGTCGATCTGCCGCCTTTTCCTTCAATTTTTTCCTAACATTATTTTTGAAACGCAGCATCCACCCAACTTGACGTACTATTCTCTCGAAATCCTCAAATAACGTAAAATCTGAACTAACTAAGTTCTCAGTAACCATCAAGCTCGATACTGTTGATTTCGTCCTCTCTGCAGTGATTTCATTCTCGTCATATGCGACTGGTTCCGAAGGCCATTCCGCCGGCTCATCCCTCAGCCATGATGGCCCCTCCCACCAACGTTTTTCGCACAATTGTTGCGGTGTGCATCCTCGGGAAGGCAGATCAGCCGGATTTAAGTGCCCTGGCACATGTCTCCATGAATCGATCGCCGAATTCTGACGAATTTCATTGACCCTATTTCTCACAAAAACCGTCCATTCTTCTTTTCGTCGTATCCACGAAAGAACGGTAGTGGAGTCGGTCCAATAAAAACACTTTCCGTCGCCTTTTAGGTCTTTTTTAACTGTGTCACACAAACGAACACCGATCGTAGCTCCCAAGAGTTCCAGTCTAGGAATGGTAGTTGGTTTGATAGGCGTGACTCTCGATGTTGTCGCTAGGAGATGTATTTTTACCTCTCCTTCTTGCTCTATGCGCAGAAATATCACTGCGGCATAGGCCTTTTTACTCGCGTCTGTAAATACATGTAGACTCCATGGTTGCGATGTATTCGACTCAAACCCAATCCACCGTGGTATCTCAATTCTTTCCAAGTATTGTAATTCTTCCGCCCATTCCATAAACGCTTTTCTCGTCACCTCGTCGACTTCCTCATCCCATTGCAGTTGTTTTTTCCATAATTGTTGTAACAGGATTTTTGGTCTTAGGGTCACGGGACTGGTAAACCCTATAGGATCGTAGAGTTTCTGAGCGATAGATAACATGAGTCGTTTCGTCACGCGGAACTTTTCCGATTGGATCAATTCTTTGATCGAAAAGCCGTTAACTGTCAATACGTCTTTTTCTCGATGCCATTTCAAACCCAACACGGAAACGCTGGGAGTAGGAGGTTCGTCCAAACTCGTGTGCTCCCACCCTCGAAGATCAAACTTCGCTTCCGCCATTACTTCGGTGGCCTCTTTTATGAACCTATCGAGAGTCGCCATGTCCTTTACGCTGGTCACGCAATTATCCACATAGAAACTCTGATTTAAACGCGTGATCGTGTCTTTTGAATAAGAGGGATTCGGTGTGTCGCATTTTTCGAGACATTTTTCTAGGTGATGTTCGATTGTAGCTGCTAACAAAAACGGACTGCTACTTACACCGAAAACTACTCTTCTATGTCGATAAACCTTTTCATTGCCCTGTTTATCAACCCATAAAAATTTTAGAAATTCTCTGTCCGATTCGTGAACTCCGATTTTAAGTTCACGAAATCGCAGGATTATCGATGGGATCAATTCTATCAAATTGACACCCTTGCTTAAGCAATTATTTAACGACGGTGAAATTTTCGAACACGCTGATGCGTCGAACACCGGACGAATTTTTGTTGTCGAATTTTCCTTCACGACAGGCCTGTGTGGCAGATAGTGCCCTCGTTGATGATCCACTTCCCCAACAACTGTCTCGATTACTCCTTCCGATTGCCATTCACAAAAAACCTGGTCGTAGGCTTGGTGTAGTTGGGTGTTTTCCAAGTTTCTTAATGTCAAACTCAATCGCCTTTTTGCAATCTCGTAATTGCTGGATAAAGGAGAGTGATCCGCTGCCCACGGAAGTCGCACTTCATAACGCCCTTCTCCGTCAACTTGTAAAGTTTTCTCGAAGCACTTCTTTACTTCTCGAAACTCCTCCTCGCTTCGTTTTTTCTCGACAGGATCTCGTATCCCAAGTACGTCGAGTTCCCACAGCGAAGTCACTGTTTTGTCAGACACTAGACAAGATATTTCCATGTTTGATTTAAATCGCTGGCTGTCTATTTTTCCCATGAGCGTCCATCCGTATACAGTTTCAACCGCTACCATTCCACATTCTAAAACTTCCCTCTTTCCTGTGTAAATATGACCTGCCACGTCTGCGCCTAGAAGTATTTCTATCGGCGAGGAATCTTTTACATCAGACAAGGAAATCCCAATACGTTTCAACTCCTTAATCCACGGTCCATAAAATACCGGCGGAATAGGATGACAAATAGTCGGTTGATCCAATACCTCTACTGTACGGGAGTAATCTCCCTTTACCAACGTAACGTCGTAACAAGAATGATTACGTTCTACTGTTGTTCCACCAAACAACCCATGCGCTATCGTCGCGCGTCTTCTTACTTCAAGACCTAACGCGTCGCTGGTGCTTTTTAGTATATAGGATATTTGAGATCCGTTGTCGATTAGTACTCGCACGTCACGTTCGCCACAGTTATGTCGAATATTGACTCTAAAAGTTTGCAGAAAAACATGGCTTGACGTGAAATTCGCGAGATCCTCAGATTTGGCTTTCTCAGGTAGATTAGCCGCTTTCGATTTATCATGCGCATTATTTGCTTCTGGTTTCGATCCTACTTGCGGATCCGTTAATGTAGAACACATTAAGGGCACGTGCTCCTTTTTACAAATAATGCATTTTACGGTGGCGCGGCATCTCTTGACGCTATGACCACCTCGCAGGCATCGAAAACATGCCCCTTTCTTTTTTACTATATCTTTGCGCTGTTCTAGCGAAAAATTTTGAGCTTTAACACACATTGTACTTTCGTGATTTTTATCGCAAAAAAACACAGCTCAAACCATCTTGGACTACTAACCCCGCGGCTGTCGCTATCGTTTCAGCATTTTGCGATATTACCTTTTTCTTAAACGTAGGACTTAATCTACAGTACGAGTCATTCCCGGATTGTTTACGTACGCTAGCTTTCCCTCCCGAAGAGATACCAAAACCCTCAGCAGCGAGTGCAATGCGCTCCTCGCCCTCTACTTCCCTTTTTAGGAATGCCATTAAATTGGCTAAACGCCTAGCAGGTTTTATCTCTTCACGCTGAATTGCATCTGATAAATTTGCTATAGACGCGTTCGCGGTCCTTTGCCACACTCTAAGAAGTTCCTCTGGCAAGCACGACTCAATAAGTGGGAGTAACATTGCTGCGCACTTCTCGGTGGTTACGCCTAGGGTCTCCAGCGCTCTCAACTGGGTTTCCAATTTATCGTAGAGAGATACTAAGTCAATTTCTCGCGTCGAAGTCGCATTCTGAATAATCAACTTCAACAATTCGCGTACATAAACTTCGATTAACAAGTTCTCTCGACCGTACCGCGATTTTAACGAGTCTATAATTTTTGAATAGTTACCGGCAATCACAGGGTAGCTTTCTACGACCTGCCGTGCACGGCTGCCAGCAACTGTCGCTTGTATTAAGTAACTAATTTTATCGATTTCATCGAGTTCTGTATGATGATGAATTTTCACAAATTGTGCCCAAAACGCGAGCCATTCACACACGTTCCCATCAAATTTTTTAAAATCTTTCGGTAATAAATAAAATCTCCTACCTTGTATGTTGTAAAGATTTACCCCATTGTTACCGATGCCACTGGAAGGAACGGCTGCTGTCGATGGCTTGGAGGTTAGGTCGCTCACCTGCTGCTGTAACTCAAGGAACTGTTCCATGAATTCTTCGCAAGTACCTTGTTCGGCTCCCAGGACGTCTCTGTCGGCCGCCTCACCCATCAACAGCGTTGTTATTTCATCGTCGGCTTTTTGTAAAGTTGAATGCTTAAGCCGCAGCATTTCAACCGCCACCTTCAACGCAACACTATCTATAGGAGTTTTAGTTAATAACCTCCGTAGCTTGTCGGTGGCCCGCATAAAGCTATCACGACATACGTCGCGGTATCGCCTTTGTTGCTCCATTTTTCGCGGAAATCGAACGTACCACTAAAATGTCAATTTAACACAAATATCGTAACCAAAACACTCAAACCCGGTGTCCTGTCACGGTCGCCATAAAATGTTAACAAAGCTTGATGAAAACTACCCGTTTTCTTTTGGGTTTTTTATTTCTTGTCACGATCCAATTAAATTGACATAGATAGAGATACTTTTAGATAACTACTGAAAAAATTCGTATTTCCACTCTTTTGTTTTTTTTACAACCCTGATATATGTCCAATTTACAACAAGCCCATAATTTCGTATTTTTGAAAAAAAAACATTTTTTACAGGGCTCAACTCGGACATAAAAAAAAATATATATTAATGTGACTGATTACATGCGTCTTACGCAATATTTAACAAAAAACGTCTTATAGCCGGGATGAGTAGGAAGATGTTAAGTCTTTAACTAGGTTTACAAATTCGTTCTACACCGTTTAAAACGAAATTTTGGAAAACGCTCGATATCGAAAGTATAGAAAAACTGCATGCAAACGTTAGGCAACACATCATGCCACATACGCCCGGCACTTCTATTGGTTGCATTAGGTATTAGCTAATTGTGTGCACTTTGTGAAATCATCACTCTCCATTGTTTGTACTACTACGGCTATGAAATAGCGTTTTTCAGTCTTTGGTCAACTTTTGTCTTTTTGCAGCATTCTTTTAATTTGGTAAAATATGACTTTTGCATCCAATTTCTTGAATAACTGTAGATTGTACTGTACTGTACATTCAATCAGTTTTCGGTGTACCTACATTACTATCACCATCTTCAACTAATCGGGTGTACAGGGTGAGTCAACGATTGCGCGAAGTAACGTAATGCCTTGAAGATAAGATTTCTCGATAGAGTGCTTTTGTATTATAATATGGTTGAATATTCTGCACATTTGAAAATATTTGGAATTATACAGGGTGCGCCCACAAAGTAGGGCGCCCAAATGGTTACGTTTTTTTAAATAGAACCTCCTGTATTTGAATGCATTTTTGAATTCTACGTGTAATTGTACGTCTTTTTTATTATATGGTTAATATCCGAAAAGTTAGTAGTTTTAAAGATAATTCGATTTTTAAGAAAAATTGGGCATTTTCAAACGTCAGTATACAGCAGGCGTGGGCAACCTTTTTTTCCAAGGGGCCAAAATAAAATTTTTCATATGCGCCACGGGCCACACTTGAAAATCTAAATAAAAAGTATGTTTAAAGAAATCAATACTTATCTATTTCTTTTCAGTCTATATCTATTTTTTGCTTTCGTAAAAATCATTAAAAAAAACAATAAGTAATTACCAGACGTGGATAATAAATCCTCATATTAGAGCAAAAATGTATTAAGGTTTTTTGTAGGAAAAATTTTTTTACGTCAATCAACCACATTAGTTTTCAATTTTTTTCATAATCAAGACGGAAAATTGGAAAAATAAAATCCGCACCTTTTTCAATAGTTGGTGATGCCATGGAATTTTATAATACAAAAACTACACCAATATCCGTCATGCCATGGAATGTCTGCTATAAAACAAATCAAATTCTCAAAAAGTATTATATTTAAAACAGCGAATTCAACATAAAGAAAGACCAAATTACTAAAAACGGTTTCCTAATATAACAATTTACAATAAATGCTCGAATAAGTCACCATTAACTGCAAGACAGTAACCAAGTCGATCATAAAATCCATTTCGAACTGCTACTAATTGATAACTGGATATCTTTTTGTTTTAGAAAATTCCATGGCATTGCAGATTATTGAAAAAGATGCGGGTTTTATTTTTCCAATTTTCCGTCTTGATTATGCAAAAAATTGAAAACTAATACGGTTGATTGACGTAAAAAAATTTTTTCTACAAAAAACCTTAATTCATTTTTGCTCTAAAATAATTTGGGGAGCCAATAATCGCATGTTATGAATTTTACATTGAAATCCCTATGATGCGTTACGTTTCAGGTTTTATACCTTATCCTGGGTTAAGTAAAAGTCAAATAAATACATTTACTATGAAATATTAAAAATATAGCTTACAGGGTGTTTTTTTGGTAGGTCCAAAGTTGGAAAACTTCCTATTAAAAAATCTCACTTTTTTAAATGGAACACCCTGTATATTTTTCTGTCATCAGTTAGCTCTTCCAAAAACCTTCAACTTTTGATAATAATGTCCTATACCTGTCTCTGATAGTTTTCGAAATATCTTGGCTTTCCTGGGTTTTATGTTCTAATCTTAAATAAGTTATACAGGGTGTTTCGAAATTCGCGCACACGGACTATGGGATGGTGTTATACGACAAAAACTGAACAAAAAGTTCCTCTACCAGTTTTCCATCAGACCGCTATTTTTCGAGCTACCGCGGTTTTAAAAATCTCCGCCTCCCCCCTACGCTGCGCCACTGGTTAAACTTAATAATAACACATTTTTAAAAACAAAAGAAGGTTCAAAATAAACTATAATTATGACGAGTACGTAATTACAACAGTTGTTCAAAATGTCCGCCGTCTGCTAGTAAACAAGCTTCAGCACGTCGAAAAAAAAGTGCCGGTCTGATCAAAAACTGGTAGAGGAACTTTTTATTCAGTTTTCGTTGTATAACACCATTCCACCGTCCGTGTGCGCGAATTTCGAAACACCCTGTATGTAATTTACATAATAGTGAGGTGGAAATGCAAAAACTACAATTTTTATCTATCTCGTCCAAAAACGAAAATCATATCGATTAATTTATTTTTTGCGCGATCGGTCATTTCTGACTATTTACCATGTGTGTTTCCATGACAGTAAGTTGAATTTACCAGTTGCTATGATTACGACGACGTCAAAATTACTTACCGATCTAAAAACAGAACAGCAAAAATACTTACCGACGCCTTTTTAAAAACAATCAGTTCAATATTACATTTAATCTTTAATTATTGTTACATTAAATGTACAATTTGTGCTGATGTTTCGTATACAAAGAACACGTCATTTAAACCTGAAGCAATAGAGATCAATGTGTTTAAAGTTGTGCTTTCGTTTTTCTTAATCCATTCCAATTACAATTTTGTTCTGTAAAATCTTCGACATACCATTCGGCCACCGGCGAATACCTCGCTCATAAAGTTATAACGGAAGTGCAAAGCTAGCAAACTACATCAGACACATGCACAAGAAATTATTAATTTCAGTTTTGACAAATAAACTGGTTACCTAGTGATGTACACCATACCACTTCGATCATTGCAATTTATTCTGCTCGTTAATTTCTTAGTGCATATTTATATTGGTTGTATAATTTTAATTTCGATCGCGCAAAAAATGTTATAAGCACGTCGAACGTTAAGGGTTACCGTTCTCAGACAATAATTGGAGTCGTCGCTCCGCTCCTCCTCCAAACAATTGTCTTCGAACGGTAAAAATTCCTTACCGTTCTCCATACTTAATATACTATTTCAAACAATTTATTTTAAGTCCAAAAACTGGAGAATAAGTAAAATCATTTGTCTACAAAGCAAATTTAATTTAACTCCTAATGTCATCCAGTCAGTGATATTAGTTTAATTTTTTTTTCATTATCACCTCGTTATTTAGTAAATTAGAACTTATTTCCGATTAAAATATAAAAAGTACAAAAACCAAGATATTTGTTTATGTTTTTACTATAAAATTTACCAGTTTTTATAGACTTAAATGAATTATTAGAAAAATGAATTAATAAATTTGATTTTAGCTTTGAACGAGACAGATAAAAATTACATGGCCCCACCTCACTATTATGTAAATTACATATAACTTATTTAAGATTAGAATATAAAAACCACGAAAACCAAGATGTTTCGAAAACTATCAGAGATAGGTATAGGACATTATTATCAAAAGTTGAAGGTTTTTGGAGGAGCTAAAAGATGACAAAAAAATATACAGGGTGTTCCATTAAAAAAAGTGAGAATTTTAATATGGACTTGCTCTTATAGAAATCTGTTCGAATAATAATTTGATCACATCTACACGGACAGTAGCTATTAATTCCATTCCAATTATCAAATGTATACATACATCATATGTTATTTGTATAATTAGGTTATTAATGACAAACTTAATTAAATCACAAACCAGTGCGTTTTATATCAATTTGTGGGTTTCAATAATTTTACTATACTCGTACTGTATAGGTATTAGCTTTGAATATAAAATTAGTATTCAACGGTATTAGGTAATTCAGTTTTGTATCGATCTGTCCGAATTCCGAATGCACCGTTCTCTTTTTCATTGTCCATTGAAGGCGCACAAATCAGCACAAAACGAGCACAAAGACTTTTCGGTTTTTAAATTTGGGGGAAAATTTTAATGCACATTAAAATTAGTAGTTAGTACTATAAAGTAACCAACAAACAATGTGGTGTTTAGGATCGCCCTTTAGATATCCATTGAGTGCGGCAGTTGTAAAACTGAAACAATCGGGGGTGGTGGATGAATTGGAACGCAAATGGTGGGAACGCGAACGATTACCTGAACCTTGCCTCGTGAGTACAACTACATTGATACACCACATGGTATACCTATGACCGAGGAGTAGGTATTTAAATGCTACTATTGCAAAAATTGTATTTTAAGTATGGTAATATTTTACCAAGATTTTTTTTCAGAAAAAATCCGATTCTGGTGCAGCTCCTCCCTTAAACTATAAACACGTTTCTGGAATAATTTGGCTCACATTTGGAGGAGTATTGGCGTCTTGTGTGTTAGTGGTTTTGGAACTATTATTTAAGATAGCTAAATCACATCCAAAAGAAGAAAGGTGCAATGCTTTAAAGGAAGAAGTTAGATTTTACTTAAATTTTGATAAAAAGAGAAGACCTACTAAATAGCTTCAGTACAAACTTGACATGGATATATAAATTGAGCGATGTCAATAATATGTAGTAGATAAATTACAGTATTCCGATATATAAACATAAAAAATAGTTTTTGTCCATTTCTAACGTAGTACATCTTACCAACCTCTATCTCGATCGAATGTTGATCTTCGTCACATTGGGAGCAACAAGGTAAGAAAACAGTGTTTGTCTTCGTTTCTAATTTCAGAATTAATGTATTTTTTTGGCGAAGGATCTACGAGGCCTTGATATACAGTACATTTTTTTTAATGCGAACATAGGAGTTTGCATGCAATGTAATTTCCCTATGTTCGATTTTTAAAAAAACACATCAATCTATTGAGTAGTTCAAATGAGTAGTAGATACAATTGACAGCTGTCACATTTTTAAAAATACCGCCGTCCAATTTAATTACGAAATCGGTTAGGTTATTGCTTAGAATGTCAAGGAGGACACTTCGAACATTTATTGTAATTGTTTTCGTTACTTATTTTCTTATTTTCTTCATTTATGTATTGAATAAATCAAATTAGTAGAATACCAGGTGCACATGACCTACAAATAATTGAAGGTTGGTTCACAATGAATTGTGATGTCAGCGCATGCCATGTGAAGTCAAGTTATCGTAAGTTTAAGAAAAATGTATCCTAAAGCTGTCATGGCCGAGTGCTTTTCATCATAAAGACTATGAGTTGCGGTTCATAGTCACACAAGTTGCGCGTTTTGGGAATGTGAACCGCGCACACCTCATAGATTGATGTGTTTTTTTTAATCGAACATAGGGAAATTACATTGCATACAAACTCCTATGTTCGCATTTTAAAAAAACTCACTGTATGTATTTGAAGTCAGCGTTCAACGTACGTTATTCCCCTTGCCTGATCCTAGAAAGAAATTGGAGTAAGTAGTACGTTGAACACTAAATTTAAGGATTTCGTGAATTCTTCGCGAAAAAATACATTGCCGTTTCCCTATATGGTGCATTCTATCTGGAACACGAACATAGATACCGTATAGAAAAGTTATAGATAAGTTCTGCGTTAAAATTTGCCCATGTCACAATTATTGTGTATGTTACCATTGTATTTATAAATACATGATGTTACACTTAATACAATATCACCAAAGTGCAACAAGTATGACGTTTGAAGGTCACCCAGGAAACCTGCGCAACAAGAGCATAAAATCGGATAAGTGCGCCCATCGAAGCAAAAGACACACTACTCCTTAGGTCATCTTGATCGAGTTAGTGGTGGTTACTATAACCTATTATACTATGCTATAACTCAGGAGTAATTCCTTTTCAATGACAAAAATAAAGGACGTCTTGTTATTTTGCTTACTGAGACGTTTGTGGGTGAAAGTTTCTCACAGTAAAGCAAGACAAGTTAAAAAGTCATTATGCAAACATAAATGACGAGAGCGTATTTTCCTCCTAATAATGCTAGGACCAGGAAAAAATACCGGTAGGCACGAGATCGTCACACCCATTCTCTTTCAAATGAGCCGCCTATCGTCGAAGTCTACCTACAGTTTAATGATAGTGGACCGTATATAACTACAAACAAATTTTGAAATGGGCATTAGTTTTACTTTTATTCGAAGTGTCTACATATGGAACTTTTTATAAATGCTTTCGTAAATAGCATTGCGCATTGTCTACATTAGAAATTTCATTGAATACCTTCATAAATAAAACATACAACATACGCTAATAGTAATTTTGAAACCGGTAATAGTTTTAGTTTCATTCAAGGTACCATTGCGTATGCGCAAAACCAAATTTTAAAACTGGTGTTACATTTGTCATTATTCCAAATGCCTGTGTATAAAATTTCATTTAAATGCTCTCATAAATAAGAAAGTTGGCATTGCGGATGCGCAAAGCAACATTTTAAAAACGTCGTTAATTTTACTTATATTCGTAGTGTTTACATACAAAGTTTCATTTAAATATCTTCATAAATAAAAAAATTAGCATTGCACATGCGCAAATTTTTCACACTGGGCATGCGCAAAACCAAAAAATATCGGGATGCACGGAATCCTTGGACCAAGCCCTTTCAAATGAGCCCTAGATCGCCCTGGTTCAGTGGTGTAGGAGTACGTGTGACGGACGGACGGGTGGGCAGACGGAGGACGTCAAGTGCAGCCAATAGCGATTTTGAGGAAAATACGCTAAAAAACGCAGACCACCCGATTATTGCCACGGCCATGACCGCACGCTAGCTCACTTTATATTGATGTATTTCACTCGGTATTTCATAAAGCTTAATCTTTCGACCTTTCGCGCTTTTGGTTATATATGTTACGGTAAAAGTACATAATTGGTGATTGTATACAATCACCGGTAATTGTATACAATCACCAAAGTCACTGGTAAATGTACGAAATTATTCTTAATTATCTACTTTTACCCGTAATTGTATACAATAACCAAGGACCAGCGGTAAAAGTAAGAAAATGATATCAAAAGAAGAAATAAAAATAATAAATTCAAATAGTTTTTTTAAGAAGTGTAATTTTTGTTATTATTGTTTTTTTTAACCTAAAAACAAGAGGGTTTTTGCCTGAATCAATAAAGAGGCAAATTTTTACTTTTACCAGACTCCGGTAAATGTATACAATTACCGGTAATTGTATACAATTACCACATTATGTACCCTTACCGTAACATATACATATAAAACGGGTTAAATGCAAGAGCAGAAGTAGGAGTTTCGGCGCACTGCTATTTGAACTTCGCCCATTTAGTTGCTTTTGCTTCCGCTGTGTATTGAGTGTCCGTATCCTACTAGGCCGGTTCTGAACTAGTTCAAAGACCTTGATGGGCTCATCTTCAGGCTATATAAAAATGATACTTGGCCCTCGGTATACTTTTCGTTTATATCGCCACGAAGACGACCCACTTCGTAAAGTACAATTTGGCTGCGCGAAACACACTAGCACAGGCTCCACGTCTGAGATGCCCATGGAATCACTTCTCGCCGAGCACGAATTTACTCATATTTATATATGTCCCCACTTTATCTACTGTAATTAAGTTCCGCCTATCTTACTACGATAAAGTGTTTATAAGTTCTGCATGCCTCTCTTACGGTCTTTTGTCAATTCAACTTCAGTACGAAATAAACGCAGTTAAACAGACTCTTCTTACGGTTATCATTAATATAATGACTCATGTATAATCACATCCTGAATATACAGACGTAAAGCAGCTTTTATGATCCTATTTATTTACATGTGAAACGAATTAGCATTTCTAGCGCGATTGTTGCGTCCCCAAACTAGAATAAAATATCCTTTCGTTTTTCCTTTAATGAAAATACCCTGTGCGTCGTTCGCATCGATTGATCGATCCAACAACAATCAAGATGTCGCCGTGCAGTTCGCAGCAACCCTGAACGTCTTTGTTAAGAAGCAAAGCGTCAACACATCACATCATGAAGATTTCGTTATAACAAATAATTGTCCTCGGCCAAATCGCAGAAAAGAGCAATCTTCGCTATTGCAACAGGTAGACAGCCGAATAGAGAGTCCGGTAGAGAACCGGGTAGAGAGCTCAGTAGAAAGCCCGGTAGAGAGTCTGGTAGAGAACCTGGCAGAGAGCGAGGTAGAGAGCACGGTAGAGGTCCGGTAGAGCGTCGAGTCGCATGCTCAGGAATTTCGATTGTCGATAATACGTTAAATGGTGAACATGAACATTGAACACCTTATAAAATGGCTGCACTTCTCCCTATTGTAGCAGCTACCAGGCAGATCGTTCGTTTAGAACCTACCATCAGGTGTAGCAGTAGCTAAATGAGCAGAAGAATCCGCTCGAGTGGGGATGGAAGGATGGCCAACATCTGAGAACACTAACAACCCAGGAATTACTCATAGAAAAACCTCTTCAGGACTGGACACCGAAAGGATTAATAGATTGAGAGCTCTTTCTTGATTCAGTGGGTGATGGTGGCGCATGGCCTTTTTAGTTTGTGGAGCGGCGATTTGTCTGGTTAATTCCGATAACGAACGAGACTCTAGAACGCACGGAGGCGCACGCTCGGCGGCACGCTTTGCGCGTAGTCGTCGGAGCCGTGTCATCGTCGTTCGTACACAGACATCTCAAAGGCCGCGTGCCTGCCGCGCAATCAAACGTCTCCCTGCGCGTCGTATCTCGGTGCGGCGCGCATGACCCCGTCCGGTCGCCCAGCGGCCGCGTCAAAGCGACAGCGGACGCGCGCGTGCGACGGTTGCATGAGCGCACGGTTCTTGCACTGTCTGCTCGAAGTCGCGCTATAGAGAGCAATAATAGGTCTGTGATGCCCTTAAATGTCCTGGACCGCACGAGCGCTACACTGTGCGTGTGTGCGAAGATCAGTGAATAAAGAATACCAGGAAGGAGCATTAATCAAGTTGTATACGAGAGAGAGAGTGCGACGGAAGTCGGCCATTTGCAAAAGCCACTTATGAGCCATTTTTGTTGTGGCTGTTGCAGTGACATAAAAAGAATGGTTAGTTGTTGTGCTTGTGGTTGCTCCAAAACAGAAAAAAATAACACTTTTGGAATTACATTTCATGTGTAAGTATTGATACCAATATTATTTTTATATAGTACATGTCAATTTACAAATTTTTTATCGGAATGTAGTTTGAGGTTAGTTAAACAAAAGTCATAGGCGGAGTAGACACATGGGGTTTAGATTGTTTTCGTGTAAAATTCTTTATAATTGTATCCTTCTACAACTGTAAGGTAGGTACGCCACTGGAACAGGAAACTACTGTCCGCCATTTGCAAAAGCCATCGCGGTCGCACGTATATTGTTGATATTCTCCTTCCTGGTATTCTTTATTCATTGGCGAAGATAGTCCTCGGCCGAGAGAGCCGATTAATTCGCTGACACTCCTGCGTGCTAAAGATTGGGGCTTGAAATTCTACCCCATGAACGAGGAATTCTCAGTAAGCGCGAGTTATTACCTCCTGTTGATTACGTCTCTGCAATTTCTACACACCGCCCGTCGCTACTACCGATCGATCCTAGTGGAAGCGTTTCTTGAGAAGGTAGGTGGTAAGGTTGTCGTTCCTTCAAGGGCTTACCACTAACATACCGCCGGCCAGTAAAGCGCAATTTGTTTTTCCAAAAAAATAGTTTTCTTAGTGTTAATTGTCATATTTTTCCAAAAAAAAACTGAAAACAAAAAATATATACTTTTACACCCTCCTAAACTCTGGAACGGTTTACTGCCAGCCAACCAGCCAGTCGGCCAGCCGCCCAAGGTGAGATTAAAAGCTACCTTTTTACAAATGAATTTGAAAAAAATGAGCTAAAAACTTAACTGTGAGTTGGTAGATTATATTATCTTGAACACAATGTAAGTATCCGATACCACCCTCCATGTTTCAAGATAAAGAAAGTGAAGTTTGTTCATGATTTTGAAAAATAGTTCCCGATACTTGCCGACCTATATAAAATTATGATTTATGACAATATTACTTATGATGCTAATTTATGTGCGCAATGCATCAGGAGCAGTTCAGTAGGATTACAATTTTAACACCGCAACTTATTTACGGAAATACCATTGTATACTTATATAGAATTACGGTACCTACGCCGAATTATAATTCGGGAACTTTTTTCGCGAAACAATTTAAACAAAACAATGTTAAAATGCGTGCACATTTTGTAGCTTAAAATAACTTGGAGCATCGTTAGTAGGAAGTCATGCTCAATGTTTGTTTAGGTGTGTAAAATACTTGAACTTTTCGCGTTTGCGAAATTATATAAGAATTAACAATTATGAATGAATTGCTTAGAAAATTGTTTGTGTGTTTAGTGATACATGAAAGTTTTGCTCTCCAAAGGGAAGTTTTCGTAGGTAAGTTAACTTTAACATTTTGAGGTAGCCGCAGTTTAATTTGAGAACAATGTTCTGATTGTTGCTGGCTTAATTTTTTCACA
Source organism: Photinus pyralis (assembly GCF_008802855.1). Taxonomy (NCBI): domain Eukaryota; kingdom Metazoa; phylum Arthropoda; class Insecta; order Coleoptera; family Lampyridae; genus Photinus; species Photinus pyralis. The sequence goes on along the minus strand of NW_022170403.1, from coordinate 12,497,887 downwards.
GTATTGTAGCGATTTATATACTTAGTAAGTATGGCCCACATGCTCAATATTATTCCCAACAAAAAAGGGTATAAGGGGGCATTTAAAAGTATGTCAAAAAGTATCTTAGTCTTATCTAATTATACTTTACCTACTATCCCAATTAAGTACACAGCCAACATTTCAAACTGCGACACCTAAAATTATAAAAAATATATTTCGAGCAGATCAGAATGCTACCCTGTCTGATATAAAGCATGTAAACAATGTTCTTTAGTAAAGTTAACTAATCGATAAACGATAAATCAATTGGTGAAAGTTTCCCATTTGTCATTATTTGTGAATGCTTAAAATACCGAACATATTACACTTTGTACTGTTGATCGAAAGGTACATACTAGGTGTACTTCAGAATATAATGTTCTCTATTCTTTGTCTAATCCATTTAATTTTCTTTATCTAAAATATTCTACCAAATAGTAATTTCAAAATTTTCTATTTATTAAATGCTGAAATAAACATACACCATGAGATCACTAGTTGAATCGATTGGCCACATGTAATATGCCGTTACGGTCGTAATCTAGTCTAGATATGTTTCCGTGCAAGAAGAAGGCACTTTGGATACATGCCAAGTTTGTAGTTGATTCATCGGAAAGATATTATGACCTTATTCTTCGCAAGTGCAGTCTGTTCTACTTTGTCTTGCCTAATACTAAAGATGCTATCTGTCTTTAGTGCCTTAGTCTAATGATGCGAATTGATTCAGTTCCGTTCGCCTTTTTTGCGATCGATTCGACTCGAACCCAATCCACCGTGGTATCTCAATTCTCTCGAAGTATTGTAATTCTTCCGCCCACTCCATAAACGCTTTTCTCGTCACCTCGTCGACTTCCTCATCCCATTGCAGTTGTTTTTCCCATAATGGTTGTAATAGGATTTTTGGTCTTAGGGTCACGGGACTGTGGTAAACCCTATAGGATCGTAGAGCTCCTGAGCGATGAGTCGGTTTGTCACGCGGACTGGATTAATTCTTTGATCGAATCGCCGTTAACTGTCAATACGTCTTTCTGTCGATGCCATTTCAAACCCAACACGAAAACGCTAGGAGTGGGAGGTTTGTCCAAACTTGTGTGCCCCCACCCTCGAAGATTCAACTTCGCTTCCGCCATTACTTCGGTGGCCTCTTTTTTGAACTTATCGAGAGTCGCCATGCCCTTTACGCTGGTCACGCAATTTTCCATATAGAAGCTCTGATTTAACCGCGTGATCGTGTCTTTTGAATAAGATGGATTCGGTGTGTCGTATTTTTCAAGACTTTTTTCTCGGTGATGTTCGATCGTAGCTGCTAACAAAAACGGGCTGCTACTCACACCCACTCTTCTATGTCAATAAACCTTTTCATTGCCTTTGTTTATCAACCCATAATTTATAAGAACGCCTTTCGGATATCAGAAAAGAAATCACCCCGATTTTGAGTTCACGAAATCGCAAAATTATCGATGGGATCAATTCTATCAAACTGACACTCTTGCTTAAGCAATTATTTAACGACGGTGAAATTTTCGAACACGCTGACGCGTCGAACACCGGAAAAATTTTTGTTGTCGAATTATCCATCACAACGCGACGGGCCTGTGTGGCAGATAGTGCTCTCGTTGATGAGCCACCTCTCCATCAACTGTCTCGATTACTCCTTCCGATTGCCATTCACAAAAAACCTGGTCGTAGGCTTGGTATAGTTGGGTGTTTTTCAAGTTTTTTAATGTCAAACCCAATCGCCTTTTTGCAATCTCGTAATGACTGGATAAAGGAGAGTGATCCGCTGCCCACGGAAGTCGCACTTCTAAACTCCCTTCTCCGTCAACTTGTAGCGTTTTCTCGAAGCACTGTTTTACTTCTCGAAACTCCTCCTCGCTTCGTTTTTTCTCGACACGGGATCTCGTATCCCAAGTACGTCGAGTTCCCATAGCGAAGTCAATGTTTTGTCAGAAACTAGACAAGATATTTCCATGTTCGATTTAAATCGCTGGCTGTCTATTTTTCCGATGAGCGTCCATCCGAATACAGTTTCAACCGCTACCACTCCACATTCTAAAACCTCCCTCTTAGTCCTGTAAATTTAAACATGAAAAGGGGGTGGTGCTTGCAAAAGGTCCGGTCGTTCCGAATTTTTTATATGTTGTTAGGACCTAAACCACAGCTTACTTACTATCCAGCTGCACAACTCTCTTGGCGGGAGCGGTTTGCGCCGATCTACGCGCGCAGTGCTTATTGCCCCGCCTCTTGGGGTAAAAGACTGCATTGCCTGTTTTGGCGTGCAATCAAGCCCAGTGTTGCCACGTAGTAAATCAGATTTACTCACACTCACAATTGCTAAAAGTAGACATAACAGGCGCTTTTTTCAGTTTCAATTAGGCAATAAAATTTATTAAACACTTTCATTGCAATATTACGTAATATTGTACAGCAAATTCTAAACGTTCACATTACAATACAGCACAAAAATCACCTACTACGGTACTGTGAATCAGCTGTGAAGCGACCGTGCGATGAAAATTCATTTAATCCGGCCCCGACTTTTACCCCGAGCGCGAGAAAGTGCGCACCATTCTATCTCGCTTGGTTGTGGACCGCCAGATCAAAGGCGCCGCTCGAGAGTTGCGGAGCTGGATAGTAAGTAAGCTGTGCCTAAACCAACAATAAAAAACCAGATTTGCAATTTCCAAAGTGCTGTGCGATCGGCGGTATATTCAAAAAACCTGTGCAAATATGACCTGCCACGTCTGCGCCTAGTAAGTATTTCTATCGGCGAGGAATCTTTTACATCAGAAAGGAAATCCCATTACGGTCCATAAAATAACGGCGGAATAGGATGGCAAATAGTCGGTTGATCTAATACCTCTACCGTACGTGAGCAGTTTCCCTTTCCCAACGTAACGTTGTAACAAGAATGATTACGTTCAGGGGCGGACTGGCCCGGGGGGGGGGGGCGGGTGGCGATTACCACCTGACCTGTAGGTCATAATGGCCCGTTGGAAATTTATAAGTACGTCCTGTACATTAAGCATTAATGTAACTTTCTTACACTATTAATAAAGAGTTTGCTTTACTTTAGATTTAAAGGTCTTCAACGGTAAATGCTTTATATCTGCGGGTATCCGGTTATACTATGACTGCGACTGGAATGTTATGCCATTCTGTGATTTGGCTAACCTACAAAACGACAATCGAAAATTATCTTTTAACCGGGTATTATAAGAAAGCACTTCTGATTGCGGTTTCGCCAAAGCAATATGTTTTTTAATGTAACACAATGCCTCCAGAATGTAGAGGCATGGAAACGTCAGGATTTTAAGTTCAGTAAATGATTTACGGCAATCATCCCTGAACTGTAAATTGGCTATGATTCCAACGGCCTTGATCCGTTGGAGTCGAAATATATCTTTCCATGCAGTATGTCCCCAAGTCAATATTGCATATGATAAATTGCTTTGAATTAGTGCATAGTAAGCCGAACACATTACTTTAACTGAAGTATTATTCCTTAATCGCTTAAGGGAATATATAGATTTATTGATTTTCTTTGAAACCTCGTCACAGTGAAGATGGAAATTTAATTTTGTATCAAGAAAACATCCAAGAAAGGATGCACCTGAGAGTCCACAAATGGCGGTATTTGCTTTAAGTGTTAACCGGCAGAATACAGTGCGATCAATATTGAGTTGCTGCGCCGCTTCAATAAATTATGACGTTAGTAATCATTTGCCGCAACAGGCCTGGTGCACCAATACTAAAACATAACCTTAAAGTAAACTTTAGACGTTTAACCATATTTAACCTAAATCAACGATTTAACCACCTTGTAAGTTTCCAAATTATATGGAACTACACGAATAGCAAATTACTACAAAAATTGAAACGATTTTATTTCTTTTACAACTCGTTAATATCGAAGTAATTGGATAAATTACGTGCACACTATAACAACTGTTCGAAGTGCTTGCCACCATTATTAAGACAGGGATCCACTCTTTTCTTCATGTTTTCGAAGACGGCATGTAAGTGCTGTTGCGTAATGTTTCAAACGGTAGCTTCTATACCTGCTAGTAATTCGGCAATGGTGTGTAAACGGTTTCGAATACGTTGCCATCTCGTAAATTTGCATGCAATAATTTACGGTTACTTTAAAGGATAGAAGTGCAATTTTCTCCAGGCAATAGCGTCACACGTTCCGTATGAGATGCCCGTTAGTGGGATACATTGTCGCAGCTGCTTTTTCCGACTTTGCTCAAGACGAGCAAGAGCATCTTTTACAACCTCCTTATTAGCAATCACTAAGCGGCCAGGTGACTTCCCAGAAGCAAGACTTCCTGTATGTTAAACCGCTCAAGTAGACGATGAGGATTTCGGCGTAGGTATATTGTTGTAATCCTCGTCATGGTTGACAATCGTTTATCGAAACTCCTGTATAGACAAACGTATCGAGTACTCCCAAACTCCACTTTCGTCTTTAGTCCCATTACGGAAACAGGACAGCAAACGCACCTTATTCTCTTCTAAAGTAAAAGGCTTGTCGGAGTAAACCTATTGCCTATTACACGCTACAACTAAAAAAACGTTTGTTTGTAATTTACAAGTAATTTACCCACCTTGTAATATTCGAAAAAAAACTGGTAGTCTTGAAAAAAGCCGTTTTGAAAGGGACGAAAGTATTCTAATAAGAATCAAACAAATCATAGTTTTGGTTTGTGAAATTATAGCACAGCTTACAAGTAAGCTGTGATTATAGGTTATGTTTTGTATTGGTACACATATACCTGGTTGCGGCAAATGATTACTAATGTGATATTTTATAAGAGCGGCGCAGCATATGATTATTGATCTCCCTGTATTAGTTTTGCTTTCGTTCAATTTTAATCTATTAGAGAGACACCATTTAGTCACATGTTTAATATTGTTCTGTACTTCACGAATAGCAATATTTATATCTCGATCAACTGCAACCAGTGTAGCATCATCGGCGTAAAGAATGCAGTTGATTTTAGAAGATAATGCCAATGGAAGGTCATTAATATAGATTTAGAACAAGACAGGGCCTAGGATAGATCCTTGAGGGACGCCATGTTGCATGGGTAGCTTGTCAGATAAAGTACTGTTAAATATTACGTGCTGATGTCTTCCCTTCAAAAATGACGAGATTAGCCCTACACTTCGATCTTCAAAATTATAAGCTTTTTTTAACTTACGTGATAAAATTTGGTGCGATACACAATCAAATGCCTTTGAAAGATCAACAAAACCCGCAACTAAATGACGACGTCGCTCGAAACATTCCAAAGCGCCGTTCACAAAACTAATAATTGCATCTGCAGTACATCTGCATTTACGGAAACCATACTGCTGGTCGAAGAAAAGATTATTTGTTTCAAAGAAATCAACAATTTGTTTGAGCAGAATTTTCTCAATAACCTTGCTAAACACAGGCAGCTTAGAAATAGGTCGGTAGCTTCCAAAGTCATTTGCAGCATTCCCTTTTTTGAATAAAGGTATCACCAAAGCTAACTTAAGACAATCAGGAAATACGACGCGACGCGCCTCGTTTGGATTATGTATATTTTGCTACTTTTAATTATCAGCTGCAATTAAAAAAAAACTATATTCCATAGGTAATTGATTTTCGAGAAAGGAATACTTTGTTGTTGTGTTGTATTTGGGGTGCACCACGTCACGTTCACCGCCGTTATGTCTTTGAATATAACTAATTTTATATTCAAAGGTTATGTTGAATATTCACTCTAAACGTTTCTACGAAAACGTGGCTTGACATGAAATTCGCGAGATCCTCAGATTTGGCTTTCGCAGGTGGATTAGCTGCGTTCTATTTCTCAGGCGCATTATTTGCTTGTGATTTCGATGCTACTTGCGGATCCGTTAATGTAGCGTAGAACACTTACAAATAATGCATTTTACGATGGCGCGGCATCTTTTGGCGCTATGCCCACCCCGCAGGCATCGAAAGCAAGCCCCTTTCTTTTTTGCTGTATCTTTGCGCTGTTCTAGCGAAAAATTTTGAGCTTTAACACATTGTACCTACTTTCATAATTTTTATCGCAAAAAACACAGCTCAAACCATCCTGAACCCCACGGCTGTCGCTATCGGTTGAGCGTTTTGTGACACTGCCTTCTTCTTAAACGTAGGACTTAATCTACAGTACGAGTAATTCCCGGATTGTTTACGTACGCTAGCTTTCCCTCCCGAAGAGATACCAAAACCCTCAGCAGCGAGTGCAATGCGCACCTAGCCCTCTACTTCCCTTTTTAGGAAGGTCATTCAATTGGCTAAACGCCGCGCCGCGCACTTCTCGGTGGTTACGCCTAGCGTTTCCAGCACTCTCATCTCAACTGGGTTTCCAATTTATGGTAGAGAGATACTAAGTCAATTTCTCGCGTCGAAGTCGCGTTCTGAATAATTAACATCAACAATTCGCGTACATATCTATAATTCACATTTTATCAATTTCTTGACGAAATTACAAAAAACCTTGTATGCAACACGGTGCAAATTTTGTCTTTGGCGCACACGACGTGCTGGTCCAATTTGCTGCGCTCATTGGACAAATACACGTTTAGTGCGCCAAAGACAGTCAATTTGCAACTTGTTACATAAATAGCTATGTACAACTTGCTTATATGTAAACGCTAGCGCTATTCCGTATAAATTACCCTTAATACTCCAATGTGTTTTGGAGAGTTAATGTAATTCATATTTAGGCCTTCCATTGGCCAAACTCCTCTTACCTTCCGTTGTAGAATAGCAGTCATTCCAAAAAGTTAATAGAAATTTAGATACATTTATTATTATTAAATCTTGAAATAATGAAAACACAACAAATTCTGTCAACTACTCTAAAAGAGCGACACCCTAAATAAACCTACTAGTCAAAGATATTTTAACCTAATAAACAATATGAATGACCTATTCCTAAAGTTAAAGAAACAAATATAAATCTAATAACCGTTCGAAATGACGCACACAAATTAAATACTCGTAAGTTAATTTTAATTCAGTCTCTTTCGTAATCAAATTGAAGTAATGAAACAATGTACCTTTTTTAAAATGTTGTAATTGTAGCAGTCGCTGACCTTAACCGGATGGATCTTTTAACGACTCGTTTCCAATTTCCACTGGTCTGCTCTTTGGAAGATTTTGCGTTGTGGTTTTTGCATTGCAATAAAAGATTAAGGAAGGAGCTTATGTATTATTAGCTAGGATCCTATTAGGCTTCTCAATATGGCGGACGTTCATACGCGCAGTGGTGTACACACATTTAATATTTTTAATTTTTTGGCGGATAGTACTGAAATTACATACATTTTACTTCAGACAGATTCCTCACTTCTTATAAACGAAATCATGTATCTCGCCATTCACTGTCTAAAGGATCTCTTGTAAAGTAGATGTATTTTAAAATGTTGTTTAGACAGTTTTACACATTATTGCTACGGCAATGCATCTGTATCACAACCTGCAAAATAAATGAAATTAAGTATCGTGAAGTAAGACCATTTTAAGAAATATAACTTGGTTACCACCTATGTAATTTTCGTTTCTTCTGTAGCTTTTGATTTCGTTACATTACACGATTTGCAGCTAACCTGGCTAACCATTACGTTTCACTGGGTATTATCAAAAGTTTTAAATCAAGATAATTTTTGTTTTATTACACTAATAAACTATCTTAGTTCATTTGTGTTTAATGTTATTAATTATTATTAACAAATCGCTAGCTTAGTTGAGGGCGTTTCAGATGTTGTATTTATTTATTTATTTATTAGGCCAATTCTCACCTTACATAAGCGACGCGTAGCCACGCGACTTCGCACGTCGTGACGCATCGCAGGGCAATTTCTAGGTTCAATTCCCACAAAAACAGCGCAGCGCGGTTCAACAAATTGTCCCTTTGGGGAGGATCGGAGGCAACAAACGTCTCGGTTCAGTTCAGTGTTAGTGCTTCATCGAGTAGTTCGTCTAGTGATGAGGAACTGCTTGTGGCGGTGGATGTTGAACAAGAAACTAAAAAAGAAAAGACGAGGACATACTGGGTGCACATAATATGAGGCGAATTCCATTTACTGTACGAGTGTTTACCTGAAAGACTCTAAAAATGTTTGGATAGTTCTTTTATTTTACACAGGCCTTTTTCTACAATTGTCACCACGTCAGCAGCAAATGCTGCCTTTCAATAAAATTCTCATATAGCCCTCAGCAGCGTGACGCTTCATAGAACGCTCTTGTGACTATTCGAGCCTTTTCACATGGACCACTTTGTGGCACTTCTTGGAAGCGCTACCGAGTAGTGCGTTTTGCAGAATCATGGTTTCATATGGAGCTACCTGTCATATAGGATCGGACTACGCATGCCCGATGTCAACGAGCGGTACGATGGCAGTACGTACTTGACGATTAATGAATAAAGAGCTATCGTAACCAACGTCCACGGATTACTATTTATTATTAACGCCTCTACCCTCGGCTAACATAACGGAACCGAAATACATTACATGGTGGCATACGGTAAAACCGACGACGCGTGTCTATAAAGTAATAACGTGGTACGCACGAAGATAAGCGAATTCGGCATTCGCGAATCGCGGTTTACGTGCGATAAGAAAAACGGTAGCAAACAAGTGTGCGCGAGGCTTTACTCGACGCGCCGTACGTACTTACTGGAAAGTAGGGTTTACTTCTTTCAAAATATTATAAAATAATTTCGTTACTAAATGGCGGATTCGGCAATAACACCGGGAATAATGCACTTTAAAGGCAATCTTGCCGCAAATTGGCGATTATGGAGGCAGAAATTTGATTTATACATGCTTGCCAGCGATAAATCAAAAAAGAACGATGAAGTTAGAGTTGCAATTTTACTTAATTTTCTGGGCGACGAAGGACTTCAAATTTTTAATACCTTCGAATTCGATGGAGAAAGTGATCGGAAAACATTATCAGTAGTGCTACAAAAATACAGTGAATACTGTGAACCGTTAAAAAATCTAGTTTATGAACATTTTAAATTTTTTAAGCGCGAACAACTAACGGGGGAGACGGTTGATCAGTTCGTCACAGCCCTTAAACAACTTTCGTTATCGTGTGAGTTCAAAGAACGAGATGTAATGATTTTGGATAGAATTATTGTGCTTGGAATTCGTGATACGCGTACCTACACAAGCAAAATTGTTACAAACAGATGGGTTAACGCTGGACAAAGCGTTATCTATATGTCGCGCTATCGAAAGCAGCTCGATACAACAAAAAGAAATCGCGGGCGTTTCAAAAAACGAACTATTAGTGGATAGTGTCAATAGTTACGGTCATAAACCAAAAAACAGCGAAGTTTTTAATAAAAATAAAGACAGATACCACTATAAAAATAAAAGTGTAAATTTTTATAATGGAAACTATCCGAGAACGAGCCATTCGGAGGGTAGTTATGACAACTATCGAAATTATCGGCAAAACGCAGGTAGCAAGTGCCAAAATTGTGGCATGATTCATCCACAAGGTAAGTGGCCTGCTTTATTTCGTATCTGTAGTCGCTGTAACAGGAAAGGTAACTACCGCAAATTGTGTAGAAGTAAACACATTCATGAAATAAACGAATATGGATGTGATTTGTCCCAGTCGGATAGCGATTGTGACCCATTTTCTGACTACAATTCCGAATGTGATGAAAATTCGGAGATTGTTTGGACAATTTCATCAATTGAACCGACAAGCGTTAATAAAACGAGCCATTTAGTGGAATGGTATGAGACAGTTTTCGTTAAATCTTGTGATGTGAAATTTAAAATTGACACTGGAAGTCATGTAAATATTCTAAATTACACGGACTTTAAAAGACTAGGTGTTTCTCGCAATATGAAATAAAACAGGCTCCAAACTTTCTTCGTATTCGGGTCATAATATAGAGACAATCGGGTTAATAATAGTATATTATTATACGAGCATATAAAGTGTGCGATTATGACACGAGTTCCATTCCTTCGATTGAAGAGTTCAAATTGCCGGGATGACCGAAGCCGGGATTGCCCATCGCCGGGTTTAGAGTCGGCGAGTGTTGTAATTTTTCCGAGTGTCATAATCGCCTTTATATGCAAGTAAAATACGCTATTTTATCTACGACTATTTAATTAAATAGAAAATGCGGCATATGAATCAGTTTGAAACGTAGCAACTTCATAGCGGTAGCGCAATGTACGCCTATGGTTTGGTTTGCGTTCGTTCATTCGTTGACGGTATTTAACCTCATATCTAATTCAATGTATCGCAATGTACCTAAGTGGCGAACTAAATATGCAATTTATCTTAAGTTCCCAGAAGTCATTAATTCAACACGTAAGATTATTGCTAATATAAATGGTTGTCATTCATTTTTCATTGTTTTAGATTGTGACATAACCTATGGAAGTAAGGTGGATATTTATTGTGACGTAACTATGTACAACTATTCTCTAAATCCGATCCCGATGTCTCAATTATGCCTGCAGAAATTGTTACACAGCTGCCAAATGGAATACAATATTTTGTTTCGCATACATAATCTAATTTTTCAAAGACTTCGTTACGCTTCTCCGACCTGCATCCAAGAAGTTTCTTCCTCTTTTAGAAACGAAGTTTAAGCAATGAAAGCATAGTTTTATTGCAAATTTAAGGGCAAGAGGTGTTTTTTATTAGTTAACGTACATATTGTAGCCATCTATTTAAGTAATTTGGTCAATGCCTAGTATGTAAGACCTGTTACGAATTATCAATTCTTAAAATAAATCATGCAAAACGGTGGTTAAGTGCTACGACAATTTGTATCCTTTATTGTCAACGAGTTTACAATATGTTATTGTTTTGTATCGTGGCACAATTTCGACAATACCACATATGTTGTACGAAACATATTTCTCTTCGTAAAAGGCTGAAACTTATAGGTTATACCTAGCATAATCTTCAAATGGAGCTTCCGATAATCCATTATGCTACAAATAATGCCTTGTGAATATGAAGGTATAGATACTTTAAATACAAACGAAAACCTTATTCATGCTCGTGCAGAATATTTGTATCAGCGAAGGGATCTGTCGTTAAGTAACGTTGCCTGAACTTGCCAATGACTTCAGGTATTTTACAAGTTTATTTCATCCCATTTTATAAATATCGCACATATCTCGTCATAGGGGTGGATCAAGTTCCTGTATTAATTGTTTTTCAAATAAATCTACAAAGTAAAGCCTGTCTCACAATTGACGCCAACGTGAACGCTAACGCGAACGTGAACGTGAGCATTTAATTAAAACATGAATATTTACTATTTCCATTCACCTATAACGCAACGGGAACGTGAAAACGTGAAACAAACGCGACAGTTGGTCAACTTTTATCTTTCCCGTTCCCGTTGGCGTTTTAAACATGCGCGCGCTTGCGATCCAGCCACATAACCTTTAAAGACCAAACTTAACTATTTTTGTACGAAGTATTGCATGATTATCCGTTTGTTGAATTGAATAGAATAGTCTGTGACTACCACAGAACACATTTTAATAAACAAAATATTCCGTGACAAAACTTAACACTCCAGGAGCGTAACGTTAATTGTGAGACTGCGAATTTGTTCACGTTCACGTTACCGTTTGCGTTTCCGTTGGCGTTTACGTTTGCGTCAATTGTGAAACAAGCTTTAAGCGTACGTAACCCGAAATCTCTCATTTCTAACCTAAGAAATGCTTAATTCAAAACAAAACTGACAGGTAGTACATACCAGATGGGCGGTTCTATTTTTAGTAGGTACATATGCAATTATGAGAAATATATAGTGACATAAAGTAGTTGTATATAAGGATTTTAGAGGAACCGATAATAATGCATATCATAATTCCCTAAAATATAGTGACGTTATTTGAGCGTTATTTAATAGTCGTAGATAAACGTAGATTATTGTACGTATAAAAATGTTATGCATAATCTATCGTTTTATGTTTTAAGTGCGCGGGAAAACCCTTCGATTTTGGGACTTAAATCGTGTATTGACTTGAACATTTTAAGCAAAAGTTCTACTTCATCCCCACAATGAACTGTATGTTCCACTCAACTGAGTGACAAAAATAATGTGATTTCCAAATAGGTATAAACAAGTGTTTTTCTATTTCGATGTGGAAACAATACCGAAACCGTACTTGATTGGCCCAGTTTGCGTGCGTTTCGAGACAGAAATGATGCTGAAAGAAATAGAAAAAAAAATTTTTTTATTTTGTTGGATTGGTACCCCTCGCTTTTTTGCCGTCAACGGTATCCGTCATATCAAAACTAAACATAACCTGTAAAGTGTAAATAACGTACGAAGAACTTGACCGATTGTATTAATTCCTAATAATTTTTAATATAACTCCAAAGGGTAGAACTTTTTTTATTTTTACTTAGCGTAGTGCCAGCAATACATTCTTGCTTACTTTTTGAACTCCCTTCTCGGCCAGCAAGTTTTCAAAAATTTTGTACTCCTCGTACTTTACTTTTGATTTTACCAAATAATTAAAAGTTTGAAGTTTGAAAATACAGTAATCAGGTTAGCCAACGTGAAAATAAATGAACTGTGTATATTACCAACATACACTGAATGATAGTTTAAAATTACCTAACAACGCCTAAAGGCAATATTTATAATTTGTATATTTTATTATTTAAAATAAAGTCGAAATAGAAAAAATAGTATAAAGCACACGTGTCATTTGTCTACTTGTCGCACTCGGCTTTTGCCGCATTCGCGTAGCGGCTTATGCGGCAAACTACCTCGTGCGACAATCTTCGTCAAATGACACTTGTACTTTAATATACTATTACGGGAATCGGTAAGGTGTCAAAAACATATAATATTACGCTTAGTGAGGACGCTATTCCACACATATCCGCTACGCGAAAAATACCATCAGCCCTGAAAAATAAAGTCAAACAAAAACTCGACGAAATGGTGGCTGAGAATATTATCGTTCCAGTCACCGAACCTACTGATTGGGTGCACCCCATGTTATTGCTCCCAAATCAAACGGCGATATTAGGGTATGCATGGATCCCAGATCTCTCAACACATACATCAAACGAGAAATTTTCCAAATTCCAACCCAAGATACGCTATTTTCGGAACTGTCGGGGGCGCAATATTTCTCATTACTAGATGCTTCAAACGCATTCCTTCAAATTCCGCTAGATCATAAAAGCTCACTTCTATGCACGATATCTACTCCCTTTGGTCGCTGCAGATACTTACGGCTTCCATACGGTTTAAGCTCTGCCCCGGAAAGAGAATTACAAAATCGGGATTAACGTTAAATTTAGAAAAATCCAAAGTAGGAGTCACCAAAGTTAAATTGCTAGGACATAATATAAGCGCGAGAGGTATCGAAATCGACGACAGCAAAATAAAAGCCATCAGTGAAATGAAACCACCCACTAACCAAAAAGACCTGCAACGCTTTCTTGGCATGATTGTGTACTTATCAAAATATATACCTAACCTATCTACAGAAACTGCACTTTTACGTAAACTGCTATCAAACAAAGTAGAATGGCAATGGTCCTCCAACGAACAACTATCTTTCGATAGACTCAAGCAGTTAGTGACGTCATCGCCAATATTAAGATACTTTGATCCTAATATTGACATCGTTCTCTCTGTGGACGCTAGTCCTTTCGGCATTGGCGCAGTCATCATGCAAAAAGGACATCCAATAGAATATGCCTCAGTATCGTTGACTCCCACCCAACAAAGATACAATCACATCGATAAGGAACTTCTAGCCCTCGTATTTGGTTGCGAGCACTTCCATTATTACCTTTTTGGCCGAAAATTTCAACTAGAGACTGACCACCGACCTTTAATAGGTTTACTCAAAAAACCTCTTGACGAAATGTCACCGAGAATACAACGATTGGCCCATAGACTTCTGAGGTATACAATACGTTCCTGGAAAAAACCAACAAGTTGCCGATACCTTAAGCAGAGATCCCTTAAGAGAACACATCGACACAGACTACCTTGAGAAAAACCTAAGGGTGTACTCAGTTATCACCACAACACCCGAAAACGAAAGACGACTACAGACAGAAATTGACCAAGATCCTGACCTCCACAAACTCAAACATTATGCACTAAACGGTTGGCCTACTCATAAGTGCAACCTACCTTCATCTCTCAAAACATATTGGCCTTTAAAAGGAGACATATATCTTCATGCAAACATTCTTTTTTATAAAAACAAAATAATAGTTCCAAAAAACCTTAGGAACGAATTTTTAAAATTGCTGCACAAATTTCATCAAGGAGTGGTCTCCACAAAACTACTCGCTCAAGATTCAGTATACTGGCCAGGCCTCACCGTTGACATCGAAAATATCGTATTAGCTTGCCTAATTTGTCAAAAACATTCGAGATCCAACACCCGAGAACAAAGTCAGCCGAATAGAAAACCACCGCCAAGCGATCGATTAGAAGAGCAGCCATCGACCAGTGACTGTCAACCATCGACCAGTGACTGTCAACCATCGACCAGCAACTATCGACCCTCGACCAGCGACTGTCAACCATCGACCATCAGCGACTATCGACCCTCGACCGGTAACTGCCAATCATTGACCAGACATCAATTAGAAGAAGACCACCTATTAGACTTGACTTGTAATTTGTAATTATTGTAAGTGTTGACTTGTGCAATGTAATTAGTTTGCATGTTTTGTTTTGTTTCAATTTTAAAAGGTAGGGCATGTCATATATGATCGGACTACGCATGCCCGATGTCAACGAGCGGTACGATGGCAGTACGTACTTGACGATTAATGAATAAAGAGCTATCGTAACCAACGTCCACGGATTACTATTTATTATTAACGCCTCTACCCTCGGCTAACATAACGCAACCGAAATACATTACACTACCTATTCAAACCACCGCGACCACCAATTTAAAAGCCCCACGCCACGGTGGCGGGTAGTGGTCCACTCCCGCTGAAAGGCGCGACTTCGACTACATACTCATTGTGAACTGAAGACATCTGACCTGTTGGTTGGTGACTTGCATGCGGCGCGTAAGCCTCAAACAAAATATAGAGCGTGTTTCCGAGTGGCGCTGCTTATTAAGTTCGAATCGAAATTTAATTCCACCGAATGGTGGTGCCGCTGTAGCTACTTGCATCTCTTTGCAACAGGCGGATTATTCCGTCCATTAGTTTGAATCTCATATAATTCGGCATATCTTCTTGTGACTATAAAACTGTAAAATGTGAAAATAAGAAGTAAATATGAAACTTATCTACATAAATAGATTTTCATAACAGAAAAACAGTAATTTTGATTTAGTCGCATCCCGCCTGGCAGCTTCAAACCATTTTCTTTTCTTTTCCCAGTCACTGGAAACTGTTAAGAATATTTTTTTGGGAGTAGGTAGTAACGCTGGGGCTTTTGTCCGTGCACGGTCATTAAAAGCACTAACGACGGTATATGATCGCATCGTTAGTGCTTCGTTAGTGCCTCTTAGTGCTTCATAACTTGCATCAGCACGACCGGCCTTTTCCGAGAAATCGACCCCTCTCCTTGTGTAGTGCTGACTTTCTACCCTCGTTGAAAGCACTAACGACCGAGCAAGTACTAATCGTTAGTGCTTCGTTAGTGCCTCTTAGTGCTTCATAACTTGCATCAGCACGACCGGTCGTTTTCGAGAAATCGACCACCCCCCCTTGTGTAGTGCTAACTTCCTACCCTCGTTGAAAGCACTATAACGACCAATCCAGTGCTAATCGTTAGTGTTTCGTTAGTCCCTCTTAGTACTTTATAATATAACTTGCACCAACACGACCGGCCCCTTCATCACAGCCACGACCTCCCCACCACAAAAAATACTGGGAGTGGTGTCCATACTACCACATCTGAATGTGAACTTCACTATAGATTTTAGGGAAAAAGTGGTAAAGAAAAAGTTTAGGTACTCACTTCACTGATAATTTTTGTGTGCCATATTTGTTACGATTGATTATCGCGCGAAGCTCAGCATACCTAGATCTTTTCGTTAGCCGGCAAATATTTTGGTCAAAAATTGTAAAAATCGTTGTTTTATTATTGGTTTCGTTGGAGAATTATCAAAATGTATTACAATAATTAAGTTCATACATTTTTAGCCACCATCGCCCATGTATGTTTGACCATAAGATGTCAAAATTAGTAGTCTACTCATTCATTACACTAATACAGGGTTGGCATGAATGAATTATACCTACACTAAGTTCCTACAATGGAATTATTTGTGTATAAAAGTTTTCGTAAAAAATGCGGGGAGGGGTACAAACTACCTATCGTAAAGGAATATTTAAAAAAGTCATCTTATTTAGCACACAGCTTGTCCTTTAATTTTCTTAACGGTCTTCTGCGCCCCTGTTAACATCTAAGATACTAAAATTCTGTATCTTTTTCGTAAAACTATTTGCTGTAAGGTACACCACAATCCGCGATTGAGGAGCACATTAGATTTTCGTACATCTTTAACTGTTTCTAATGCGGACTTTATTTTTAGGAGGAATATTCGAAGGTACAAACGAAAATGAGGAAATTGCATTCAGAGTTGCAATTGATATTGTCAACAAACATCGGCAATTACCGTACGCACTGGTACCTGTCATAGGAAGAATAGAAGCAGACGAAGTCGTCGATGCAAAACATGGATTCACACTCGACATGACTTGGGATAGACCATTTACTGCCCTAGAAATTGGATGCTCCATTTTAAGCAAAGGCGTAGTCGGACTTTTTAATTCCCTTTCAGAAGACAATTCAAATACCATACAGTCTTTATGCGATGATAAAGAAATTCCGGTGATACAAACTATTTTTGATACTGAACACGAAAGGGATTGTTGTTCCATCAACTTATTCCCGCACGCGCCAGTCTTAGCTCGAGCATTTGCCGATGTTGTAAAAAAGTGGAATTGGGATAGTTTCACAATAATATACGAGAACCAGGCTAGCTTGGCCAAAGTGACCGAAATGCTAAAAATTTATAACACAACCGGACACACTGTTGTTTTGAGGCAACTTTACACCAGTGGCAATGGCGACTACAGGTAAGTGATCTAATAACATCACCTGTTATCTTACAAGCAATAGTTTGTTAGGAAGGCACTAAAGGATATTTGGAAATCTGGTCAAAAAAACATTGTTCTGGATTGCTCCACGGAAAATTTGAATGAAGTCCTCAAGCAAGCCCAACAAGTTGGATTAATGGCAAATGATTACAACTACATAATCATTAATCTCGACATGCACACTATAGACCTGGGCCCTTATCAGTATGGCGGAACTAACATAACGGGAGTAAGTCTTTAGCCGAGCAACTTTTTCTTTCAGTAGATACCTAACATGTTGTTTCAGCTTAGGTTAATCGATCCTTTAAATACGTTTGTAATTGAAGTGGCCGAAGCTATTTTGCACAAGCGCAATGAAATGAATTTACCAGTGGACTCATTTGATCCGTTCGTAAACGCTTGGCAGTTGCAGGTGAAAACTGCTTTATTAGTCGACGCTGTTATGTTGTTTTCCCAAGCACTTGACAATATTGGTCATTTCACCGCAATGCCATTGTATTGTAATACAACAGATAATTGGATTCACGGAGAGACGGCTTTCAACTATATGAAAACGGTAAGGCTATCTGGTAATATCACACAAGAGTTTATTACAACAAGCAAATTTTAATAACGATACAATTAAATGAAAAATTTCAAGCAACATTAGCATTAAGATGCGAGCGATTTCCGGGATAGGACTGTGTCAATTTTGAACGAAAAGTCAACGTTTTGTCCACTCATTTCCACTCCCACACTAATTTTTCTCAAAACTACGTCCATTGAACCCGGCTCTGTTCTACCAATCATGTCATTCCTTTCAACCAATCAAATCCCTAGAAACTAATTTTACATACAGGGTGATTCCTATAGTACCTGCCACCGTTTGGGAGCGTATAGGGGGTGCCTAGAGGAAGTCTTTTCATATAGGACACTTGGGGTCGGAAATCCAAAATAAGGGCGCCAGAACCAAATTTATCTTCTGGAATTTCACGCCTGTATGTAGGCAACCCAACCGACCGACGTTTAGCGCGGAGCGATGCAGAGCGAGTTAGCGCGAGGAAGCGACATGGGAGGGAAGGAGGGAAAACGACAGTCAAAAGCAATAACGTTTACAAGTGTTCAACGCGGCCACCGTTGTTCTCAATGCACTTCCTACATCTAGCCAACCACTCCCCTCGAACTCGCGTGAAGACTCCTATGTCCTGGCGAACAGCCTCTCCGACCATGACGACGCGCGCAATTAAGTCCTCTTCGGATTCGACGGGAGTCTCGTAGACGTGCGCTTCCATCACACCCCACAAGTAAAAATCTAATGGGGTGACGTCGGGCGAGCGGGCAGGCCACTCCACCGCACCTCCACGGCCGATCCATCTGTCCGGATAGGTTTGGTCCAAGTGTTCCCTCACCTGCCGCCCGTAGTGAGCAGGGCACCCATCGTGTTGGAACCAGTGGTCCCAGTACAAGTTAACTGGAACATCCATTAAAAGTTCTGGTAGCACCTCGCGCAGGAAAATCAGGTAATTATGGGCATTTAGACGCGGAGGGAGGATGTAAGGCCCCAGTAGGTTGTCCCCCAGGATGCCAGCCCAAACGTTTAAAGAAAACTTGTCCTGGTATCCTCGCGTAAACGTTTCATGAGGATTGTGCTCCGGCCAGTAGTGGCTGTTACGAGGATTGAAGGTCCCCTCTCTTGAGAATCCTTTCTCGTCAGTAACTAGCACGCTCCTCAGAAAGTTCGGATTAGCTTCTTCCTCCTGGACGACTAAGTTGCAGAATTCCAGCCTCCTTTCATGGTCACCCGGCCGTAACTCTTGCACTTTCTTAAACTTATAGGGTGTAAGTTGTTGTTGTTGGCGATGTTCCACACTGTGTGTTGACTACAACCCACCTGATCTGCTACAAGTCGAGTGCTAGTACGCGGGTTTGCCTCGAAACTTTCCAACACATCCTCCTCTAAGGCATTTACCAACGGGCGATCGCGATCACGGGCGCTAGTGGGCTGCGAAATAGGAGGAGGTCGGTGTAAACAAACAAACTTTTCGAACTGGGTGCTTAAATGACCCAAGTATCGATGTGCATCACGAATCTGTGTGTAAAGTTAAGCCTCCGTCAGCTTACCTGCAATTGCCCTGTCTCGCACAGTCGGAAGTGAACTTCTTGAAAGACCTGTCTGCAGGGTAACTGACGGTTTGGATACCGCTCAGCGTACGCTCGTCGTGCAGCTCGTGCGTTACCATTTGCCAATCCGTACATGACGTGCATGTCCGCGTATTCCGTGTTAGTAAAACGTGCCATAGTGTTTATTCACTTGATACGCGTCGTTGCAGACGGGATTTCGTGGGTTTAAACAAAATTCTGATCAAGTGTCAGCCACACATCGTCGCCTGAGATCGCTCCGTGTGCACCGCCGGCCGGTTGGGTTGCCTACCTACAGGCGCGAAATTCCAGAAGGTAAATTTGGCTCTGGCACCCTTATTTTTGATTTCCGACCCCAAGTGTCCTATATCAAAATACTCCCCTACGCACCACCTACACGCTCCCAAACGGTGGCAGGTACTATAGGAATCACCCTGTATATAAATCAAGTCTGCGTTGACTTTGGCAGATCTCAAGCTGCGCACTACCTTATTTCTCAATAATTTCGCTTATCCTGTCGCCACCAAACTTTCATACGCAAATAACTCCACAGAGCTGTGTACAGGAACTATTCTTCCAAGAATTTCAATCACAAAATTTTGAAAAAACTATTTATTTATTTATTAAATTTAGCGTGTACTGCAACAAAATGCTTTACCTAACGACGTCATTTTCTTAAATACTCAGGCAAGAAGTGTTGGACTTGAAATGGGGGCAAAAACCACCACATGTTACATTGATTGCCGTGAAGCGGTACGTTCTGAACGACCTACAGAGGGAACGTAATAGTATATTTCATTAGGAGTCCGGAAAGCAGGCTTTTTCCGTGCGCGCGTGGCAAATTCCCGTGTGAGGCGTAGCCGAACACGGGAAGCCATGCAAGCACGGAAAAAGCATTTCTGGACGTGTAATGAACGATATTTTTTATTATACTTCTTTTTAATCGATAACATAAAAAACAACAAACTCGCTAACATTTTTATTTTGTGACAGTTATAGAATATGCGTTTTCATGGTTACTCTCAAATCATTGCAAAGGCGATTTGTTTAATTAGTTTAGTTCAGATAAGGTTGACGAAACGTCAAAAAATGTCACAAATTCTCAAAGAAGTTTATCTAAATATTCAAACATCTACGAACTAAAACGCAAAATACTTACATATGAAACATTACAACTCATATAGATTTTCTGAAAATTACTTTACTTCCCTGTAAATTTGTATTTCAAAGCAATATTTTGGGTATTTATATTCAGCGCACGGAAAGAATCAAAGGAAAGGAAAAGTTTTTCCGTGCGCTAGCCTGGAAAAGGCCAGATACCATTATTTCTAATACAGGTGTAAATAAGCTGATTTCAATGAAGTATAATAAAAAATTCATAACTCCTATCGCATAAAAAATTCAATCGTCTATCTAGTTAAACATAGGGAAATTTCCACATATACCGCTTCATAACGAACGTAAACAAAAATATGTTTGGAAATAAAGGGCGGTAACAATGAGTGGGTACGTCGTGCAGAAACATTTAAGCAAATTTTAATGTGGGGCAAATTGCAGGTTATCTGAATGCGAATAGACGAATTACTGTAAATTAAGGTACGAGAAAAAAACTTTTTATCAGCCTGATTCGTAGTAAGGTCGTTTAGTTACGAGTGATAAAATTTATGCGAAGCAACATTTTCAAATCGGAGAACCGCTTTCAAATTCAAGATTAAATAAACTGATATTAAACTCATTGTGATAAACAAGACATTTTTTTCGAATCGCTAACAGTAACGGCTGGTTAAAAGCAAGTTCTTCAAGGTTCGGTGACGTGATTCGATATCGATAAATAAATAACAATTATATACAACGGTATAGGGCCTGAAATTTAAAGGAAATTAATCGGTGCATTTACCTGCAATAAAACCTACTTAATAAAATGGGCAAAATTAATATCAACACAGCGGAGCATTGGCTTATTATTTCGGTGCATAACTTCACGTTATTACCATCTTCGGGATCGGTTTGCTTGGATTCGCGATTCGTACGCACATTTCTTCCGCCAAACTTTGCATTCATCAAGAAGATACCGTTTCCAGAGTGGTCAAAAAGTCAACTGTACCATCGAAGAGATTTGTTTGTAGCAACATTGTCCAAGAAGACATGATATCATTTTTTTTATTTTTTAGTTGTTAAATAATTTGGTACTGTTAGTGTTTGTTTACAATGAACGTATACGTAAAAATTTCATAAACCGTAACTCGTACATATTCGCATCGTTTCCGTAAATTTACTTCGCTATTTACAATAAACCAAAGATCATACTACATGTTTGTATGTAGTTTGTAGTTCGACCGTACGTCACTTTGAAACATTTTCAACTTTTGCGACTATGCGCAAGACTTGTGCGTGTTTACAATGAACGTATACTATACGTAAGAAATACATAAAACGTAAAAATTTCGCAAAGTTGAACTGTATAGAAACATACGAAGGTGTTTACAATGAATGTAATTTTTACGTACGTATACGTAAGCGATATGTAAAGCTGAATTTATAGTTCCGTACCCGCAACACCGTACCGTAACGTTTGGAATTAAACCCTGCTTGTTGCGCGTGAACATTTATAATTCGCGTTAACGTTGCGTTAGAACGGTTACGGTACGTAGGAAATGCCCAAATCTTATTTCTTACGGTCAATCGTGCTAACGCGCTTGTCTTCGGTAGTACTCGGATAATTCAAACAGTTGAGTTTATTCTGACGTTCGTTTCGTTTATTTACAATAATTATTGACACTTTGTTGGTTATTATTATTTTGAAATGCACGTTACTCTTACTGACAGATGACATACAGATAGAATTCGTTTCGCACTAATGCGCATGCTCATCTCTTACCACTACGGTAACTATAAATCGTATAATTTTCGTTAACGTAAGATTTTACGGTTCCGTTCTTACGTTCTTACGGATACGGAACTATAAATCCGGCTTAAAGCTGAATTTATAGTTCCGTACCCGCAACGCCGTACCGTAACGTTTGGAATTAGACCCTACTTGTTGCGCGTGAACATTTATAGTTCGCGTTAACGTTGCGTTAGAACGGTTACGGTACGTAGGAAATGCCCAAATCTTATTTCTTACGGTAAATCGTGCTAACGCGTTTGTCTTCGGTAGTACTCGGATAATTCAAACAGTTGAGTTTATCCTGACGTTCGTTTCGTTTATTTACAATAATTATTGACACTTTGTTGGTTATTATTATTTTGAAATGCACGTAACTCTTACTGACAGATGACATACAATGACAGAGCGCTAACGCGCAAGCTGGCACTTGCCACTACGGAACTATAAATCGTATTATTTTCGTTAACGTAAGATTTTACGGTTCCGTTCTTACGTTAATACGGCTACGGAACTATAAATCCGGCTTTAGTCTTGCGCATAGTCGTAAAAGTTGAAAATGTTTCAAAGTTACGTACGGTCAAAGATCATACCTACTACTTGTGGTTTATTGTAAACAGCGAAGTAAATTTACGGAAATGATACGGATATGTACGAGTTGCGGTTTATGAAACATTTACGTATACGTTCATTGTAAACAAACACCATATCGCTTACGTAGGTATACGTACGTAACAATTACGTTTATTGTAAATATTTGCGAAATTTTTAAGTTTTATGTATTACTTACGTATACGCTCATTGTAAACAAGCACTTAAAGTACAGTTGCGTTTTTCAGGAAACCAAATCCGGTTTAACTGGACCTATACAGTTTGATAATGTAGGTGTAAGAAGTGAATTTGACTTGGAATTGATTGAACTGAAAGAAGGCGGAATAACGACGATAGGTACATGGAATTCCAGGGATGGGTTAAATATTTCTAGGATTATTCCTGAAGTTGATGATACGGATAGAGATAATTTAAGAAATAGGTCATTTATAGTAATAATTGCGTTGGTAAGTTATGTAAACTACTCTATTTGACTAATTACTCATATACAAGGTGTTTTAGATGAATATCAGGGTTTTAGGTTTTAGGAATACTTTTATTCTTTTACTAAAAGTTACAAAATCAAACGAAAGAACAACTCGAACCGTTGAAATGGTTGTGTATGTGATTTGTACCACTGGGGGTTGGTAAAGGATCATTTAAACACACGCTAGGTTTCAGAAAGTTAATTAAACAGTTACTTCATATACTCGTGACGGGATGAGATAAAATCGCCTGTCGGCTTGGTGCGAAGAATGGAGGTATTCATACTGAATTCTTGTAGGTATAAGCGAAAATGATTTGAGTTGTTCTTTCATTTGATGCAGAATTCCACCCCCACATTCATTTAGAAACACCCGTACACCCATACTTCATATACCTACAACACTCTAACAATTTACAGACACCGCCCTACGCAATGCTAAAAGAGAGCAAAGTTAAATTAGATGGTAACGATAGGTTTGAAGGGTTTGGCATTGACTTAATAGCAGAACTGGCCAACTTGGAGGGCTTCAATTTTACTTTCATTGTAAGAGTGGACAAACAAAATGGGGACATAAATAACGCAACAGGAAGATGGACCGGATTGATAGGAGATGTTATTGACGGGGTAAAAATCGGATAAGGTACCTACTTCATCTCCTTAATCTCTCATTACAGGTTGCAGATTTGGCTATTACCGATCTAACAGTTAACAGAAAACGGCAATCAGCAGTAGATTTTACAAGTCCATTTATGGATCTAGGTTTGAAAAACATCAAATATCCACGACAATTGTAGGTACCCTTACATTTTAGGAATACAAATTTTGTATGCACAACCTACATCCGCACCTCCAAGTTTTTTCACCTTCGCCTCGCCGTTTGCCGTAGAAGTATGGCTTCTTTTAGGTGGAGCGTATTTTGGAGTTTCTCTCGCGTTATTCATAATGGCACGGCTCTGTCAGTCCGAATGGAGTAATCCTTACCCCTGCATTGAGGAGCCGGAATACCTGATAAATCAATTTAGTTTGAGAAATTCATTATGGTTCACGCTTGGGGGTCTTATGCAGCAAGGAGCTGATATAGCACCAACGTAACTATATCTTTAATCACGTGACACAATCGGAAAAATTTGAGTTTTAGAGGTTTATCAACTAGACTGTTAACGGGGTTTTGGTGGTTCTTTACTTTAATTATGGTATCATCCTACACTGCAAACCTTGCCGCTTTTCTTACAAATGAAGTTAAAGAATTGCCTTTTTCTAACGTGGAAGAGCTAGTCAAGCGAGCTGAAAAATTGGGCATTCAGTACGGTGCGAAAAAAGGTGGTGCAACATATGCATTTTTCAAGGTATTAGATCTTCAAAATTCGCATGTGAAATCAGCACGTTTTTTAGGGTTCTGATAACGATTTGTATAAAGAAATTGGTAGTTATATGGAAAGTCATCCTGATGTGTTGGTAAAAGAGAATGAGGACGGGGAAGCTAGAGTAGAAAAGGGTAATTACGCATTTTTTATGGAATCCACTTCGATCAGTTACGCTATATCCGGCAGTTGCAATTTGGCTTCTGTCGGAAGTAAGCTCGATGAAAAGAATTACGCTATTGCTATGCGTCAAGGTTGTATAAGTGCTCTCATCTTTAAAACAATATTACAAACGTTGTTCTTATCAGATTCGACCTACAGAGGCCGACTAAGTGCTGCGGTTTTGAAGCTGAAAGAATCAGGGAAAATTGATGAATTGCAGAGAAAGTGGTGGCTCGAAAAAAGGAAGAAGCCGGAATGCGAGGTAAGGAAAAGTAAGAAATGTATCAATTTAAAAGAATCGTAATAGGAAGCGGACGAAATACCCGGTGCTCCTCCTTTGAATTTGAAACACGTCGGTGGTATTTTTTGGGTATCGACAGGTGGAACGATTCTGTCATTTTTCTTGGTCTTCACGGAACTTGTATTACATACTCTTAAAAAGTACGGGCGAGATCGACATTCTTGTACAGAAGAATTGAAAGATGAAGTTCGATTCTACTTTTCCTTCAAAGGAATGGTTAAGCCAATAAAGAATAGAAAATCAGATTCTCAATCCACAGACAGTAAAGAGAAGCTTGAAGTTAATGAGCCGATCACATACGATTACACACCTGATGTATTTACAACCAGCAATTAGTTAGATGGTTTATTATGTTGATTGACCTCTTAACACTTTATTATTATCATCACATATTGTAGATAAGTAATAAATTCTGTTTAATGCAGCGTGTCGATTTCTTTAAGTGCATACAAATTTTATTATAGGTACCTATTGTGTTGCGAAAATTCGATAAGTATCGGATACCTTCCTATTTGCGTGTAACAGATACGATCTGAATTTGAACGAATAGATGCCTTAGATATTGCAACATCTCAATTATAAATTTTACTCACAATCGGTTAGTACAAGGACTGTTCCATAAGAAAGTTTTTAAATCCGTGTGGAAGGCGGGAAAACTTTGGTAGTCGCGGGGAATTTGCATCTGGGTGTAGTGGTAGGACTGTAAAATTCCTATACGTGTGCGTCGATCGTGTTAGCTGAGACTACACTTGCTCCCCCTGCGAGTCCCTAGGAAACGCGGAATTGTAAAATTCAACTGTTGCGAAATAATAACATAAGTTGGATTTATGACCTTAGCGCTCGCATAATCAGTGAGAATACTTTCACTACACGGAAATGCGTTACTTCCAATATTGAACTGTTTTTCCTTAGCTCATAAATGTATGCCTACCCTCCTCAAGTTGAAAAACGCACGCGTCGCAGTTCCCCTCTCCGTTTCCATATAAGGTCAATGCAATACGGCGAAAAAAAATGCAAAACCTTATTCCATGTAATTTCCTTGTAACGTTTGAGCCTAACTTGAAAATACTCCAACACGAAAAATGGGAAAAATCTCCTAAACCGGTTCCCGTTACAGTACCCCTTTAGAAGTTTAAAATTTATGGAATTAA
This sequence comes from Photinus pyralis, assembly GCF_008802855.1. Lineage (NCBI taxonomy): Eukaryota > Metazoa > Arthropoda > Insecta > Coleoptera > Lampyridae > Photinus > Photinus pyralis. The sequence goes on along the minus strand of NW_022170403.1, from coordinate 12,471,683 downwards.
AATTTTTAAAATACCAACAAAAACTTAAAAATAAATTAAAAATTCTATAATAAACTGACTTGAAGCTGGCATCTTTTCACCTAACGGCTGGAATTTAATATCTCTTCCTGAAGAATGAAGTGGATTTTTAATTTTCTTTCGGGTTATTCATTTGAGGCAACCTGCAAAATAGTGGGGTAGCCGCTTCAGTTTTTCATAAAACTATGCCGTCGACCAGCTCCATAAAACGAAAAATGTATTGACAAATTTTCTAGGAGATTGGACCACTTGATTGCAAATGACAATAAAAGTCTAAATTTCGACATTTTTAATTATATTTAAAATAATCAGTGTCTGACTTCAACTACAATCTTTCATAATAGTTTCAGAGAAATTTTGCAGTACCTATACAGGGTTACCCGACATTCGTCGCAGCATACGAAAACGCCGTTAGCTGCGTGCAAATATGAATTACAATACGGCGTACACTTATATAATAATGCAGGTTTCGACGCAGCATTGGTCAACGAGTTGGCGGTGGTACTAGGATTCGTCACTACTTGTCATTACTCATCGGATAATTTCTGTCACAATTTTGACGCTCCCCATATGTATGAACCCTCTCGATTTCTTCTACTGGGGTCACCTGGATTCCATTTATGAACTTGGACCGTTTCCGAACACTGCTGCTTTGGAAGATGCCATCCGTGAATGTTCTGCGGGTATCACTCATACCCAACTCATGTCTGTGGCTGCAGAATTTGAAAACCGATTGCATTACACGATTGCTACTGGCGGGGACTTATTTGAACACTTACTATAACCGCAGGCTGTTTCTTTTTTAATGTAACCAAAGGCTGTATTTTTTTCTTTCGAATAAAGTACAATTTTCTTTCGTTATGTTTCCTTGTGCTCATCCTGCATGATCACTTTCCTTTTCCATGGAATTTCTAACGTGTCGGCCGATGCTGCGTCGAAACCTGCATTACTATATAAGTGTACGCCGCATTGTAATTCATATTTGCACGCAGCTAACGGCATTTTCGTATGCTGCGGCGAATGTCGGGTAACCCTGTATAGCTGATTCATTAGCAAAAAACGCAATAACATTTTACCATATTCTCGTTGTATTAACTACCGACTTATGTCCTCCGAAACTCATATTGGTGATTATAGTAGGGGAGCTAGCACGAAATCCACTGAACGAGAATGATCAAAATTTTAACAGATGGAGTTCCATTTTGCCCTATCAGAGTATGCTAAAATCGATCGTCTGCCGCCTCAGGTCATATGACTTAAGGCGCTGCGGGTACTTCTTGCGGCAGCAATTCTGAAAGGTTGTTTTTCGAGAAAATAAGTTATGCACCAAATGAAAACGTTGACAATAGCTCTTAAAAAAATATTTAAAAAAATCGCGCACATTTGATAACTCGGTAAAAAAACAATTCTAAGTCGGTTTTTCACGAACTTTCTACGGATATAACTAGGTTACGGTTAGACGAATGAAGCTGATTTTTTCTATAGACTGATGATAGGTACTACTACTAATGACAGTGTTTCGTTTTTAAATTTTTCATCTAATTATAAGATTATCTTATTATCTTAACAGTATAAGATATCTTATAATTAGAGAAAAAATTTAAAAAAGAAACACTCTCATAGTTATTGGCTGTGCCTATCATTAGTCTGTAAAAAAAATCAGCTTCATTCGTCCAACCGTAACCTAGTTATATCCGTGGAAAGTTCGTGAAAAACCGACTAAGAATTGGTTTTTTACGGAGTTATCAAATGTGCGCGATTTTTTAAAATATTTTTTTAAGAGCTATTGTCAACGTTTTCATTTGATGTATAACTTATTTTCTCGAAAAACAACCTTTCAGAATTGCTACCGCAAGAAGTACCCGCAGCGCCTTGTCATATGACCTGAGGCGGCAGACGATCGATTTTAGCATACTCTGATAGGGCAAAATGGAACTCCATCGGTTAAAATTTTGATCATTCTCGTTCAGTGGATTTCGTGCTAGCTCCCCTACTATTATTAGCCACAGATTGTCTCCTGGACTACGTAATTCTTATTAAATCGATACTTAGCAACCCACATACATGTTTACATTTTTTTTTGACAACTGCAATTATGTTTGAAGTTAGTTTATCAAGAAGCAAAACAGAGTAAATAACTGGATATTTTTGTACGAACTCATACAGTGCAAGTTTTTTTAGATGGGTGAAGTTTGGAAAAATAAAGAAAATCTGTTTCGTCGGAAAAGATTACATATGTATTGGAAGCGGGTGTTACATGGAGTTTCTAAATGTTTTAACGGGGGAGAAATTTTTTTATCATGCATCCGAGAAGGAAGTAGGTGAAGGGATATCCGTATTTACCGGCCACAGAACCTTGCCAATTTTTGCTTTCGCTGAAAAATGTCGAAATCCCATCTTGCGTGTACAGAAGTGTTCTGAATTCATCGAAATCTGTCAATTGGGTTAGTTAATAAGACTTACAATGAATGAAATTTATATATTATATTACCTACCTAGATAAACAGTCCAGTGAGGATTATCTCCAGTTGTCATTTACGGAAGGTGATTTTTTGGTGAGTTTGAATGGTGATCCGGCGTTTAGTGTAATTGTTTGGAATTGGAGAATGGGTACAAAAGTAATATCGGTAGCAACAGATATATTTGGAAGGTTTCAATTGCTTAGGTATGTAAATTTTCTGAAAGGAACAGTGTAAGGTAAGTGTTCCCCATTTCTAAAATCAACTCCACCAACACCTCGCGAACACCATCGTCTCTTCTTCCTTCAAGCACCTATCTTCAAATTGGGGGGCTAAATTAACGTACTGAAGTTTCGATTATCTAAGGCTATAATTTGTTTAGGCGGGTGCCATTTAAAATTTTCAAAAAAATATGACATTTGGCGGTCAATCACAAATGTTCCTTTTTGGATAAAGTGCCTAAAAATGATGTAAAAGTGAAAATAAAGAACTTAGCCTGTGCTTTAATTCCAAACATATAGGTTTACAATGTCCCTTCAAAGAAAACGAGATTTTCCATGCAATCGCATCCGACATATGCAGAAATAACGATTTGGCTCTTTCGTACAATATAAAAACTGGGACCTAAAAGGTTATAACGAGTAGGAAGTGTTGGCGCTGCGTGTCCCATAAACTAGCTCAGGGTTAAACACAAAGAATATTCCACAGCGGTAGTTCATTTTGAGTAAAATGACCTTCGTAACTTCAGTTCACCTACCAATGGTTGAGGGCCACTCAATTTCTAACTTAACTCTGCCCGTATGTAATTGAGGAGATACGAGGTAGTAATAACAGTAAAAATCAGTTTAGGTACGAAAAGAAATACTGGATTATTTACACCAAATATCAAATGAAGGATAAACTCCACAATAGGATAGTATAACATAACACACAAAATTCAAAATTATAAGTTACGTTTCACAAAAATCTTACTAACTTGAGTGTGCAATTTACAGTATAGTTGAATTCCGTAGTTCTATCTTAATAAGCGTGTACCTGAAACCATAAAACATTTTTTTGGACAGTAAAAGTTTATTTAAAAATAGAGGCTGATTAGCAAACAAATAATGAACATGTGCGGTTTTGAGGGTTTATTCAAAACGATATGATTGTGGCGGGCTCTGTGACGTAATAAGCCCGACCAATCAGCTCCTAGAACCATTCAGATGACATAACGAATTGGCAATATTGCAGGAGAATGTCATTTGTAACTTGCGTCACCTGTCACAGGCACTTGTCAGTTGTCACTTGTCGTTCACTTTCGCGCACAGCCGTCTATAATTACAAGCCGTGCTGAGAATTATGGCAACACTGCATGGTAGGTCGATTTCCTAATTCAACTTGGCAGATTTGAAGTATATTTTATATGTGTTTTGGGTGTAATATTCCTATTTGCCTGTTTTAACAGGGTGAGATTGCCACAATTTGTGTTACTCCATACGGAATGAACAGAAATTATTATTCAGGTAAGTTGCTAAACGAAATATATCGATTTGTTGTCATAACCTCTAAAGCAGGCTACTCCTTACTGGACCCTTTACAAGAGCTTGTATTTGTTCAAAGTATCTCTATCTGTATAAGCTCAAATATGACCTACACACTACGTGGTACGTAAGTACGGTAAGTGTTTATCGTGAAAGAATACAATTATTATTTTATTAGATGGAATTTCAGATATTCTAGCACGGAAATGTCAAGTCGATTTTCTGAGAACCTTCCGACATTCCCAGGAGTTCACGGTATGGGAATTTGAAGTCTACGGGGCTCCCCTCTTTAAAATCTTCGTATCTAGACCCACTGGAGTAGCGACTGGCTTAAAGTCTGCCATTCCGAATCACACCTGGTCGTTGACAAAACCTCGCTGATGCAGAGCGATTTACTGTCCTTTTGTCGAAATTAAGTGCTCAAGCGTGTGCTTCACCTCGACCTTTTTTGACAGAAGTTCACCAATTTCTGAGATCTCGATGGAAAACGCATTATGATGCAGTTACCAATTTACAGCGTTCCGAATTTTAAAGTCAAATAAAAATGTTATTATCCATGTTTGTAAATAAATAAAATATATGTACAATTGTAAGCTGTCTAAGTATCTTTCTTCTGTATTAAAACCACCAAGGCGAAACAGAGGAGTTTTTCAGGAGCAACAAGACGCCATTAAAACTTACATCGGCCCACCGATTGACTTTCTGACAACGTTGCCAAACTTCTCAGCATGGCTTGTAATTATAGACGGCTGTGCTTTCGCGTTAGATGCAGTTAAACATGTCTCTTAAAACGTCAAATCCGACAAACGTCAGACCCTCGCACAAGGTTGCCGGCTCACTTCTACGTGATTGGTTGTAGGTTTGTGACGTATTTAGACTGAAGCGTTTCAAATTTGGACAAAAAACACAGCTTTTCAATAATTTATTTTGGGTTTATTTTACTGGCAAATAAAAATTGGGAACACACGGGTCTTTTTATTTTTAATGTACTTTGTAGATCAGAAATAAAAAATGAAGCCGGGATGCCCCTATTTAACAAAATCCTTAATCAAGAATAATCGATTAAATTGATTACTGAATCTTTCCACAAATAAATTGAAAATTCGACCAAAAATTCGCACGTATATGGCCAAGTACAGTAAAACATATAAGGCACCTTGCATAAAATTAAACGTTGACTCTAAGAAGTGAGCTCAGTTCTCGCATCGAAAAACCTGCAAACAAAAAACCTCCCACTCCGCAGAGCCCGGTACACAATTAATTGACCAATGGCTGAAGAGCCTCGCTTTACTCATAGGAGGCTTCTATCACAGGTACGGTACTTAATCGACCAAACCCTTCAGAGGGACTCCAATAGCATTCCCGTGACTAACACGATCATAAATTGATAATTTAACTGAGATCGCAAAGATAATAAATGGTACCTACTGAAGTTAACAAATTACTTGAATGTGATAGCATATAAACCAGAAGGGGCAAAAATAGTTCATATAAATACCCTGAACGTTACGAAAGTTCTCTTTGTTGTGGATTGATTCTCGCTATCATATCTTGTTCATGACCACCCAATTCCAGAAAATGTTCGCTAGTTCGCTAGATCCTTAAACTGGTAACATAAATTAAAACTAGAATTAAAAACCTTAAAAGAAATCAAAAGTCATCCGTCTCTTTGATAACTTCTTAAATAAGAGGGCTAATTATAGATGAATACAACAATCGTCGCCAAACCTAAAGAATTCAATTCAAATGGAAAATTTCGCTTTAACTACTTACGTATTAAAAACTACAATATGGCCTAACTTCCTAACTTGTATTAACACCCTGCACCAATCCTCAACATTCCCCTAATAAATGATAAAATTAAACGTCAAAACAAAATAAAAATTATACTAAAAGAATTTTTTTAACTCGCAATATTCCTGTAAACGTAATTGAAGCGACATTTGCAATGAAACTTAGACGTACATGAGAAAGCATTACGTAAGTGAAATCTCTAACAAATAAACAAAGGTACCTACACCTAAATACGGCCCTTACCTCAACTGTTAACTTATCGTTTTAAACCATGCGCATTTTTTATAAGGCCTTGCAAATTCAAATTTATAAAGCAAACACCCTACCAAATCGACAAGCTAGTAATACAAACATCCTATACTAATTACAGTAATTAAGGCGAGGCTTTACCATTCAAATTGTTGGGAATGCGATTCCGCGCGCCAGAAGAAATAAGTTGTGTGAATTAGTGGGAGAAATCGCGAGTTCATCTGATGCAGTAGTCCCGCCTCGATTCACGACGGGATCGCAGCCGCCCGATTACGAATCGGTTGGATGCTAGTTTCCTTGAAACATTGACAATTGTTTTGGAAGTTTACACAATTAGCACGAACCGTCTGCTTTACGATAACCTACTATCTAATTCGCGTTGTTTGAGTTTTGCGATTTGCGTTATCTGGTAATTACCAAATACAGGGTGTTTTTTTGGGAGCTTTAGTTAAAAGTTTCTGGGAAAGTAAAATAGGTAGGTTTTTGAAAATTTGTACTTAGGAGTTACTCTGAAGGCCGAATCGATGTAAAATATTTTCAAAATGGCCGCACTTCCGGAAACACCGGAAGTAGATAGTAACTTCGTTATTTTAAATGGCAACCCCTATTTTTTATTGCATTTTTGGATTCTATGTGAAATTTCAGTTCTTTTGATACCCATATGTCGATATCTGCCATTTATGGTTTTTAAGTTATTTTGACTTTAAGAAAAAAAATGGCGGATGCAGATGGTACCTTGATAATTGATTACTTGAAAACGGTTGTAGTCATGGCAACCTATTTTTATCAGTGAATAGAGAATGAATAGGGCTTTCTTTTAGTGCACTTAAAACAAAGTTAAGTTGCATACAACCGCCCCTATGGAGATCCAAATTTAAGAAACTTCAAAGTCTATAAACTCCGTTTTTTTAAATGGAATGACCATGTTCTTAATAGATGAGATAGAGAATCGAAATTGGCATATTTTGACTATACATGTTCCTATAGCTATCTTTAACAGTTTCTGACTTATTCCCATTTTATTGAATTGACACTATTTTTTTCGGATTTTCTTTTTAGTAGTCGGCCATGATTCTATAACAATTGAATTTTAAACAAATCTAGTGACACTAATCCATCACCCACTGTTATAGGTTAACATAAGTTTTTCAAAAATCGAAAAATGACTCGCAGTGGTTTCACCTATTTTGGAATTTAATTGTTATTTATGGTGAAATGGGCAGAATCGCGGCGCGTGCTTTCCGTACATTCACTCAAAAACTGGAACGAAATTGTATGAATTTTGGAAATTTTGTACCCCTAATGCACTACAAACCGTTGAAGCACAAGTGATACAAAGCTCTACAAGAGAATATTTAAGAAAATGAATTGAATTGCAAATGCAAGATTAACATATTAAATTCAATGCAAAATATAAAAAACTTCGTTGAAACATTTTTGGTATGGAATTGTTGCTAGAACAGATATCACATTACCTCTCTTAATTTCCAGACTTGTTTAAGAAATTCAGTTGAACGACTCTGTTTAGATTTTTCAAAAATTTTCCGTCCTATATCCTTAATAAATGAGTTATTTATTAATGAATTATTTAGACTAGAACTAGAATCAATGGTATTAAAGAATCCATTCCTTGATTTGTTTAAAATTCGATTGTTATAAAATCATGGCCAACTACTAAAAAGAAAATGCGAAAAAAATGGCATCAATTCCGAGATCAATTCAATGAAATGGGAATAAATCAGAAACTGTTAAAGATAGCTATAGGAACATGTAATATCAAAATATGCCAATTTCGATTCTCTATCTCATGCAATATTAAGAACATGGTCATTCCATTTAAAAAAACTGAGTTTATAGACTTTGAAGTTTCTTAAATTTGGATCTCCATAGGTGCGGTTGTACGCAACTTAACTTTGTTTTAAGTGCACTAAAAGAAAGCCCTATTCATTCTCTATGCACTGATAAAAATAGGTTGCCATGACTACAACCGTTTTCAAGTAATCAATTATCAAGGTACCATCTGCATCCGCCATTTTTTTTCTTAAAGTCAAAATAACTTAAAAACCATAAATGGCAGATATCGACATATGGGTATCAAAAGAATGAAATTTCACGTAGAATCCAAAAATGCAATAAAAAATAGGGGTTGCCATTTAAAATAACGAAGTTACTATCTACTTCCGGTGTTTCCGGAAGTGCGGCCATTTTGAAAATATTTTACATCGATTCGGCCTTCAGAGTAACTCCTAAGTACAAATTTTCAAAAACCTACCTATTTTACTTTCCCAGAAACTTTTAACTAAAGCTCCCAAAAAAACACCCTGTATAGTGCACAGAGATAAACAATGCATTTATGCATAAGAATAAACGCTATAATAAACATGGAAAATGACTATATATAATCATATAATATAATCAGCTAATAAAAAAAATCTAAGGGATACTTAGCTTTGAGTAGATGGCGATAAGTAAAAACAAACGTATTCCGTTGACAGCATGAGTCATCTCTAATTTAAATAATAAATAAGTATATATTTTAGGGATGCTAGGGATTGTCAATCTGTAGTCGAATCGGTTGATGATGACAATAATTACGCTAAACCAGATTTGATTCAGTCAATGGCTTTTGAACATAATTTTGATGTAAACTGTAATTCTGTAGCTCAACCTTCGTCTCACAGTCCCGCATCACCACCAATTTGGAATTCAAATCAAGGAAGGTAAAAAGGTATAGTAACACAAGCATGGATTTAACTGTTGATTATTAACGATCCTCAGAGCCTTTATAGTTTTATATTGTCGTCCGTCCGTCCGTGTGCGCTATAACTCTTTTTAAAAATAGCCAGGAATTTGTTGCATTTTTGGCAACCACATGGATTTTGCTCAAAACATATCATAAGTTGTTATTCTTGCACCGAGATCGTTCGCTACATTCTTTTTCTCGCTAAAGCTGAAAAACATGACGCAGATTCACTTCGTCCTCGAGTTCGTTCTTGTGCAATTTGGATTTCTGCATTTCCCGCGAAAATATTTTCAGTGGCGTAGCATGCGTTTCTCTTTTAAAAAAATGTATAAAACGATAAAATTTAAAACTGCCAGGTACCTATGTTACATCACAACCGAAATAACTGTTCATTGAGTTATAGGGCATACTATATTTGTCCTATCTCTACCTTCTTGGTAGATGATTAATGAGGAAGAGACTCTTTTACACAACACGCATCATTTAAAGGCAAAAATGTTCCCCATCTACCAATATAAGGGATTTTCAAAAATTCAACCGGTTTTAAGATGGTAAATTTTACTACCTGGTAACAAAATATTGTTTCCATGATAATTTTACCAACCCGGTTAGTCCTGTTGAATATTCAGAAACGCCTCAAGTAGATTAAATATACTGTTGGATTGCAATTTGAAACACAAACGTTGCAGATGTAATTTGGGCTCCCCAATACTATTCTCGCAACTCCAAACTGGACGTAAAAAAGTCAACCTTTGGGAGATGTACTGCTGTGGCAAAATGTATGCCTTGCAACCGCATAGATTAAACTGTCCTGATGACTGTGGTGTATTTTCCGATTTTTTGTGGACTTATGAAGGAGCATTATTAGTTCTAGATGTCAACGGTCACGTATACAATGTAATATAGTAAGTAACAATGCATGTCTTAATTATGCATGAGTCTCTCACAATAGGCAGAAAACGATTATTCTTTAAAAAGAATAATTGAATGGTCGGACCCCGGAAGCACAGTTACATCATTTGCTTGGTACAAAGCCGGAATAATGATTGCTGGGCCAAACGGAACATTGAAAGTAGGTATACTTGTCTAGTAACGCTTAGGTTTTTTGTAATGTCCTGGTTTTAGCACTTTAAGAAATGCGGATCATGGGAATGTGCTTGCAGTCTTACACCGCCCACGCCATTAAAGAAAATCGTATCCAATTACAAGGATTTACTCGTTGGAATATCGGAAACTGGAGAATTGATGTACTATAATAACTCAGAAGATCGCTTCAAGTTCATTTTACCGTACGAAAGTAGATTCAACGATGTGTGTCTTATTTATCCAAATGGAGATCACATTGTAACCTTACAACACAATCGTGAAATTACCTCGTGGGAAGTGTTGACGGGAGAAATGGTGAATAAACTCCAAGTGGCTAACACACTGATCATTACTTGATGTGTTTTCAGAAAGACATGATGGTTCTTACGCAAAAAGCGTTAGCTATTAAAGAAAATCCAGAGTATCCCTACATTGGAGTAGGTTACTCCAATGGTGTACTAGAATTGTTCTCGCTGTACGATCCAAGCAACATAACATCTATGACTAAATTTAACTTATCCAAAAATCCGCTGAACAGCATCTACTTCACGGAACTGAGCAAGTTGATAGTGGCGGCCGATACAATCTCAGGAGAGTTCTTCATTCTGGAGGTAGGTATATTGTTGATTTTCGTCATTTGCAACTATAGTCAAATGATAGGAAATTCCGGGAACCAAGATGCGTATAATATACACTTTGGAGACAAATCGACAGATATGCGATTATATATTAATTGCATCGAGAACTTGTCTACGATTATTTACTATTTACGTTACGTCTGACTTGTATATTGCCGGAGATAAAATTGCTCGTTATTGCATAATACGAGACAAGCCGGATGTTGATTTAAAGGTATACGACTTGGAATCGAATTCTCAAATGTACTCGAAACTTTATGCAACAAGAAAACCGAATAGAGATCGAGTGTTTTATGCAATACCCATTACTACGAAGAAGATTCACGAAATATCAACAAAACGAGCTGTAAGTATATTAGGTACCTATCCATTGATGAAACCAGTAGGTATGGGCAACCGTCAAAATGTTGCAAGATGTTATTGAGCTGTTTACAATCCGCCGCCACTAGCAACACGTTGCCATATAAACCAACTTTGCTAACCGTCAAGAGTATCCATTCTTATCGCCAACTTCATCGTCACTTGTTCACAAAAGTTCAAGTCAAGACTACCCTTAATTAAAATTAATGTATATTTCTGTCTACCTCTATCACATGGAGAGGGCATGCGCACTCTTTTATCAACATACAATAAAATCTCAAACCCTATCTCGTGATCACGTTTCCAATCTAATTATTTATTTACTTTTTTACTATTTGTAATTAATCCGGCACCTGGTACATTTCCCCATTCAAATAATAAATTTACACGCCTCTGGATGCTCAATGAAATTTTGACCCATACAATAGGGGAATCAATGAACTTGAATTTCCACTTTACCATTAATGAGGACAAAAATCACCAAAATCTTTGGTTCGGGTTCGCTTATCATTTAGAAAAAATATACAAATCTGCTCAAGGAATAAGCTCCCGTAGGTCGACTTCTTTAGGAATGTTAAATTGACTTTGAGCACAAACATTTTTTAATACAACATGCCCAAAACAGTCGGCTACTATTTTTATACAATGCAAAAAATTCAATTAACTTACATTTTTTCTCCAATTGACAATTGATTTCCTCTTTTTGAAATTCGCAATTTAAAAAAGTAACGATTACAACGATTATAACGATTTACAAAAAATGCATTTTTACTTGCATTCATTTCCCATTTGTGAGATGCAACTTCTGTTAAAATTTCGTAAAAATCCGGCCACAAATAATAAAAGTTTCCGTTGCACATGTGCAATGAATTTCTGTTTATAAGAAGATTTTAGAGGAATTTTTTCGTAAGCGACACAGAAAAAATTCGTTCCATGGTGCAAGTCTCGACAGCATTTCGAACCAAACTGCGAAAAAAGTAGAATAATAGTTCTTAAGATAAAGAACTAGTAGCGACCGAACGGCTGTAGGGACGGACAGACGGACGGACAAAGTGGACACAATAGCGCATTTTTTTTTAAATTTTGGTGGAAATGCAAGTATACCTATTGTATCTCCTGGTAAGTTTCACTATTGGTATAAAGTGAATTTTGAGAGACGGTTGGCGAATTTGAATGAGGAATAAACCGGGATTCGGGTTTCCCGTGGTGTAGTAGTTGAAATTTAGTTACCCACTGGAATTATTTACCATTGTTCCGCAATACGGACATAATGCCCTTAGGTATAACTTAGAATTTTAAAAGCTAGTAAAAGCGCGAATTAATTTCTTTTACACTTTTACCGATTGACGTTTAGATTAGAATCTATAATCACCCACCAGAGAGGTACACAAATTTGATGAATACGTCATTTATTATTGGTTTTTCTCAATGGCAACTCACAATGAATTAAAATGCACCACGACAATAATTTTGTTGAAATGGCGGCACAGTTTTCCTTTGGAATTCGGTAATTAACTTTGTTAACGCCGTATTATTATATTTTATATTACTAAGATATAAACTAGATGGAGTAAGTGTGGCTTTATTAATGTTAATGCAATTTGAATGCGATGAGTGGGGCAAAAGAGAAAAATTTCCCACATTCGAAAAGCTGCATCGAATCGTGTTTGTTTTGAAGCAATATACTTTTCCAAGTTTGAAAATCAATCCATTTTTTTCTTGTTTTTTTTTGTAAACTCGGTAGTGCTGGACGAATTCAACCCTTCCTTATTGTCACCCCTTGATCTCCTTATTCCCCCCCGTGCATTGTAGTGGTCGCCCAGCACCGACTGAATTGTAAGTATATTTATATTTTTTCCATATATTTTGTGTTTTGAATTTATCAAAAAAAATATACAAACTTCAAGTTTTGCAATAACATACCACGGTCGATTACGCGGCTGGCAGGTTTTTTGTATACTTCGATTATACGGCTTCGTCTCGAACCTTTAATTTAAAATAAAATGTTCTGCGATCAAAAAATGCTACTGTCGATTTACATAGATTCATCTTAAGCGTTCAACCAAGAATACTTCTCTCTATTTTCTCTAATGTACTCGCAGAAACCCAACGAAAACCAAGCTTCGGCTATGTTTTTCTTATACTTGTAAAGGTGTAGCGGAAAGTGCTCCATCGTGCTCCGCAAGGACGGTTTTTAGAACCGGCAACACTGTGATGATTTGACTCTTTTATCTGATTGTACACTCGCTTCTTATCTTAACGCACATCATTCTCTCGCATATTTGTTCCGTTCTGTGTTCTCTTTCATTATGATGCGTTACACGCATAAAATTTTCTTACCTGCGAGAAATTTTGTAAAATTTGAAACCAAAATGTTCTAACCGACAACCTGTTATAACATAAAACCACACCTTTTCTTAAAAACGGTCAATATTTGCCAGCAGACACAAATGTCAGCCTAAACACGTCTTCACTTGGACATGAAATACTCGCAGACACTAATTTTCTGGACTTTTGCTACAAATAACTATTTTCACAATAGGTTGGAAACAATGTTCAATGCCCAGCTGAAAATAAAAAACCATAATTTATTTATCGAAAAAATACCCCGCATTCACCCGCATAATTATTTCGCGAGGCACAAACGTGGCTGCTCACTGATCACTTCTTGTTTCATTCCCCCGAAAAAACTCTTCTAATTCCTATTTTCTTAAATTTTTAGAATACGCCTACAAAGTGGTGCTAATTGGTTACAACGGCCATCTTTACGCGTTTAGCCAATAATCTTGGTGTTCTCCAACCATTCATACGTTCACAAAAGCCGTAGCCAGAAGCATTGGTACTACAAAGTCAATGGTACTACTTACAATATGTAACGAGTACCTGTGACACAGAAAATATTACATATTAGACTCGCCAGCAGAGAATGTCCGTCACAGAACACTTGACGCCGGTATACAATTATATGCTTTAATATGAAAAACATACGATTGTAGACCGGTATCAGGTATTCTGTCACCGTCTTTCTCTCCTGGCGAGCATTGTACAGGGTAGGTCAAATGCTTTTGGATTAATCAGAAAATCGTTAATTTATTGTAAAAAATGTATTGGTATAATAGCATTTCATAATAATCATGAACGGAGAATTAAATCTGGCATGTGATGTGATGTCCGTTTTCGTTGCTTTTTCCAATAGGTCTCTGTTCATTTGTTGACGGATATTACTGAAACCACAAATGTTGGTGATCCAAACGCCTTTTGAATTTATTTATTTCGAAACACTCGCAATACATCAACAGGAAAATTATGGTATAAAGTGGGAACACAAGCCCGTTTCATTATCCCACACACAAGTGGTCAACACAAATAACCAAAGAAAGTCTAAAATTACTTACAGTTTTCTCTTAAAACTCTCAATTTCAAATGTAACGCGCAATAAGGAGCGTCCCCTCTTCCATAGGAAAATTACGCGCAAAAGAAATTGTGCATCTGTATGCTTTTTTATCAGCGCTAAATATACGTGCATCTCGAAAATTAATTAGCTTTCGCGATAACAACGCACCGAGCAGATAGCACTTAAATGCACGCGACCAGATGTTCCTTAATTTTAAATAACGCAATTTTTACATCTTATAATTTAAACAAGCAAATTTACACAAATGATAACATTTAACAAAGAAATTAAGCAATTAAAAACAATTCTAAAATAGAAAAATAACCGCTAAAATAACAAATTCCGGTAAAATAAACTACCTCTACGCTTATTTGTAAAGAAATCCTTCAGATTTAAATTGAATTAATACATTCACACATACAGGATGTTCCGTTATCCTCTTTGATTATTTCAGCCTAAATAACATCCACATGACGATATTTACACAATATCTCCTTATGTGTTACAAGAGCTAAAATGAATACAATGAGGTCTAGTGGTAGATCGCAATAATGTACTACACCTTGCGCCTTTATTTTTTTTTCTATACACCTATGAATATTTTGTGATTCGCTTTAATGAATTTTAGGACAACCTGGCAAGACTAACAGATTCGATCGAAACGCTACATCAAATGAAAAAGATCGCACTACACATTGACCAACACCACGTGGTTTCTTGTGCGTACGATGGATTGGTAATAATTAGAACGGTCGACTTTAAAGAGGTAAAGGCCATTATAATGCCGCATTACCGGAATTATGGAGGAGTCGCAAAGGCTTATGTAGATCCCCTAGGCAAATGCGTTATTTCATTGGGAAGGGATAACACGCTTACTTGCATATCATTGACTGACATTGAAGTAAATCAAACCAAACAGGAGGTACTTCACGAACTGCACACTCGACTCGAAGCAATGTTTGCTAGACCAACCTATGGATTGGCACCTACAGGTTTGTAAATTGGTAATCAAATTAACTTCGTTACGGTTTTGTTGTAGGCGAATTGGAAGGAAAGACTTGGTTCGAAGTTGAAAAAATAAACAAGGAGATACGAGAGCGTATAGCATGCGCCCAGGAACGACACGACATACTTTTAGAGTTCACGAAAATTCAGTACGAAATTAAAGAGCTGTTAACGAAAAATCTAGAAGGTCCAGAGAATGAGAGGCTGGACATACAAGAATTCAACCTCGACATTGCTCTTAAACAAGAAAAAACGCTGCAGTCTCAGGAAGAATGTAAACGTACCAAACAGTACCTGGAGGCGTTAATTGTAGCACAAGATAACGTGTCCAAATGGATAAAGCAATTTTGTTGGAATCCTATGAAAGTTCAAGGTCAAGATTTGGGAGCAATATTTGAAGAATTTATTGTGGAAAACTACGTGCTACTTGATCACGATGTAGGGTTTACTACGAATACGTTGGAGGTAGTAACGGAACTTCGTAATTTGGAGCAGAACATGTCGAAGGGTGATTCACTGGAACCGTGGGTTCCAAAAACTGTAAGGTTAGTATTCAAGAGATACCTACTCCAAAGCCAAACTGTATACGACACGAAAAGATATCTCTTTCTGACTACCTACCTATTTACGATTACCACTGGTACTACTTATTTTTATCATCTATCCACCACTACTTTTTTATTTATTCCCATTCCTTCATTGAGTTAAATGCTCAGTTCTTTATTAGAACTATTGACCGATCTACACAAACCAGAGACTTGCTATAACTAGACTGCGCTTAACGTATCTAAGGTGTTGTCGACACAGTATGCAACACACAATGCACCGCGGGGCAAAAATCGCAGAGATGATATGCAATATAATGAAATAACCTGTTATTTTAGATGTTCCGTTCATTAATCATTCTCGTGATTAGCTCGAATTAGTAAACAGATAAATTTCTTTTGCGAATAAACCAATGAACTTAGGTTAACTCGTGCGTATCAACATGTACTCTGTCGATAAAATTTTAAATAATATGCAGATTTTCAACGGATAAAAGTTTAAAGGGCCAATGGATTAGATTCGAAGAGAAAAATTTACTCCCACCATAGTGCCTTTGCGGGGAATGAAGCCGATTTTAGAAAGGTACCGACGAAGGTGTTAAACAATAATGCAATACCGAGCGTTTTCGACTTTCCCATTCACTTAAAATAACGTAGAACTATTATTCGACATCCTTTACCAGCAAGACAACGGCAGTACCTATTTGCCTATTACGTATAGACGTAACTAAGTACTTACTGGTACTAAGTATATTTCAGGTTTTGTTACAACAAAAAAAAAGCTAAGTCTGTTAAATGTTCCATATGTGCATCTGCGATATTCGCATCAGAGAGTCATTTAAAGCTTTTAACTAGAAAAAATCGTGGAGGATTGTTGCACGTATCAAGCGATGCATGAAAAATTTGCCAAATTGCTGAAAATGTGTTCAGGTTTTTCATTCAATTCACACCACACCGCGTTGTAAACAAAATGGTTATCAGCAGTCTAAAAAAAATAAATAACAGTTACAGCCCATTTGGGTTTTTGGCTAGGCATATATTGAATCAAAATCCGCTAAATAATCATATCTTACTACTTACATCTTTAGTTTTAAGAGTATATTTTCTCATACGTGTTCACCACCAAAATACACATATAAATCAAATTAGGACTAGAGTAAGGCAGTTATATACTAATTTAGTTCAAATAAAATACCAATAAATTCGATTAAAACAGTTAACATTTATATGTTATCTTTTTTTGCTACTAAAATTTAGAATAAACATATGCTAAAGCAAGATGCAAAACGTACGTCCGCCCCGCGATGAACAGTTGGTTGCCTATCCTATCTTGACAACAGGCGTTTATAGTAAAATCTACGTTACGCGCGGTCTAGTTATAGCAAGTCTCTGACACAAACAATGTTGTGGTGACGTTTTTCTCCAAACTTTCTCATGTTACATAGGTATGTGTTCCCTTTTAGCCAACTCAACTTACAATTGGAACAAGCGCCAAAGCTATCTAAAGCTGAAAGAGGTGTCAACTTACTGGAAGTGTTAGAAGAAGAAGAAAACATAAACGAGGACCTCATTGATGAAGATACCGAAACGGCGTTTAAAGGTTCCGTGTGCCACAGTTACATTAAATTACACGAAGGCCATTACTCTCAGATGCAAGTTCAAAGTTTTTTACAGACATACATCTCACGCATGCATAGCTTGGTAAATGTCGTTCAAAGAAATTATACTTTTCAGTTTGCCAGTCAACGTATTTATTTCAGGTGGAAATAAAAAAGGTGAAGGAGTATTTCAATAAAGTTTTTAACGATATGATGAACACAAAAACTAGGGAAATGGGTTTAATTACGGAACGAAATGCAAGACTCCGGCACATTATATCAGAAATCAACTACTTTTCTGTTGATCAAATTGACATTGTCGTAGTAGACCCGCCTTGGCGTCCAAACGAATTTCCGGAACGGATATTGACTGTTGATGACAGTGAAGTAAGTTCATATACCTACAAAAAATTTACTGTCTATCCACACATATGTACCTACAGTGTGTAGATAAATATACAAACAACGATAGAAATTGGTACATACAGTGTGAGTTTTTTTTCATTTTAAGCATTGGGATCTCGGAATCCATAAGACATAAGGATTCGGTTAAATGAGGAAAGAGTTGTCGTTTTAAGAACTTATTTAAGATATGCCTTTGTTTTTTGAAAAAAATCCACAGTTCCCTAGATATGAGCGAAAAACAGATTTAATGATTTTTCATTTAACTGTTGTAGAATCGTTATTATTAGAAATACAACAAAATGACACGAATAAAAGCTTTAGCCATTTTAATGCTTAACATGATGAACATACTAATTTATTTTTAGATCTTACAATTTTTGAGTTATAATACAAACTTTAATTTTTTAAATGGTAGCCATAGTTGGTTTTGACATTTTTAAAACAGGACAACATTTTCTCTTTCTAACGATATAAGGCTTGCTAAATTTACTTTAATAAACGCCCTGCAGTAATTTTCGTATTATTGAGAGGTAAGTATAAACAGGGGTCCGTGAAGTTAGCAGAACATTGACGGCACAAATGTCGAGACTAGGTGGATTGGTTAGTGCTACGTTTGTGCCGGTTTGTGCCGTAAAAAGTTTGCCAGCAAAACATACGGTTTGAAAATTATTTCGATTTTTAGAGGTTCTGCTAATAGGCCAGTCATTGAGGATTTTTTACCTGGAAATAACTTGGGAAGTACAGAAATTCTGTATGCTTGAGTGCGTAGAACTAAAATTCATAAAATCCCACAATTCGAAACTTGCCGCCGGGGCCGCCATCTTACTAAGATGGCCGTCAAAAGCGATTTTCCGCCGATATCTCCAAAACTGTGCATTTTACGAGAAAATATGCGGTGAGCAAAATTAAAGAGACGAAAATTTCCTACAAAAAATGTAGTTAGCATATTTTCACTAAAGTTAGCCCTTACGCAGAAAAGCAAAAATTTTTAATATCCAATGGCGTATATTTTATCAAAATAATTCATTAATCATTTAATTAATTAATCACATTGATTAATCATTAGTATATGATCAATTAATTTAAGGATTTTATTTTAGTCGTCGCAATATGTATAAGTATAGCTACACATACTCGTAATCGTAGCATGATTCAAGCTGCCTCTAACTAGAAGAAGAGCTATAAAGAAACATCTAATAATTTTCCATTTTGTCGAAACTGAATTACAATCAGATTCATGCATTCAAAAGACACTAGACACTAGACACTCCTAGACAATAGTAATTCCAATCATTCATCAAAAGGTGTTCTCGTTCTTCACAGATTTTTACAACTCCTTACATATCACCAAGTACTCAAGCTATACTCGATGCGAAAGCCGCCGAAGCTGAACGAATTCGTCTGCTGCTTTTGGCCGACGACTTTAGAGAACGAGCTTTAATGGCAATGATGAACGGAGTTCTTGAAGTTAGATGGGAGGATGAATTACGAAAAGACGTTCCGTTGCCGAAATGCATGGTATGTTAACAGTTCATCACAATTACTAATCCACCTACTTTCTGTAACAATAGATAGATAAGGCGCCTGAAACTTTCAATGAAGACGATTTGCGCGCGGTGCGAGATTACGAAGAAGCGGTCAAGTTTTTAAACAGCGAACGAGAAAGATATAAAAAACTTTTAAACGCCGAGTACGCAAAGATTGGCGGCATCGTAAGGGACAGCGTTAAAAAATTTAACAAAAAACTGGCAGACTGTTACTTAACCAAGTTGCTAGTGGATTCTGGAATCAAACAAGAAAATTTACGGATATCGCGACAACAACTAAAAAATCACGAAAGAGTAATGTTGAATAAGAGTGAGTTACATATTGTGTAAGTAACATTTCGTAAATCTACTCCTACTCCAGTTTTCTTAACCTTTAGGCAAAATTTGAAGAACAATCACGAAGAGTCGGTGCGTCTACATGATAAAATTTCCAGTTTCCAGGAAGTACTAAAAGAACTGAAATTGCAGTTGGAAAACCTGCAAGTTAAAGATAAGCTTTTGGAAAAAGGGTTTAAGAAAGATTTCGCAGATGCGAGTTCTGTGGTTCAAGAACAATGCGCCAAATTGTACAAGTAAGTTTCTTTTTCCTCAGCTCAGTGATACGATCCTTTAATTTTAATTTAACGCCCGCGTTCACTAACCAAAAATCAACTCTCAAATGAAGACATTACACGATTGCATCACCTTTGTCATTAACATACATGCCCCGATATTCAGAATTTTATAATCATATTATAGTTAACAGTTATAAAATTACACTCATTGTAGCTACGGCCTGATGATGGATTTATGTCCGAAATCGATCGCTCAATATAGAAGATAATAAAAAATTCAGTCTGTTGTTATAGAGCACAAATATAACTCCATACTTACCTTAAACAAGTATAAATTGTGCACAACTTTTGTGCAGATAAAGCTATGGTTGGTAGAAATTAATTCCTTTCGTTGAGACCTTTCATTAGAGTACCATTAAGATCCCCCACCCCCTCCCCCTCCGCCCCGTACTTTAATAAGAGAACAGGAAGAAGGGCAGTAGCTGGTAGAAAGCGGTTCCTTTCGTTGAGACCTTTAATGAGAATACAATGAGAGATAAAATTAATTTTTAACCCCCCCCCCCCCTTCCCCTCGAAAAAAAGTCGCACGGGAAAGTTATAGTTTGTACAAACCAATTTATTTCGATGAAACCTTTCATTAGAATACCACGAAGGGTAGAACATGTGTTTACCCCATTTTCTAAAGTTTAACTTGGCACCTCTAAAGGCATGCGTATGCAAAATCTGTTACCAATTGGTCGTCGTATGTAAAAGTTATGCAAGTGTTACTTTCAAAAACAGCATCTCAGGAAATAATTCGTGGGGAGGGCCCCCTTTTAGACAGCGAAATTTGATGGCCGTCTTGCACACCTGCAAGGTATAGGCTACCTATTGCAAAAATTTCCAGGGGTCTAGGGCCATTCCCCTAGAAGTAGTTCGAAACGTCAGATGTGGGTCCGGACGGACGGACGGACAAAATGCAAACAATAGCACATTTTTTTTAATTCTTAAAAAATGCACTAAAAATGAATAGCAAATGGTTAAGGCGGTCTACCGCCCTTCAAACAATACTATGTAACGTGTAAATACATATTTTAAAATATAATACATTAATTTCATTATAATCAATTAATTTTAAAAATACAGTAATAATACTCTTAGAAAAAGGAAAACAAACAAAAAAAATAAGAGGTACTAACAAAAACATAAAAAACAACCATATCCTTGAATCTTATAAATACCGTTACAAAGACAATTGAATTACCATTTTAAATTTGATTGCTAAATATATCATCTTAACTACTAAGCTTTTAAAAGCAGTAAACGAGTGGTTCAAATAAGGAAATAGTTGAATGAGAAAAAATATCGCATTATAAGCAAAACTTTCTTTAAATTTGTTTGTGTGATACTGTGGAATGGTAAAATTATTTAATCTTAAGGCTGGACAGTACACCCGTTCCGTTGCCCGAAAACGCGTGATTTCGTTCCACGATATCTTAATTCTGAGTGAAGTTGAAGAAGGGGTCGAATATTCCTGTGAAAGGTGAATGCTTTAGCTAGACAATAACGCCGGGGTTTACTAAAATGTTTTAAAATAATCTTTTTTTTAAGGGCAACGTCGAGGGCTGTTAGGGTGTCATATTTTGGAAAAGAAAAAAGGAAATAAATTTTCCTGGCGTTATTGCCTAGATATTAAGTTTAAGAACGTATCTTAATTTTGGAAATTGTTCCAACTTCATTTATAGATAAGTTATCTTGAAAAAACAACTTAAAAGTTTTCCTCAAAAGCGCGAAAAGATAGCTTCCGCCGCGTGGCTGGTTTTATACAGATAGAAAATGTGCATTATAATTGGACTAAGTTTATGTTTTTACCATCGAACACAAATTAATATTATAAATAACCAAATTTTGGGATTGACAATAGGCAACTTTACATACTCCGTTCTGTATGTACTGTCCAGCTTTAAGTTTAAACTATATGCATCTGACCTCTTTCTTAGGAAATTATACAGATATTTAGGTTGTTTTTCCTTATTTAGTTTGTATAAAAAAAGACAAAATGTGTATTTAATTCGTTGAGCAACATTAAAATGAAATTAACGTTCTAAATATGGTGTGATAAGGTTTTACTCAGTTAGAAGACTTCTGTACTTAATATTAAATAATATAATAAATAATATAAATAATTAATATTAAATTCTTCGTTGTGAGTGCAATAGAAAATTCCTTTTAAACGTTTCAAACAGATTAAGAAAATGAATAGATTGAATAATGCTTCTATTTACTGTTTAAGTTAAAATTCTCACCCGTAAAAATCCTTAGCTAAAACACTCTGTGTGGAAAACAAATGAAAGATTACACTTTATTTTAATTATACAGTGTCTACAGCTACCTCTCGAGTTGACCAACTTAGGAATACTGGATTACCTTCTATATAGGTCTCGTGGAATGGAACTGAAGATTGCAGATGCTGACTCCTGTCTCGAAGCGAGAAATCCTAATGGACCTCGAAAGCTCAAATACTACTCGATTTACGTAACCCCCAAATATCGGAGTTAATTTTACTAAGACGTACAAATGCTAATTCCATTATTATGGCCGAAGTTTTTCTTTCTGAATAGAAAAATTCCTTTTTGAATGGGGCTACACACGCAATTTTTGCCAATAGATCGGATGGTCGATTTAACTTACTGGCTCAAGCCAAGTTGACGCATTGCGCATTAAAACTACCCTATCGTTTCGACACAAAATTTGCGCAATCCCAACGCGTATACTCATATTTTCGGCACGCACGTGATTGATTTTCCCTTATCGCCTTTTGACTTAGTATAGAAACCTTCTTTATCGTACTATTTCACCCGCATAGAATTCTAAGTTCGCGCTTACGAACTCTACCGCCTTGCTGTCTGCTAATCCCCACTTTCGTACATTTTTCAGAATACGCCTACAAAACGATGCTAATAGATTACCGTCTTTAATTCATTGAGCTCTTTAAATGCCATTCATCAGAAACCACTAGAGCTTACAATTGCTGATTTAGTTGTTACCACGCTACGTTGTGGCATGATTATGAGCTATTCTGAAGCAGTCTTTTACTCAAGCTCGTTATCGCATGCCAGACGACCGCCAATAGCTTTCCCAAGCAAGCTGTCAGTAACCTTTGACTTACACAACAATATAAAGCACCAAATTCATTATTTCAAAAGTTTTTGGGGTGGCCAAACTTGATCGCCACTCGCCAAATGTAAAACGTGTGCGCTAGAGACAGTCCAAGTAGCCCAAATGGATACAAAAATGGTTCACGTCGGCAACATTAATCACAAATCGTAGCGATAAATCGCTGTTATTGTGTACACGTTCCAATTTATCGCTACGATTCGCAGAAATTGAAGCCGGCCACCATCAACCATCCAATCCAATTCCAATTCCGATAAATCGCTACAATCCTCTGTTCACACGCAACGATAAATCGTAACGATTCGATCGTTACGATAAATTGTTACAATTTATCGTAGCGTCTAAACCGCGCTTAATGCGCCTACATCCATGTGTTCTAGTTACTCTAGTAAAAAATAAAAATTTTAAGAAAAAAATCAGTTTAAATAAAAACCGCTAGAGAGCTCCCGTTACAGAATTACAAGAATGTATGAACGGCTTTAAACATTATTTTGTCGCAATTTTCATCTAGTTAGTATGTGACCGATCTATACTATATCTATTTGTTTCGTATGCATATTCAATAACCTAAAAGGTCATTTGATTTTATTCCTCGATATCTGATTTTAATACACAGCACAACGGCGAGAACTTCTGGGGGTGAATATTTAGGCGAATATTCCGGGGAGACGAATTTACCGGGAATAATTTTTCTACATTCGAATCTTTTATCTCTTTTTGTAGCGTGTTTTCCTCAAAGTAAAAAATCGCTATTGGCTGCACTTTGTCGTCCGTCCGTTTGTCCGTCCATCCATCACACGTACTCCTTCACCTTACACTACTGAACCGATTTGGGCGATGTCGGGCTCATTTGAAAGAGCTTGGTCCAAGGATTCCGTGCATACCGATATTTTTTGGTTTTGCGCATGCGCAGTGTCAAAAATTTGGTTTTACGCATGTGCAATGCTAACTTTTTATTTATAAAGATATATAAACGAAACTTTATATGTAAACACTACAAATATAAGTAAAATTAACGACGTTTTCAAAATGTTGTTTTGGGCATGCGCAATGCCAACTTTCTTATTTATGAAAGAATTTAAATGAAATTTTATACATAGGCATTTGGAATAAAGACAAATCTAACACCAATTGCAAAATTTGGTTTTGTGCATGCGCAATGCATCTTTGAATGAAACTAAAACTAATACCGATTTCAAAATTACTGTTAACACATGCTGTATGTTTTATTTATGAAGTTATTCAATCAAATTTCTAATGCAGACAATGCGCAATGCTATTTACGAAAGCATTTAAAAAGAGTTTCATATGATGCAGACATTTAATTAATGCCCATTTCAAAATTTGCTTGTATTTATATACGCTCCACTATTTTTCATTAAACTGTATAGACTTCGAGTACTTCGACGATAAGCGAGAGGCGGCTTATTTGAAAGAGAATGGGGTAAGGATCCCCTAGTTCTCAGTTCTAGCATTAATATATTATTAGGAGGAAAATACGCTCTTGTCATTTATGTTTGCATAATGACTTTTTCACTTGTCTCTGTTAGGCGTCGTCCGAAAGTGAGTATTCGAATAATTCCCACTGTTGCTTTAACCTTGGAGGCTGCTAGGACATTGATGTCGCAAGAGAAAACGATCCTTTTAACCAGCGAGTGTCTAGAATTTTTAAAGTCTGCAGATTTATTGGACCAATACGTCAATGTTCCCCCAGCTGTGGACGAACACTACTATGCAATTGTATGCAGACATCGAAGAATGAAAATTGAAATGGAACTGAAGGTATATATATATCGATCTACTTATATAACTATTTGGGGTTTATACCTACTCATTGTGGACGTATTTTTAGGCCCGAGCTCTTCAGCTTGACATTCAGGATGCTGAATATACAATCTCCCAGTCACAAAAGCGCTTACATCAACTGAAGGAGGACTCCCAACAACTCGTGCTACATTTGGAGGAAGTGCGAAACAAAAGGATGGAATTATTTCATAACATTGAAATACAACTGGTCTTGAAACAAGGATTGGTAGAAATTCCGTTAAGTGGTAGCATAACCGATTTTGATAACGCTGTATTGGTGAATCGTAAAGACATTGAGACAATCAACAGAATAATTTTGGTAAATATTTAGAGAAAACAATTAACCACAAACTCCTTGATCTTTTAGAAAGGAGGTAATAAAAAAATTAAGGCAATGAAAGAGACCATGAATTTTCGAAGAAATATTATTGCAATGGAATGGGAACATCGGCGATTACAGATGAAAATTGCAGATTTGAAAACGAACTATCAAGAGGTCGAGGGTATAAAGGTCCGTAATTTGGTGAATGCCACAAACAACGCACTAAATATCTAACTTTTTTAGGTCACCAAAGATATTCAAAATTATTTAAAATTTAAAGCCAGAGGTTACTCGTTGGAGAGGGGGCTGTCATTCGAAGACGAAATTGATATGCAGAAAGCCGCGTTTGAAAAGATAATACAAGAAAAAAAAGATAAAGTGAACGAATTGCAGCAAAGTATAAATAACGTCAAAAAGGAGAACAGAAAGCTTGATGACGAAATCGCCGCAGTGAACGTGGACGTCTGTGAATATCAATTGGAGAAAGACTACGAAATGGAAGAGCGCGAGAAGAACATAATCAAGATACGGTAAGTATTTACATGTGCTTATTTTCCGTTTTTTTATATAATTTTTTTTTAGAATGAAGACTTTGGTTAAAAGATCTTTACTAGTGAAACAAATTCAAAAAAATCATAGCGACATTTTGATGTTACAGACAGAACTAGAGCTTTTGAGGTTGAAAACATATCCAACTCTTTCGTATACAATCTTAACAGACTAGACGTAGAAAAACAATGATGCAAAGCTTATAGAACTACCTACGTGAATGCCAGTGTAAATCGTTCCTTCATGGTGTAAATGTGCGACTTTTCCGAAATGCCCATAAGTAGTGTGTTAGGTTTTATGCCATTTGTCTAAATTTTGTCAATTATTTAAGCGACTTTATGGATCTATTAAAGGCCTCTCGACTTTCTTTTAACGCATTTTTAAATGAACTAAAAAATACACATTTCTATATTGCATTTGACATTGTGTGCTGAACAAGTGTTTTCACGAGCATTGAAAGCAAGACGAGCCGTCAATGGCCTATCTATAGGATGTTTTGTTTTCCAATCAAATTAACGGATAAACAACGATTTTGACGTGAAAATAAGTACATGTCGCTACCAACAATTCATCATTATCTTACATTTTAATATATTGGTTAAGTCGTTAAGTATCCAAATTAACCAGTAGGATCGGTTATACCAATACCACAAGAATTCAGTAGTTGAAGCACTATAGTCCAATAGTAGGCGAGTCCAATAGGGGTTTTTGGGATTTACTCAAGCGCAGCAGACTAACATAAAGAGGGATGCTGCACTTTGCTGAGTACCCCCACGTAAGTACTACATATACGTATATGGCTGCGTGATAATAGAAATTCTGGCCAAAACGGCTTAAAAAACTCTACAAAAAAGTTTATTACAATTTTTTTGTGAGTTCTTTTGTTTTTGAGAAGTTTTGAATTGAAAAGTTAAACTATTTATTTTATTTTTTTAAATTTGCATTTTTCTGAGATCTACAAAAAAGGCTTGTACACTTTTTGAGTCGGGTTCAAAATAAAGGCGCTAGAGCGCATTTTCTAAATGATATACTATGACCAAAAATTATTGCAATGACTCTATTAAAAGTAGTTGGAAAGTCAAGTCAGGAGTTTACCTGACAACTAGTTATTTATGAAGTTATTTAAATGAAACTTTGTATATGAACACTACGAATATAAGTAGGTAAGTAAAATTAACGATGTTTTCAAAAGGTTGTTTTGCGCATGCGCAATGCCAACTTTCTTATTTACGGAAGCATTTAAATGAAATTAATTAATACATAGATACTCGGAATACAAGCAAATCTAACACCAGTTTTTTCTTTTTTATGAAAGCAGTTCATATTTTAAATACAACACCATGTATTTATTGCATTTTCAAAATCTATATGAAAATCTAAGTTGTTTGATATTATCTTTCCCTATAGTCAGCATCAAAGGTTGTCATAAGTTATTCAAGATTTTTCAAAATATGGCATTGGCCTCGTAGATCAAGTTGACCATTCGTTTTAAAACACCCTGTAGAAGGGCGCTCAAGATTTAAATCATTGTCACGCAGCATCAAGTCAATACTGTCAATATTGGAATAATTGTTTAATATCATATTATGTAATATGTAGGCACTTTGAATTAAACTAAAACTAATACCGGTTTCAAAATTACTGTTTACGCATGCTGTATGTTTTATTTATGAAGTTATTCAATGAAATTTCTAATGTAGACAATGCGCAATGCTATTTACGAAAGCATTTGAAAATAGTTGTAGAGACTTTAAATAAAAGTAAAACTAATGGCCATTTCAAAATTTGTTTTTATTTGTATACGCTCCACTATTTTTCATTAAATATAGACTTCGACGATAGGCGGCTCATTTGAAAGGATCAGAATGGGGTAAGGATCTCCTGCCTACCGGTATTTTTTCCTGGTCCTAGCATTAATATTACTAAGAGGAAAATAGGCTCTCGTCAATTATGTTTGCATAATGACTTTTGTAACTTGTTTTTTCTATAAGTTCATTAAATTTATGCGACTGTTTGCATTAACTATTTGATTTGAATTAATAGAAAGGATAATAGTTATAATGTCACAATGGAAAAGATACTACGGGAGACTTATTTTAATACGGTAGATAGGATAGGTACATTTTTTTTTCACTACTAGCGTCTGATGACATGATTATTAACCTTTTTTCCACTTGTAAAGTAGGCTTACTCGGCATTTGTTCAAAGTGGTTAATAATTTTTTATTATTAACTAGTAGTCAATAATGAGAACTGTCACGCTGTCACTTTTAGAAAACACAACCCGAAATTTCGCTCAATGAACGTTTAGACAAGTTCTCTAAAACGAATAATTGCCACCATTCGCAATTTCCAGAGAAATTACATACCTAAAATTATCACATTTTGAAAAAATTCGAACGAAATTACTCTTTGAAAAATCTCAATGACAGAACAAAATACGGCCTGTTTGACTTGTACTTCTACGTACTTGATTGACATGTTAAATTAAGAAACAAACAATTCTGTCCAACCGTTCACTCTCTTATCAATATAATATGTTAATTTAGAGGATTTCAAGTGCTAGTAGTGAAAAAAATAGTATATATACCACGGTAGAAAAGTCTATTATTGCCTTCGCACCTTACACCCCTCGGCGCAAGCGCCTCGAGATGTAATCTTGGTGCTCAGGCAATAATACTGTACTTCTCTACCTTGATATATAATGTACTATTATTATACCATGGGTACATTCAATTGAGAAAATTTGCCTCGAATTCTTCTCTATCCGATTTAAAATCATATATATAAGAGAAGATATATATGTTTAAAATGCGCCGTTAAAACATCGGGCGCGTTCAGTGGCAGTTTTATACGCAGCAAATCTGATGAACAGCTACACTAATAATAATCTGCTTTTTGGCCAGCAGCTGTACGCAGTTTACTCAACGGGAATTCCTGATGCTTACTTATGATTTGTCGCTGTTGTCCGCTAACCGCGGTCATCGTTAAAACAACTTACCAGAATCGCATTCATCCACTTTTCACGCGTTTCAGCATCTTTTGGTTTAATACTTTTACATCCCGTTTTATATTTCGGCACAATGCACGGTTTGCTGATTTTTCTCAAAGCAGCGGTTTTTTTTGCGTAGCTGTAGAGGTTCAAGGCGGCGATAGTCCTTTGTTTTACAAATTATTACAAGCAATGAATACAAGTCAGTCATGGCAATTGTCAAAAATCATCCCTCGCTCGACTCATGCTCCGCCCGTGACGACTTTATGGTACTACGCGATCGATGACGCGTAAGAGTCTCACTTCTCATATAGGAAATAGGCTGGAGTATCCAGACCTGTATATACGACTACGACCGTGGATGTAGCAAATATGCAGTACAAGAGCCACAGACCATCTACTGTCGTTTGGCAATTATCGAACCACAAACGTTAACATCTTACAAAATACAAACAAATTTTGGCGCTTAAAAGAATCTGAGGTTAAAAATTAACGTCTGCACTTAGAAGAAATAGCGATACTCTGAGCGTCTGCAGACTGTTATTTATATTTTTGGGCCCTTGGATTGTTTCTTCCTCGGTTTCTTCATAGCATTTTGGTTATATCAGCTATGGATACTCCAGATACTGGTACAAATATTATCTCATTAGACAGTTTAAACACATTCTTAAGTCAGCGAGATAACTCAGAAAATGCATTTTATATATCAACGATTCCAAAGATGTGTACCGAAGCTCCCTGCATTTTAGGAATTGATGAAGCTGGGAGAGGCCCAGTCTTAGGTAGGTTAATAGATTTTCATCTTTGGATGGATTTTGTCTCGGATTTTGTTTAATACTTATTTGCAGGCCCTATGGTGTACGGAATTGCATTCTGTCCTATAGATAAGAATGAAATGCTAAAATCCTTTGAATGTGCAGATTCTAAAGCATTAACAGAAGCAAAACGTGACGAGATATTTTCAAATATGTGCACTTCAACAGATGTAATTGGCTGGGCCGTTGATATTATTTCTCCGAATCGAATTAGTAACAGTATGCTAAGTCTTAAGAAACATTCCTTAAATGAAGTTTCTAAAGAATCTGCAATAGGATTGATTAAAGCCGTAGCCTTTGCGGGGGTTGTTATCGAACACATTTATGTGGACACGCTTGGAAGTCAACCAGAGAAATACCAAGCATACTTGTTAAATATTTTTCCAAATTATAAAATAACTGTAGCTAAAAAAGCTGACTCTCTATATCCAATTGTTTCTGCAGCAAGCATTTTTGCAAAAGTCACCAGGGACCATTCTTTACAAACTTGGAAATTTTCCGAAGGTTTTGACTTAAATCATAAAGACTTTGGAAGTGGTTACCCAGGTGATCCAGTAACGAAGAAATTTTTGAAAGAGTATTTAGATCCTGTGTTTGGTTTTCCTCAAATTGTTCGATTTAGTTGGAGCACCGCCTCAAAAATTCTAGAATCTGATGCATATCCTGTCGAATGGATGGAAACCGAAGATGAAAATCCAAAATCAACCCAGTCTACACAAATTACTTCATTTTTTAAAATGGATAAAGAAACAAAGAAAAAACATTCTTTTTTTGCTCAAATGTGTCTTACAAACTCCACACCATTCTAGTTTTAAGCCATAATTTAAGCTGCTTTTAGTTATTATAATTGCAACAAATATAATATTTACTTTGCAAGATATTTGTAGTGTAATGTAGGTATAGTGTTTTTCAACAAAATAATTACCATTGATTATCCATTTTAACAATGATAATGCCAAATTAGCCTATGTTCAAATTGAATTAGCAGTAATGAATCTTATGTTAGGAAATTAAATATTTTACTTTTTCTTTTGTATTCCACAAAAAACTAACGTTTATACAGAGCGGATGCGTTCAATCCCAGTTTGTTAAAAAAAAATTAGGACAGAGAAACAATAGCAAAATTTTTTTGTTTGGAACAGAGACATGGAGTGGTAGATGTCTCTGGTTTGGAACTACAACTTTCTTTACTTTTTACTGTTACCACAGACAACATTTATACTACAGACCATTGAATTTCAATGTACAGACGGTCAATGCAATGCTATAGAATAAACGCAACACCTAATAGAGTACGGTTAGTGTGTTGTCTACCTTGCAGCAGTCGAAATAATTTGTTGTAAAATGTGGTAGACGCACAGAAAACTGTTGTGTGTGGTAAAAGTGTGTAATAGATGGAGTCATTTTTGTAAAAATAAAATAAAACCTTATTTCCTCGGCTTCAACGCCGGCCTTTATGTAGATAAGATAAGCGCTCACTTGTATAACATCATAAATTACATGAAATAGGAAACATTTTAATTCTTCATTTTTCTCTTTTCTAAACATTTAAAAAATTGATGGAGCGGGTTTGGTTATACAAGGGCGGAAACTAAATTTGGCCTCCACATATAAAATTATGAGATTGGACAAGGAAAGATTTTATTAGAATAATAAACACAATTTTTGTTTTTCCATAATAAATATATTATTATACCGGGTGGTGACGCACCATAGGAATTGCAATAGAAATTTTTTCATTTCTGATTATTGACTTCTCTAATTATTTTAGAGAGAAAGTCTATTTAGGTTTTTTGTAGGGAAAAAAATTACGAATCCATGCATACTATAGCTTTTAATTTTCTGAACTTTGAATTCAAGAAATTGGATAATTAAAAACTGGCGCTTTTAAGAAAATCAGTGCTGCCATGGCAATTTGAGATCAAACATGGCAAATGCAGGCGCTTTTGTTTGATTTCCTAACTCCATGGAATTACCGACTTTATAAACGCGACAGTTTTTAATTTTTAAATTTTTACTGATTCTGAATTTATACAATACGAAACAAGAGTATGTACGGATTCGTTTATATAATTCGAGGTAAACTTTCACTCACGCCTTTGACGCTCCCGACGAAGGCGACGACGGGCGACTTCAGCGCCCCCCAGACTTGGCGTCCAGGGCCTGGGCCCCCCTCGCCCCTCCCCCTCTGTGGTGACCAATGCTCATGACGAAAGTGGGTGGATAGAAAATTAACCCGCGGTACAACACAGCAAAGTTATATATTTTTATTCACATTAAAAATCTAACATGTCACTGCACGTACAAAAAAAACTAACTGGAAGCGTCAGTTGGTACGCTTGTTTTTTTCTCCAGTGGAGACCTCTTAATATTCACTACAGTCTCCCCTGCTATATAATTCATCTGGTAATCGCTCAGGTAGGGTGGTGGTCTATGGTTTCGATTTGATCTTCGTGGTGGTTCTGGACGATCTGCTTCTGGAATCAGAATCTGCTCCATTTCTTGTCGATCTAAACTACGTGGTAAAATGGCAGGTTGGTATTCTTCTTCATATTCCAATGGTTTTTGGATTTGTGGCTCCTCTGGTAGGTTGAAGGTTACTTGCTTAGGTGCATTTCTTCTGAGCTGGTTTACGTGTCGTTTCACTATTCGGTCGTTTTCTAATCGGACAAGGTAATGTAATTTCCCTAGGCATTTTACTACCGTTCCTGGCTTCCAGGTCCGTTTGTTTTGTATGTAAAATTCGGCTACAATGTCCTCTCCCGCTTGATGTGAACGTGCACGACGTTTTTGCAGGTCTTGATTCGGTGTAGGAATATGAAGAAACATTGAGTCTAAACGGATTCTGAATTTTCTGTTTAAATATTGTTCTGCTGGTGTCTTTCCATTTAGTAACGGTGTCGCTCGATATCGGAATAATATTTTCATAATTTTTGTTTCCAATGGGATCCTTTCCGTTGACATTGATTTTAATTTGTTTTTGAGAGTTTGTACATTTCTCTCGGCCAGTCCGTTCGTGGCAGGATGTCCTGGTGCGATAAATTTTTGGAAAATAGCGTTATTCTTACAATACGTTCTGAACTCGTTACTCGTGAAAATTGTGGCATTGTCTGATACCATTTCTTTTGGATATCCATTTCGAGAGAAAATTCTGTTTAAAAGTTCCATGGTGTTTTCTGAATTAGGATGTTCTCGTAGGACTTCCATTTCGGCCCACCTTGACTTCGCATCTATGCATAAGAGGATGTAGACATGATCGATGGGTCCTGCGTAGTCGATATGTACTCTGTCCCAATTCTCTTGAGGTAGTTCCCAGCGATGAACTTCAGCTTTGGGTGGTGAATGGAGCCTTTTCTTGCATTCTTCACATGCTCGAACGATGTTTTCAATTTCTTTGTCGATGTTTTGCCAATAACAATAGCGTCGTGCCAGCTGTTTCATTTTGGTGCTCCCTAGGTGTGTTGAGTGTAAGTCGTTTAAAATATCAGCTTGCATTGTCTTCGGTATGACAATCCTATGGCTCCTGTATAAGACTCCGTCGTTTAAAAGGAATTCAGATTCGATGCGTTGAGTCTTCATTTGTTCGATAATTTTGCACAGTTCGGAATCCCTTCCAGTCTCGTACTTTATACGCTCATATCCCATTTGGTCTGTCGAGATATTGAATACCTGTTCGTGGTTAACTTGATCGAGTTCTTCGTCAAATGCTGTTTCAATTTTTCCTTTGTCATCATGTAGTGGTGCTCGTGATAAACAATCAGCGTTGGTGTTATCGATGCCTTTCTTAAACTGTACTTTATAATCAAACGTTGATAAAAATGAAGCGTAGCGAATGAGGCGTGACGATGTGGTTTTCGATGCTTTTGATTTCGAGTTAAAAATCCGCACTAAAGGTTGATTGTCGGTGCTCAATGTAAAGCTTTTTCCAATTAAATACTGTTGAAAATGACTAACACCATAAACGATCGCCAATGCTTCTCGATCGAGCTGGGAATAATTCTGCTCGGCCCTGGTTAAGGATCGGGACGCAAATGCAATTGGACGTTCATCGTTGGCTGTAGAATGGGATAACACAGCTGCAATTCCATATGGACTGGCATCGGTGGTTAATAAAACTGGTTGCTCGGGGTCATACGGTACAACAACTCGGTCACTGGCAATTTCCATTTTCAAATTGTTGAATGCTTGGTTGCACTCTTGATTCCATAAGAACTGATTATCGTGTTGTAATAATTTTCGTAAAGGTGCAGTCATGCTCGATAGATTTGGGAGTAATCTTGCGTAATAAGTTATCATGCCGAGAAATCGCCGGACATCTGCAACATTTTTCGGATTAGGTATGTTCAATATGGCTTTTACCTTATCGGGTGACTTTGCAATGGTGTTTTTTCTTATGATGTATCCTAGATACTCGATTTCGTTCTGAAAAAAACTGCACTTTGCCTCGTTCAGGTGAAGATCGTTTTCTTGCAATTTGGTTAAGCATTTAATTAAATTGCTGTAGCATTCTTTGTAAGAGTTACCATGCACAATTATGTCGTCAAAATATGAGGTTGTTTTTGGACAGTCCCGTAGAATCTGATCAATGACTCGGTTAAACTCAGCTGGAGCCGTTTTAATTCCGAAACTCAAACGATTTACATGATATGTCCCCTGGTGGGTAGACATAGTTTGTATTACACTGCTGTCTTTGTCTACACGTAAATGTAAATATGCCTTATAAAGGTCGAGTCTACAGAAGTAAGACGAATCCCGCAAACTGTTAAGGACTTCGTCTACGCGCTTAATGGGGTAGTTCACGTTCACTAAACTGTCATTTACGGCAACTTTATAATCGACACAAAGCCGCACTCCTCCTTGTGGTTTTTGTACCACCACAAGTGGTGAACCCCAGTCACTTACATCACATTTACTTATAATTCCGGCAGATTCTAACATTTCTAATTCGTGACTAACTTTATCGCGTAACGCATATGCAACAC
Source organism: Photinus pyralis (assembly GCF_008802855.1). Classification (NCBI taxonomy): domain Eukaryota; kingdom Metazoa; phylum Arthropoda; class Insecta; order Coleoptera; family Lampyridae; genus Photinus; species Photinus pyralis. The sequence continues at coordinate 12,437,144 of NW_022170403.1, read as the reverse complement.
TCCGTTCTCGTGTGTACACAGGTTTGACATTATCGCGAAGCGCTAACTTAATCACTACATTCGGAACGCATCCCACTTTTTGTTCGAAGATATTGGGAAATTGTTCACGCACCGACTCAATTGAATTTATGTAATCACTATGGATTTGTGTTAATTTTTTACTGGTCTGTTTATCGATTTCCTGTAATTGAATGTTTAGATGGCGAATCCATTCGCGACCTACTAATGGATCATACCCCTCAGGCACTACGTATAGATCCTCTAATGTGGGATTTTGATTATTGTGGTATTGAACCATTACTTGTACTTTCCCATGTGGTTGAAAGGTTTGACGTGTGTAAGTACGAAATGTTAGGTTAGACGGTTTCAGTTTTTGTTTGCAGTTAAGTTTATCGAAAAGGTCTTTTGGAAGTAACGTGAATCCCGCTCCGGAGTCAAATTGAATTGCTTGTCCTTCGACATTGATGAATGTGTAGTATTTACGGGTATCGTCTCCTTCGGATGAATATACATCTTCAATACGATTCACACTGAAATTATCAATGTTGTAGGTAGTATTATGTGCACTACTATCACGTTTTGATTTGATTAACGTTGAAATGCAAACATTCGCAACATGTCCTTGTTTGCCACAACCGGTACACTTTAAGTTTGTTTGTTGTACACGACAGTCTTTTGACGTATGGTTGTCACGACCACAGAATAAGCACATATTGTCAATTCCTAACTCACGGTAGTTTACCCGGCCTCGTGAAGAATTACGATTTTGGTGTGACTGTTGTCGATAGTTGCGTGATGATGACCTATGACGATTATGATCCGGCTTTCGATTGTGCTTAGAATTTTGGCTCTGACGTTTCGTAAATTGTCCTTCTCTGCTCGGAATCACACTATTTATTGATGTATTTGTTGATGGAGTTGAAGTTTTCGCTAAATTTTGACTATCAGTTCGAGCTGCTTCTAAAGCTATTGCCTTTTTCACGATTTCGTTAAATTCTGTGAGGTTTGACTGGAGTAACTGCTCGGTGATCCAGGTATCTTTCAACCCTCGAATAAACTGCGCTCTTAAAAATTGTTCCGCTGTTGAAACCTCTTGAGTACATTGACACTTTGCCAGGAAGTTGCATGCCCCTAAATTTTTCTTCAGTTCAGTAACGTATTCACTGATGCTCTGTTTTCCAGACTGGTAAGTTGATAAAAAATAGTGTTGGGCCACGAGCATGTTCCGCTCAGGTGACAAATGTTTCTCTAAATGGGTAATCAGCTCATCGTATGATAGTTCGGATGGCTTTTGTGGCGCTACTAAGGCATTTATTGTCTGGTAGTGTGTCGCTCCAATAGACCCTAGAAGTAGGCAAGCGGACTTGGTCTTGTTATCAAACACTTCCTTCATGCGCAAGTAATTTTCGAATCGTTCCCTGTATAACTTGAAGTCTTCCTTCTTGGCGTCATACTGCTCGAATGGGGGGATGTTTGGATTTACTGACGGTGCTGTTAACGGCGTAGCTCTAGTCTGGTCAATTTGTAGAAATGCAGCAGCAACGGCGGCAGTAATTTGCGCTAGTTGTTCTGGTGAAATTGCGGCCATTTTGTTATAATTCTAACGGCAATGTGGACCTATTCAATTCGTCTGCTCTTTTTACTTCTCTCGTCGCCAATTTCACTGTGGTGACCAATGCTCATGACGAAAGTGGGTGGATAGAAAATTAACCCGCGGTACAACACAGCAAAGTTATATATTTTATTTCATACTGTCCGGTAGATGTTCGATTACACTATCATTTTGAGTCCAGTAGGTGAGTTATTACAGCATCAGAGCCGGTAAGTGTCGCTAAGCAACACTTACCGGACTGTTATTTGTATACATCAAATTTGATATCTTCACACAATTAATTAAAAACCCCAATATAAATTTGGCTGTAATTCTTTATTTCAAACATTAACATTGATTGTAATTAAACAATTTGTATTGCCCTCAACACTAACGCCTGGGTTATTACTGGATGTCGAGTTAGTAATGTTTGATTCCTTCTGCTGTAGAACTTCAATGAAATTTTCGCCGCCTTATATCAGTTGTATCATACGGGCAATCTTAACTTTTCCTTCTATACCTTCGACGTATTTTTCTGCCGTCGATGAGCTTTTCCATGCCCCATGACGCTTTAACACCGAAACCCAGGCAAAAAAATCTCAATTCAAAAACTTACTGCATCCAAACAGTATGCCAACATGACGTTTTCCTCTACTTGTTTGGCCCCATGTTCGTTCCTCAATTGGCAAAACACTTAGTACTCTTTTTCATACCTTGCAGCCGACTTCTTAGGAACCAACTTTTCGGTTGTTTCATGAGATTTCGACAGGATTGTATCGGGAACAGTGGAACATCCCACAACGTTTATAGCGTCCATTTTTCAGTGAAAAAATTCAATGTCAACCACATGTCAACAAACTACAAACTATAGCAACGGCCGTTACCACAGAAACAAGGTAATGCGATTTTTACAATATAATGAAATTTTGTAATCTTTGAAATGAAATAATGATACAAAACAGACTTACAGTATGAAATAAAATACGTTACGATATACGTCCGGTAGTACTTGTAACAGTACTCGTTTAAGACATTCTTGACTCGGCTCCTGACGTCGCCTCGTCCATAATGTCTAACTCGTACTGTTACAAGTAACCTACCGGACTTATAACGTAAATAACTATTTATTCACATTAAAAATCTAACATGTCACTGAACGTACAAAAAAAACTAACTGGAAGCGTCAGTTGGTACGCTTGTTTTTTTCTCCAGTGGAGACCTCTTAATATTCACTACACCCTCGCACGGCCTTGCCTACCTATATGTATCTGTGCTAATACCATCACAAATTTTTTTGATTAGGGGAGGGAGCACTTAACGAACTTTATTTTATGTCAATGTGTAGGGTCAACTTAGTCCAGTCAAATTAGCTCCAACAGTATTCTGAACTGGATGTTGGCATTTCACACAACGAAACCAAGTGTATTCTATGTAGTTCACTGCCCGGAAGCTCCCGGAACATATTGCTATACACAAAAAAAAACAAGAAAAAATGGAAAAATGCAGTTTTTTTCGCATTTGACTTCCAATTATCTCGTCAACTATTGCTCGAGCTCATAGAAATGAATTTGTTTAGAATCGAATTTTCAGTTGGTACCAGGGCTCGGAATCGGACCGGAACGAGGTTTCGTTGAGTGAAGTGACAACACACTAAACCGGCAGACAGTAATAGATATAAAACTATAAACCATCTCGAGGATCGCTATTAAAACTTTGCTTTGTGACAATTTTCGTAGGTAATTGCACAAGTGCATCAAAATGCTCTTTTAACAAATTATGAAGTGTAACTTCAGCGCATTTTCCATAAATTGATCAATACTTCCCCAAAGGCCATACCTATGTGCGCTACGTTTTTCATTACTAGACGCATATATGGTTAAAATTTTAAAGAAATATCTTCATAAATAAGGAAGTTGACACTTACTGCGCAGTTGATATTGCGCGTCCTGCGCATGCGCTTATTAATGTGATATTTATAAAATGCAATACGTTTACTTTTACTATAAGTATCTTTGGTTAAAATTTCAAAGAAATATCTCCATAAAGAAAGTTTGCATTGCGCAGTCTGCGCATGCGCACATCTGATTTTTACTATATGCGATATAACGGGCGATCAAAAATGAGTTGCTGTCGAGTTGCCTTTGAAAGTTCAAGTTAAATACGATTTTCCATGTAAACAAAAATTCCAAAGGTAACTCGACAGCAACTCATTTTTGATCGCATTGTATTTGTCTTTACTACAAGTATCTGTGATTAAAATTTCAACAAAATATATTAATAAATAAAAAAGTTAACATTGCGCAGCCTGCGCATGCGCAGTTCAATCGTCAAGATTTTCTTTGACTCAGGTGCCAGAGCGATACGCTACCGAATGCAAAAAGAACGAACTAAATATCTTCAAAAACTGTAGGAGTAGTTAAGGCCTCGGACAGACGGACGAACAGAGAAAGTGGTTGCAATAGCACACCCAACTTCGTTGGAAAATGCGCTAAAAATTATCAGGATTATTTTGATGCACGAGTGTAATTCGGGGGAATATTTCCCGAATAAACATTACAAACTCACCTTACCTACTTATAAAATTGTTAAGTGTATTCCCATGAAATGTGAAATTATCGCAGGGCTCTTTCGTTTTCTACAATGCAATTACCGCTGTAATTGACCGATAATTGCACACCTCAAATGGGATGTATTACATATGAGGCAAATATTCATTCGAAAATTTGCTTACGTTTAGGTTTTCTTTATCCAAGTTAAATGAAGTTAAATTGCTGATTGCAAGATTTATTCCACAAACGGAGAGACAAGTACTTAGGCAAGTAGAGTATGTAGGTATATAAAAAACACGGAGATTACACTTTTTTCGAGAATTCGAAAAGTGGTGCAAGTTATATCGTTTCTTATGCACCCAAAGACAACGAGTAATACGTAATTGCGAATATGAAGTGATATTTGCTTTGTATGTGTACCTGCAAAGATTATCAGCACTTCGCCTCAGATGTAAATTATGGGGATTTCTTGTGGGACAGCTTTCTAACAAAAAAGTATCAATACTTCTTTCCCTAGACAATTTGCAAAACCATTCCAATAAAAGAAATCTGTAGAAGAACCAACACATTGTTGTATGCGCTAATAGATGGAGCAAAATAGAGGGATAGCAGGTTTTTAAATAAGGGGACATTTGACACAAAACTTAGCGTGCTTTTTCCCCTTAAGATTGACCGTCTGTAGTATATGTTGTCTGTGCTGTTACTGACCCTCGGCGGTAAAAACTGGAACCATTTGAAAAAACTACAATTTTTATGGTATGGGTGATATGTATTCCGCCTAATTACATAACTTACGAAAGATAAGTAAACACTTGAATTACGGTTTACGAAGTAACGGGCAATCAAAAATGAGTGGTGGTCAAGTAGCCTTTGGAAGGTACGTTTTCCGTTATTTTTTCATCCAAGCGTTTTCCCATGTAAACAAAAGTTCCAAAGGTGACTCGACAACTCATCATTTTTGATCGCATAGTATGTTTAGAAAGATGTACCTAAACGTGATTTTGTTACTTTTATTGTAGGTATAACAAAGTGTGATCATTACTTTAAATTTATGCAAGGATCAAGGTTGGACTAGTACAAAGGACGTCATATGATGTACACCGCCAATGAAATGGCGTGCGTTCGTTTACCAAATGGGGAAGATATGAAACCTATACCTAAGCATTTGTAGTTTATAGTTAAATTGATGTGAGGTGGGTTATGGTATACAAGGTCGACGAAATTTGGGCGCCATCTCCAAACGCGTTATACTACCTCGGCGATTACAGTTTTTTCCCCATCTTCTACTTGGTCGGATTATTTTCAAATTGGGGTCGTCGGAGAGATCTTGTAAACGCGCACTCTTGCGTGACGAAATTTTGCTTTTTTCCCCTAGGGGCAGGGCCGTCGCGTGGGTGGGGCGACCGAGGCGGTCGCCTTGGGCGCGGCGGTCCGGAGGGCGCCGCCGTGGGTAAAGAAATGCGTTTTTCTATTTCGGTGTCACAATGATGATTTTGTACAACTGTTTTCGGCTGAAATCAGTTGTACAAAGACAGTGATTATAGTGGTTTTTTTTGGTAACTCATCTCTTATTAAGGTGGCAGTTACTAGTTAGTACAAGTAGGTACTTCCATATTTGAACTTCAAAATGTTAGTCGCACTACGCTGCCAACCTAAAACTTAACGGCATAAAAAGTGTTCCCAACATAAAACATGTTAGTTCTAATGTTCCCTATAGTTTCTGATAATGATTTTTTTAATTAAATTAAAGCACCGAAATAGAAAAAATAGTATGGAAAACGCGTGTTACAATGCTTTATTGTAATACTATCTTGCGGACACTCGTGGCTACGCTTCGCGTCGCCACTCGTGCCACAAGATAGTCGTATTACAACAGGTCGCATTACAACACTTGTCTTTCAATATACTATTGTAGTCTGATATTAGTTATTTACCTAACAAGTTCGGTAAGTTAATTTTCCCGCATGAGCACTTTGTTTGCAGCACGACCGTAGGGAGTGCTGCATTTAGTGCGAATGCGGGAAAATTCTTTCCGAAAGAGTTAGGTACAATATTTTTTGTAACGAATTGCGTAAAAAAAGGTCAAAATTAATCGTTTTGTAAATTAGTTTTTTTTTAATCGTGAGTTGGTAACACAATCATGTTTGGTTGGTAACATAATTTTGTAACTACCATTGCACTGGTCACATTTAAAACTTCCACATCTTTGTTTAATACATATTTTGCCTTTGCAATGAGTGCTACTACTGGTCACGGCATTGCATCGTTTGCACTGAATATCCTTGGAAGTCTTCAATGTTAACAAATATGCTTTGAAAAGAGTGCTCTTATTGGTCGCGTAAGTGTACACTGATCGTATTTAATATTCCCAGAAGACATGTGTGAAGAAATGTGTTCTCAAATTTGATTTATCTTGAGTTGCGTAAATACACTCGTTACATTTAAAATCCTTGGAAGCTTTGTGTGTGTTAATATGTGCTTTCTTAAACTGCATATGCGAATAGTTGCGGAATATCACTGGTCACATTTTAAGACGTTTTAACAATAAATTTTACTTTTTCTTGAGTTCCAATTCTGAAAAATAATTTGATTGCGTTATAAGTTCTTGTTTATATATTTACGTAAAACTTAGTGTACGTCTGTTTCCGATTAATCGCACTAAATACCCTCAACCAACGGTTTAATTGATTTTACAGCAGATGACAGTTAACCATGACATGACGTTCGTTGACTTCAATAAGTACTACCAACCGAAGAACGCGCATAACCCCTTCTCTCCAGCGGAAACTAAAAAACACCGCGATGCGGGAAAGTCGTTTTCCCGTGCATCGAGGATGCTTGGAAACATTATCTTTCCATTCAATGAGTACAAAAAAGTATATACATATTTGGTGAGGGTTTTTAGCAAAATCCACCAAAATGCAAATTGAGGGTGTACAGGACGTCGGAAGTGGGTACCGACACAGCGACTGTGGTAGACCTCAACATTAAATAAATTCAATGACCTCAACAAGATCTTAGTGATGGTGGAGTCAAAAACTTCAAACGCGAATTTCGGATTAACGGGAAGTCGGAACTGGGTACTGACCAAGTGAATGTGGTTGCTCCCGACAGGATCTTACGTATCAGAAAAAACGTGTATTCTATATCAGTTTAATGCAGAGGTTGATGTTACCAGAGGCGGATTTAGAGGGGGGCACTAAGGGCACGGGCCCAGGGCGGCAAATTTTGGGGGGCGGCAAATTACCTGGCAATCCTAACGATCGAATCGGAAATAACCAGAAAATTAGATTTCGATGATGTGATACGTTCATTTTCTGAAGAAAGTTCACGGAGAAAATTGTTTTAATTAATCCAATAAATTGTTGAATAATCAAATAAAAATACTTATTACTTATAAGCATTTTGTTCTGTAGTCGAATAGTCCACGAACCAATAAACTCCCTTAGATTGCGATTTTATTTTTTAACCATAGGATTTATGAAGTTGTGGGCTATTTTTGTGGTAAGAATGATCTAGCGGCGGCAAGTTTCCCAAAGCCCCTGGGCGGCAAAAGTATAAATCCGCCACTGTATGTTACATGACTGATGCGTGTTTTTGATAATTATATAACGAGCGATCAAAAATGAGTTGCTGTCGAGTCGCCTTTGGAAGGTCAAGTTAAGTACGATTTCCCATGTAAACAAAAATTCCAAAGGTGACTCGACCAGCAACTCATTTTTGATCGCATAATATTTGGGGTTTATTTTTGCGCACTTGTCGACATAAAATCGCAATGTGATGTGCTTACCTACGGCCAGTTGCACAAAAAAAATAATCCAGGATTATTGTTTAATCTGGTATTAAGACATTTGATTGGCTTTATATTGCAGTAGACAGCCACTCAAATGTCAAAATTCTTGTTTAAACTCAGATTTGGGAAATAATCTAGGAGTTTGATTATAATTCGCTTTCCTGCAACCGGCCGTTAGTTTGGTAAATTATATGCGTGTTAGCTCTCCAGAATCCAGGTTTCATGTTTATATAATAATAATAATTTATTGTCTGTGATCAACGTAATTGACATAAACATGGTCACATGAATAATATTGGTATGAAACCATCGAGTTAGAAAACTAATGGAGGGAATCAAATGCTTGGCCAGACCATTGTTTAATTTAAACAATGGCCAGACGTAGACCACGGGAACCAAAAGTGGCCTCTAGCTGTGATTAAAGTACCACACCACTTCCGTTATCATTAGCGTCTCACTTCAGTGGCGTAGAGATATAATTTTCTTTCCACTAATAGGAATAATAACAAAAAAGTATAGAAGGAGTAAAATACATGCTCGTGGTAAAATAAACAAAATAGACAAGGATGGGAAAGTATGCAGATTTATAATCATTGATTACAAATCTAAATATACATCGATGTGTTCCAGTAGTATAATTTAGGCCAGTTTACTATGGCCACTACAACTTGACAACTCCCATATTAAATTCACTGTGTTGATCAATAGCTACAATTGACTGGTTGGGCTCAGGTTCATTACAACGGCAGAGAGATTCAATAATAATTTATTGTTTATTGGTCTCAAAATGTATCCGCACTCGTAAAAAAACTTACACCTGATATCCATATTATAAACTCACACGTTTAGCTGTAAAAACAAGTTTTGATAGTACCTACTGCATATTTGATGAACATTTTCCGGTGCAACCTTTAGTCGAAATCACAGTCAATGAAGCGTTGTGAGCACAAAAGCAAATTTCGAGAGCTGTTCTTGAGATATATTTGCAAATGTTAGGTAACAATTTTGCTCAAAGTACTGGTTGGTTTGGAAAACTAAGACATAAACTGGGTACCTACAACCTCGCCTACAACATGATAAATGACATGTCTTACCGATGAAAGGAAATGCCCTGTTTCTTCCGTTTATGAGAAATTTTGCATGATACACGCAGCTAATCATTCTCAATTCACAAAATTGCGTGTGATAAAAATACTATGCGGCAGTTAGTTATTTATATCTATAAACCAGAGCACAAACCGATCCGAAATTATTAGGTGCTTTAAAATGGCAAATTTAATAAAATTTGAATTTGGTGGAAAACTGACAGTGACAGGGCCCGCGTTTTCATATGTCAAATAATGTCGGCCAAAATGTACCTTCACGGGAACCTATCCACGCGAGTGGCCTCTATCTGTGGCAACTTCCGTCTACAAAAATTCTTACCCCCTCTACCATTATATTCCCTCGATTAGTTTTCTAACTCAATGTATGAAACACACACATATATATACAGGGTGGTGACTTGCGTAACGCATCATAGGAATTTCAATGTAAAATTCATAACATGCGATTATTGGCTCCCCAAATTATTTTAGAGCAAACATATATTAAGGTTTTTTGTAGAAAAAAATTTTTTACGTTAATCAACCGTATTAGTTTTCAATTTTTTGCATAATATAGACGGAAAATTGGAAAAATAAAACCCCCATCTTTTTCAATAATCTGTGATGCCATGGAATTTTATAATACAAAAACTACGTCAATATCGGTCATGCCATGAAATGTCTGCTATAAAACAAATCAAATTCTATCAAAAAGTATTATATTTAGAACAGCGAATTCAACATAAAGAAAGACCAAATTACAAAAACGGTATCCTAACATATAACAATTTACAATAAATGTTCGAATAAGTCACCATTAACTGCAATACAGTAACCAAGTTGATTATAAGAGCCATTTCGAACTGCTGCTGATTGATAACTGGTTATCTTTTTGTTTTAGAAAATTCCATGGCATCGCAGATTATTAAAAAAGATGCGGGTTTTATTTTTCCAATTTTCCGTCTTTAAATGAAAAAAATTGAAAACTAATACGGTTGATTAACGTAAAAAATTTTTTCCTACAAAAAACCTTAATACATGTTTGCGCTAAAATAATTTGGGGAGCCAATAATCGCATGTTTACGAATTTTACATTGAAATCCCTATGATGCGTTACGCAAGTCACCACCCTGCACATATATATAAAAATTACAAAACAAAAAATATAAATATTATATCACATATACATGTCATCAGTTGCTTTGTAAAGACATTAGGTAGTTTTTAAGTACAGCTTTGAGATTATTTTTAATATTTCTAATGTGTGAATTATTAATTACATTTGTGTCGGTTCTATAATTAATATTTACTTGTTTCATTTGAATTTTCAGGCGCTGTTATCGGTTACTTAACACTCGCGCAGAAGTGCAATGCAGAGTATCTATAGTAAAAGTAAACAGTTTTCATTATTATTTTCAGTAGCAAAACATATTTTACCAGTCTTGTTGTTGTTGGAACCTAAACTTTTTGATGGTGGCAGGCAACCTGGTTTTGATATGGGCGAAGGTGATGGTGGTAGAGACCATTCGTCACTATACTTACATCAGTAGAGATGTACTTTTTATCTTTGTCCTATAATCTCGGCCTACTAGTACCCCATCCTCTTGGATTGAGGTGAATTCAGAGTTTTATACTTTGGTCTTTCACCTTCCATAAGTAGGTATAGGTACCTTAAAATGGAGTCACCAATTTTTTTGTTTTATATTAAAATATAATTCAAGAGAGACTTCCTGAAGTACAATTTCCAGTGTTCATTGTTCAATTGGTTTTTCATTCTTCAACATTTATATGGGCGAGCATTTAAGGTTATTGGGCTACCAACATTGTTGTTATCATTTTTTAGCCAAACCATATAGGCACCTATGAATAACAATTGTTTGTTAAATAAACGATTGCATAATTTTTCTCCAGTTTCTCCTCGTTTTCTGGTGTAAAGATAGATACAATAATATAAAGAAATCGGTCCGGTCAGTTATTGTAGCGTGTATTTCTTATGAACATGTTCTGACCGTCAAATGTGAATATGTTTATTGTTACAATATTTTGCCGCAGCTTGATCGGAGCGTGTGAATTGGCCTTTAAGATGCAAGGTTGAGCATGTTTCTTTACCATTGATTATACAAGTGTGTATAATCAATAGTTTTACCTTGTGTATCTCTGTATATACAGGGTGCCCAATGCCCATTTTGTATGGAATATCGCATATATCTCTGTAAATATATTGAATGTATACAAAATTTTTTTTAGAAGGTGTCGAGGCCACCATCAATCTGCATTGCCATACACACAAATCGACAATGAGTTAGAAATCGGTAATATAAACAGAAGGGAGGCTTCCATACAACCAGTCAGTAAGATGCCAGCGATTTCTGGGATAGGATCGTGTCAACGTTTCGCCCACTTTCGTAAGAGGCTTCATCAGGACAAGAAAAGAAAAAACAAAATCGCTGCTTATTAACTACGCTAGTAGATAGTGGTGTATGTAAACATGTTCGTTTTCATAATGTAGGCGCTGACAGGTGCGGGTCCCTACATATTATTTTGAGGAATGACGACAAAAAGTAGCAAGGTTTATAGCATATATTGGAGGAAGTACAGTAGTACTAAGTGGTGCATATGTAGAGGCTGTCAAATATGTGTTTTAATTAAAAAAGATATACAATAACAACGAATAAGAAACAAATACAGCAAACGCCTTTTAAACAAAAGAAATGAAGATGAAGCAAGTCCATAATAGCGATTATTTCCCGTTTTAGAAAATGCCCCAAAGATACTAGTTTTGTACTATATGCTGCCTCACATTAATTTTATTGATAAATTATTTTAGGGGACTTATGATAAAAATTTGCTCACTCACTAAAAGTTATTTAGATAAGAGAGGGTTCAAAAATCTCTTAACGTGATAGTAAAAGCGATGAACGAAATGAATCATTGACATCAACTAAATAATTTATTCTGTTTTTATTATTGTGTTAAACAATTATCTTCATCGCTGATAATATATCTTTATAAATGAATAAACAAAGATGACATCCACACAGTAACTATGGACTATAAATATCGATGTATGTATGTTTAAATAAACAGTCTATAATTTTTTGCGCGTCTTTTCATATTTATATCTATTGCCAATTTTTTCAATTACGGATTACTTGTTTACTGCGATTGTAAAATTTATTTATTTGTTACTCAGTTGTAAACGGTGATTAACAAGACAAAACGCAAACGGGTAAACGTCATGTTTAAACGCTACTGACTTGTAAAACTGACAGCAGAACTAATTATTTACGTTTACTATTGTTTACAAATGAGTAACAAATAAAATATTGTACATTATATGCCAGGTAATAGTTTTTACTGGCTCTAGGAGATGACAGGCTCGCCTAACGGCTCGCCAGTCAACTTCTCCTATCGCCAATAAAAACTCACTTACCTGGCTAATAATGTAAAATACTATTATTCACTGAAGTTCATTACGAAATGTGAAAGTAAACCAGCAAAACAACAAAAAACGAAAAATATGTTCATATCAAATGGACATAAACCAAAAGGAATGATAAATAATTTTAAAAATAGATAACAAACACCAATAATCATATAGGTGACAAAAATAGGCGTAGGTAAGTATTTCAGGAGAAATAGGTAACCACCTTTATGAGTCCAGAGTTGGACTGGGTCAAGCATAGAGTGACCCAGTGACCCAGTTAGTTTACTGACCCAGTGACCCTGTGACCCAGCTCGACCCGGTGATCCAGCTTGACCCAGTGACCCAGTTTGACCCAGCTAGACCCGGTGACCCAGCTTGACCCGGTGACCCAGCTTGACCCATTTTGACCCAGCTTTACTCAGTGACCCGTCTTGACCCGGTGGTCCAGTAATTAAATTATTGTTAGTGTTTTGCCCTTGAATTGAGTGGACTGTATGATTTTTGTTTATTTCGGCTTAAAACGAATGGCTTCTCGTGACTATATATTAAACAACCTTCTTGCTACCATGTTTTATTGCAATTGCCATGCTCCTACACTCCCTCCATCCTGCGCAAGAACAGTCCGCACAAAACTGGCAATTTACAGTATAACAAAAATGTTACATACAGGGTGAACACAAAAACTATACATAAATTTCCTTAACATATACCGCCCACCTTGAAAACAGTGCGGTTTTCAAACAAACAAGTTAAATATAATTGATCAAATTAACTCTAATAATATGCAAACAAACGAAATATTTGTCCTAATTATAAGCAGCCTGAGGCCTGGAAACATAAAACCCAATTGTTTGTTAACAAAAAAAGAACGATCACTGTGACCTCTGCTAACACTAAAACTTTAAATCACTTCACTATCGGTTGAAGTTGTTGTGTTGGCACATATGGGAAGCGGGCAAATTTTTGCGAATCCTCTCTTGATGTTCCTGTTGATTGTTTTAATAACGGCAACTCGATTTATTCCGTCAGGTCCTGGATATACTTCAACTACTCGGCCGATCCTCCACAATAACGTCGGGAGATTGTCCTCCTTGACCAACACCATTGCACCTTTTTCCAAATTTCTGCCTTGTGCTCTCCATTTTGTGCGTTGCTGAAGTTCAGTTATGTACTCCCTACTCCATCGCTTCCAAAAATGCTGATTTAATTGTTGTATCCGTTGGAAAAGAGATAGTCTACCCTCTGGAATGCCCAAAAAGTCTGGATCCGGAGCAGCCACCATGGATCTTCCTATCATAAAGTGAGCGGGGGTAAGGGGGTTAAGATCATTAGGGTCAGATGACATGGGCGACATGGGTCGGGAATTCATGATTGCCTCAATTTGAACCAATAAACTATACATTTCTTCATACGTCAATGAAGCATTCCCCGCTACACGTTTTAAGTGATGCTTGCAAGAGCGCACACTAGCCTCCCACAACCCGCCAAAATGGGGTGACCGTGGGGGAATGAAATGCCAATTAATTTCCTCATTGCTCATTTTGTCAGATATAATATTTTTACTAGCGCTGAGAAAATTTTGCAATTCCTTTAGTTCTGACTTCGCACCAACAAAGCAAGTTCCATTGTCGGAGTATATATTATTGGGTTTTCCCCTACGTGCAATAAAACGTCTGAGTGCTAGAATAAAGGCTTCAGTACACAAGCTAGTTACTAGTTCGATGTGCACAGCTTTCGTGACGAAACAAATAAAAATACAAATATACGCCTTTGAGGTCTTAAAACCACGGCCTTTACGATCACGTATATGTAGTGGGCCAGCATAATCAACACCAGTGGTTTGAAAAGGAAATGAGGGCTGTACCCTTGCGAGAGGCAAATTGGCCATTATAGGATTTATTTCTTTTGGTGCAGCGCGAAAGCATTTTACACATTGATGCACTATTTTCTTGGCAATATTTCTTCCGGCAGTGACCCAAACACGTTCGCGAATTGCGGCTAACATTTGCTGAGGTCCAGCATGCATTAAACGTATATGTTCACGTGCGAATATTAATTTAGCTAGTCTATGACATTTGTCAAAGCTATATTTTGAATTACTTAGACGGCCTCCAACACGTATTAGACCCTTAGAGTCCAAGAATGGGGTCAAACTTTGAATGTGACTAGTTGATTTTATTGGTTTGCTTTGTTTGAGCTGCTTGATTTCATTAGTGAATGACACATTTTGGGCAATTTTTATTAAACCAAAAGAATGCGCCTTTAATTTCAGCAGCACGCAACGGTCCAGTGAGACCTTCCTCCCTTGGTTTAAGGCTATTATTTTTAAATCTGAGGCAGTATGCCACAATCCGCTCCATCTTACTAAGATCGGAGTACTTGTCAAAATCAAATGACGACGAACAGGTTGAAATATGTGTTTTTGTCACTACTTTAAATTCTGGTAAACTGGGAGTACTCTCATTAGAAATAGGCCAAACAGTTGAATCTTCAGAAAGCCACGATGGACCATGCCACCATAGGTTTGATTCCAGCAATTCATTTGGTGTCACCCCGCGGGATAACAAATCTGCTGGATTTGTTTTTGTTGAAATGTGCTTCCATTTAATATTTGGAGCAATCTCCTGAATTTCGGCGACTCGATTACAAACAAATGTTTTTAACAAACTTGGTGAGGTCTTTAACCAACCCAATACAATCGTTGAGTCAGACCAGTAAGTACAAGAGTCAAACGTTATATCTAAGTTTTCATAAACAACTTTTCCCAAAATTGTCAACATGACAGCTCCACACAGCTCGAGTCTTGGCACGGTCAACGGTTTGATTGGAGCAACCTTACCCTTTGCGCACAATAACCTAGTCGTGATTTCATCGTTATGATCTATAGAACGTATGTAAATACATGCTCCATAAGCATTTGCAGAAACCGTGCATTTCTATTCTTTTTGGATTTTTACAAATGGCATGTCTTGGTACCCTTAAGTTATTTAATATAGGCAATTGTTCCCTAAATCGAGACCACCTTTCAAACAAAGCATTAGAAACGGATTCGTCCCAGTCTAATTTTTCGCGCCAAAGATCTTGAAGTACGATCTTTGCCGAAATAGTACAGGCACCTAAAAGTCCCAAAGGGTCAAAAATTTGAGCTGTTTCAGAGAGAATTATTCTCTTTGTGACCTTACGTTGTTGAGAATGCGATATTTTGAACGTTAAACTATCTGTTTTACCCGACCACATCAGGCCAAGAGTCTTGATGTTTTCATTTGAACCAACATTGAGAACATTCGGGTGTTTATCACTTAGCTTTATGCCACTTAGAACTTCGGGTTCGTTTGAAATCCACTTCCGCAAAGCGAAACAACCAGTGGCTAGAATTTTGGGAAGAGTATTACAAAGATATTTAGCCTTTTCTAAATCATCTGTACTGGTCAACAAGTCGTCGACGTAAAAATCATTTTTTATAATCTTGGCAATGTCTGGGTTTGAAATTTCGTTCTCCATACCTATTTGAATTAAACTTCTAATGGCTAAGAAAGACGCAGACGACGTGCCATACGTCACTGTGTTTAGATTGTATTGTTTTATTGATTCAGTGGGGTCTGGTCTCCATAATATCATTTGCAACTGCCGTTGCTCAGGGTTAATTAGTACTTGGCGGTACATTTTTTCGATGTCCGCAGAAATAGCATACAGTCCCTTTCTAAACCTTAGCAAAATTGATATTAAATCTGGTTGTATTGTAGGTCCCACCATTTGCAAGTCATTTAACGAAAAACCAGATGTACTGCTTGCTGAGCCGTCAAATACGACTCCTCTTTCAAAACTCCGTGATGCGGAAAATAGAAAGAAGCCTCGTTTGGTTTGGGCTGAGCAATTGACATATGACCTAGTTTTTCATATTCAGACATAAAATTATGGTAACGATCCTTTAAAATTTGGTTATTTTGTAGTTTTCGCTCTAATGCAAGAAACCTCTTTTTTGCTTGTTCAAAAGAGTCACCTAATTTATCCGCGGTTTCCTTTAAAGGAATGGATACCACAAAACGGCCATCATATTCTCTTCTCGTGGTTTGTTTATAATGCGCTTCGCAAGCCTTTTCTTCTAATGACAATGTGCGCGTTTCTGACACTTTTTCGATTTCCCAAAACCTACTTAATTGATTTTGCACGTCATTAATTTTACTGAAATTGCAACGCGATTGCTTAGCAAAACTAGTTGAAATGGGCCCTGACACCAACCAACCAAATTTACTCTTTTGAAGCGTGGGCAGATTATGTCCCAAATTTATTTGACCTATACAGAGCAGATTCCAAAAATGACTAGCGCCAATAAGTATTTCAATATTTCCATGATAACTTTAGCTCAGAGCTATTATAGTGCGATTGAATTTGTACATCACATTTCATTTGAACGGGTGATTCTGACTCGCTTATCCCTATTATAGTCATGTCAATTTTGCTTGTTTGAATCTTTAATTTCTTGCACAAATCTGAGGTTATAAAACATGATTGAGAACCAGAGTCCAATAAGACTTTAGCTGTGCGCACTTTACCACAAGAACCAAACACCTTGACGGATGCTGTTGGCAACAACACTTGCGCTGAATTGGCAGAGAACGCCGCGACTAGTTGTGAGTTCTCATCTTTAGGAGCGATTTGGACCTCTTCATGCAAAAGTGTATTATGCCGTTTGTGACATTTATTATTGCACAGATATTTTGATTGGCAGCTACTGATAAAGTGGCCCTTTTTTAAACAGAGGATACATATTCTAAGAGATTTAACCTTTTCCTGCCTATCCTTAACAGAGAGTTTCAGAAAACTGTCACATGACCAAATCGCATGAGAATTTTTGCATACCACGCAGGACTCCTGCTTGGTTACTAGTGATCTGGATTTTACCGTTTCTTGATTTTTGTGTTTTTGCTTGGCCTCTACGGTTTCTAATAAATCTGATTTTTCTTTCAAAAATTCGTAGAGGTGGTTAAAACTAGGCATATCGATTTTTTTTGTATGTTTCTCCCATTCGCGCATGGTTATAGAATCTAATTTTGAGGTGACTAAATATATGATTAAAGTCTCTCCCAAAGTTTCGGAAGAAGTTAAACTCTTTATGTTGGCCAAATGTTTTGGCACTGAATCTAATAAATTTCTTATTTTCATAGAAGATTCCTTTTGGATGGACTCTAAATTAAACAAAGATTTCACATGATTGTGAATCAACACCTTTTCACTGTTATACCGTTCTTGCAGTCTGGTCCACGCGAGAGTATAGTTTGTTGTACTAAATTTAATAGATTCTATTACCCTTGCCGCGTCGCCTTCTAAACTTGCCTTCAGGTAATGAAATTTTTGTGCCTCGTCTAAATTCGCATTTTCCTCTATTAAACTTACATAGAGATCCCGAAATTCAAGCCAATTTTCGCTTTTCCCGTCAAATTTCGGCAGTTTAATTGTCGGTAATTTAATAGAATTTTTAACGGAACGAGCACTAGACGCAATAGAATTCGCGACGGAATTTGCCGGTGAACCGCGAGAGGAGAGCCCTCTGTCAGTATCTATAATTTTACTTAATAAACAATCGGCCTTAGCCGTGGCCTCAAAGAATTTTTGCTGGAAGTCTTCCAATTCCTTCAATTCCGCCTCGGCTTCATTTGTTTCGGAATAAATGTTGCCAAGATTCATTTCAAATTGATCTAGCAGCGGTTCAATCAGCGGTAAACGCCGTTGAATATTAGCTGCGCTAACATCATCAATAATTTCACCTGCTTTTACTTTTGCATCAATTTCGTTTATAAAGTTCGTAAACACGGTCAATTTGCCTTTTATAATAGCGCGTTGTTTTTTACACATCCATTTTTTTTCGTATTTGCAATTTGTTTTGATCAGGTTTTGATTGATTATGAATACCCAGTACAAATATGAAATATTAAAGTATTTATGACAACAATGAATAATGCCCTTCTTTTAACACCTTAATTAGGTAGATAATAACACCTAATTAATTATTATATTTTGCTTTTTTAATTAACTGGGCAATGACCCTCGCTTTGTTGTTTTGTTGTACACGCTACACGCATTAAAATCAATGGTCCCTAATTAAAAAATCCTGTATGCGCTCTTACTAGTTGCTTGTCAATATTATTGGTTGATCAAAAATGATTTAATTAAATTTATTGACAAATTGAGATTTGAGCTAGGAATAAGGAATATTGGGAACTCACCCAGATAGTTTCTTCAATTTTACGATATGTGCGTAGGTATGCGATTTCTCATGAATAAAGCTGATGTCATCTACCTGCATTCCTTAGTTTTTGCGCCAAACAGTGCAGCTCATTATCAACGGATGGGACGTTACCATTCCATATTTTACTTGGAACACTGAGGGGAAGCCGCATGCGAATATCACGTCAACAGCTAAAATTAATAACACATTTGATTTTTCTTCTGTTATATCCGGCTCGAAGGACCAATGTTTTGCCCTTGAATTGAGTGGACTGTATGATTTTTGTTTATTTCGGCTTAAAACGAATGGCTTCTCGTGACTATATATTAAACAACCTTCTTGCTACCATGTTTTATTGCAATTGCCATGCTCCTACACTCCGACTCCCTCCATCCTGCGCAAGAACAGTCCGCACAAAACTGGCAATTTACAGTATAACAAAAATGTTACACACAGGGTGAACACAAAAACTATACATAAATTTCCTTAACAGTTAGGTATCATCCAAAACAATTTCAAGTAACTTTTAATTTAAAAAAAAACTTCCTCAATAATATTCGGCAAAAAGCACGTAGCCCAATTTCATTCAAGAGAACTAATACCTAAAAAAATCAAATGCATTTGCTTATAGTTTGTAGTCAAGTAGTCAATGAAAGTATTTAGAGAAAAGATTTATTTGGATTAAGCTAACTAGTAGAAAAAATTAAATGTGAATGAACACCTGTAAGCAAACTGGTAAGCCCTGAAGCAAAGAAATAACATTATTCTAATACAATTCGGCACATGGAAAGTTTTTTACGGCAATATTAAAGCAAACATCACAGAAATGGCAGTTGTCAAGCAATCGAGTATTATTTTCAACAAACCAGCATTTCATTTATTTCATAATCTGTACACTTGAACCGAGGGCACTGACTTAACTGCGTTATTCGATCAAACTAGGTGACTGGGTCGAATTGGGTCCCCGGGTGAAATTGGGTCGCTGGGTAAAACTGGGTCAAACTGGGTCACTGGGTCTAACTGAAAAGAGTATGACGTGACCCAGCGACCCAGTTTAATTTAGTGACCCAGGTGACCCAGTCCAACTCTGTTTATGACTGTAAAATGTAAAGTAATTAACCACCTTTATGACTGTAAAATGTAAAGTAATTAATAAAAGGCCAAAAAGGTTAATACAAAAAAACGCTAATATATTCTGCAAAAGGATGAGGTTAAAACTTAAACTTAAAATAGATTACCTATCGCATAAAAAAACTTTCCACAGGGTATCTCAACTCAACAAGATACCTACTTGAGTACCAAATGTAAAATACACATAGGTATACAAACAAACATACAATTTTCATTTCCGATATAATTAGTTTCAATTTCAATTCACCCACTTAAAACCTTCTTTTATTAAAAATCACATTTGTAGGGTCTGATCCACAAAAACTGTGAGAATTGATTCCGAATTAATTTTATTAATTGCTCATTGTAACTCTAATAGTGCCCAGTAGTTATGTTCAAATTATGCACATACATTAGGAACCGATTTTATACCCATAATAGTTGAGTCTCAGTTCGGGCGACTGACATAATCAAGAAAGTAGAGTGGACTGTCACGAAGCACCCGTTTTCCGCCCTGAAGTTCAACAACGCATGTAAGTTTCGTAGTATTTTTATGCGTTTTGCAACCGTTCTTGTAAAAATATCTAAATTGTTTTTACAACCGCCGAAAGCTCTCTTGCCACGGAAGAAGACAGAGAATCAATCTTTATTTAGTTTTAAGTCCGTTAATTACCCATTAATCGATTTTAGTTTTCTAATGGTATATGAAAATCCAGGATTGAAACCGGCAAGGTTGTGCAGTTTAAGGAAAACATCAACGTAGGTAATAACCGATTGCGGCGCTTGAACTCACATTCCAAGGGCATTGCTGGACTGCCGAATTTGGAATTTCATTCCGACTATTTGGATAAGTATAATTAACCCTAATTAGGAGAATGGGTTACAGATAACCGCCGATTAAGTCGAAACTACATCCCTTAGGTGTGATCTTAAAAAATTTTAAGTCTGATGGCATCGGTCCCATATTTTTCCGATGCCGGGGAAGAGAGTAAGTAATTAATTAAAAACAGTTTAATTTATTTGAACGTATCGAAGGGATAAGCGTACGAGACGGGAATCCCAATTTATCCCTACTCGAATGGACGCACAATGAAATAGGATCTTTCCGTCAAAGTCCCAAATCCTGACCAGAAGCAGGAATTCTGAAAACCTTCTAGTGGCGCCCGAAGCACTACCGTTCCGCCGCTTCCTGCCGTCAATCGACCGTCTTCCGCCGACTATCGACGCCGCCACCGTCTACATGTTTTGTATTATAAATTACCGCTGGATTTGTTTTTGTTCCTACTGTTACTAAATTTCATTTTGTAATTGTACCGTTTAATTAGTGTTTTTTTTTAGAAGGCCCATCCTTGGTGCGCGAGTTCCCGAAGAATGTTCGTCGCAGGACAATTTTTGAATTTTAAACAATGGCCCGTATGAATAAAAGTAAGCAAATGCTTATACTTGCAAAATTCAAAGTAAATACTCGTAAGTGCTCCTCCGCCCTGGGCGACTTAGCAGCGCTTCTAAGCAGAAGAACAGGACCTCGGACAGGACGCAGTGCAGCGCTGCTAAACCATGCTAAACAGACCAGTATGAAGAAGCACTTACGAGTATTTACTTTGAATTTTGCAAGTATAAGCATTTGCTTACCTTTATTCATACGGGCCAATGTTCCGCTTTCAGTTATGCATCTGAATTGTGTTAAAATATATTATTACTAGCCTGGCCCTCCTAATATAAATAAGTATAGTTAGTATAGGTAATAAATAGCAGTTAAGAATCTAGAATGTAAGTAGTTAACAAAGGACCTATTCTCGTCTAAGCATTTTATATTTTTCGTTAAGAGTCTTCTGTACCCACTGCACCCAATGTAAATTTCCATAAGAGCGCCCGCCATAAAAACTCTAGTTGTTTTTAAAAAAAAAATTTTTTTAAAGAACTATTTTATAAATTTAGACCTTTATCTACAAAATGTTCGGACTATTTTTTTTAAAAAGTGTATAGCAACTGAATATCAATTTTTTAAAGATTAGCTGTTTTGCACCGATTATTGCGCTAATCTGTTTCATTTTTTTACTCGCGATCAAGACGATTTTTGGAAAAAGTAAACCGACAGTTTTTTAGATAAGTTAATTCTAAACATGACCCCAAAAAATGAAATCATATTTTTTGTAAATAAAGTCTGTATCTTGGCGGGCGGTAAATCAACAATTTCAGTGTAACAAGTGGCGCCGCTGCTCAGTGTCGGCGGAAACTAACTAAGGACCAAGACAGGAGTTGACAAAGCAAAAATACCATCTTGTCTCTTGCAACTATAATCGTCTATATACTATAATGTAAAAAAGTTGCGCTTGGGTAAAGAAGACTCTTAAGGGTAATTTAACTAAGAAGAGTGGTAATGTGCTTACATTCCTGAACTGTCCGGTATAAATGGCTTTGTGACCTCACTCCGTCCAACTTCATACTCCACATTCTAATGCAGTGACGTGAATTTTTGTGGGAAGTTGATCTGTTATATTTATATTTCCAATTGCTGATGAAAATACTTTTCGACGTCTAACTGCAAAACTAGCTTGTTCAGATATTCTGTCAAAAATCGGAGATTACTTTCGTCCCGGC
The DNA here is from genome assembly GCF_008802855.1 of Photinus pyralis. Classification (NCBI taxonomy): domain Eukaryota; kingdom Metazoa; phylum Arthropoda; class Insecta; order Coleoptera; family Lampyridae; genus Photinus; species Photinus pyralis. The sequence continues at coordinate 12,414,762 of NW_022170403.1, read as the reverse complement.
CAGTTGGGTTTTGCAACTAAAAGAAGATGTGCTGTTCACGCTGCAAGGACTTATTTAAAATTAAACTGTAACTCTGAAAAGATCTTTCAAAAAGTTGACTTCAAAAACGCATTTAACTCAGTGGAGCGAGACGTTTTACTTCATGAAGTCAGAGAGAAGACACCAGCTCTCTCCTCTATTATGGCAATCCTATTCATCTCCTACTTTACTGTTCTATGGAAAGGATGCTCTACTTTCGAGAGTTGGCGAGAGATGACGGAACGTTGGGAGAAAATCCTGAATCAGTATTAAAGGATTTCCAGAATATTATTGATAAATCCATAAACTTGGTCTCTTTCCAAATGCGAACTACACTTTTGCTCTGATATGGAACCTCGAGTGTTAACAAATTTTTTCAAGAACTGTCCCAGGGAATCAAGGTCGTTTCAGAAAATCTAAATTTGGTAGGATCCCCTTTAACCTTGAAGGCTTCCGACATACGTTGGAGGAGAAACTAGAAGAACTAAAAACGACGTTCATTTTAAAACTGTTTCGCATCCCATAACTCACATACTTGCTTCGTACGACTCCTTCGTGGATACTACCTAAAACTATACTACAGTTTGATGAAATCATCAAGATTACTTTGGAAGAGATTTTGAACACTAAACTTGAAGAGAACAAATTTATTCTTGCTTTTTTGCCAACGCACTACGGTGGAATCGGCATACGACAAATTGCGGATATCGATTTGCCCGCGTTTTTATCTTCGGTAAATGGCACTTTTGCTCTTGTCTGTGACATGTTACCCCTCTCTCTAACAGACATAAGCATGATTGCATTTTACAAAGATGCTTTAGCGCAATGGACTATAGTCTTTGTCCTGATTACATGGAACCCGAGGTACCCCAATACCAGAAATATTGGGACAATCTAAATATAGTTCGGGTTATTTCAAACCTGCCTTTGGAGTTACAATCGAACAAAGCAAAGTTCCTTGCTTCAAGAACACCAGAAGCTTTGAATATAAAATTAGCAGAAGCAAGTGCATGGCTCACTGCAATTCCATCAAGGACAATAGGAACCATGTTAGACAACAATACGTTCCGAATTGCAGTTGATCTCCGTTTAGGATGCAAGTGTGTCCCTCATCAATGCAGATGTGGAGACAATGTTGATCGTACCGGAGTACATGGATTAAGTTGCCAGATGAGTGCAGGTAGATTTGGTCGCCACGCAGCTTTAAACGATCTGATAAGGGCTTTGTGTTAGTAATAGAAGGTTGGCAATATGATGTTGGTAAGATTGGGAGTAACAAAAAGGATGTAATGTAACCTCATGTATCATCGTGTTTAGAATATTATTAAATATAGTTTATCCAAACTCATCCACATTTATTTCATTGGTTATGGGCCCAGACACCTACAAGTAAAGTACGATGGATATGGAAAAAGCAACGATTAGTGTAAATAAGTTAGAAGGAGCCACTAATTGGAACGTGTGGAAATTTCAACTACGAGTACTATTTAAGGGTCAGGGACTGTTTGAAGTTGTGGATGGTACGGTACAAAAGCCGGAAGGCGATGAAGAGAAAAAGAAATGGATCGAAAATGATGCAAAAGCTCAAAGTATTATCGTGAACCGTTTGTCAGAAAGTGCGATGCTGCATGTAATAACATGTGAGTCGGCATGTGAGATGTGGAAGCAGTTGTTAAGTATATATGAAAAACGATCGACGGTGAGTGTACACTTAGTACAGCAACGTTTCTTTGCATTCAAATATGGTGGAGAATCCATGTCTGTTCACGTAGCGAAGTTACAAGAAATTAGTAACGAATTAAAGCAATTAGGTCAAGAAGTACCGGAACAAATGCTTATGACAAAACTGTTAATGTCACTACCACAGGAATACAAATATTTCGTTTCTGCATGGGAGTCCGTAGCAGAAGACAACCAGAAACTTGACGAGCTGATTGCAAGACTCCTGATGGAGGAGGATCGAATGAAGAACCAAGAGGAATGCACAACATCTGCGTTGGCTGCAAAAAGTCTGCAAAAGGAATTACGGTGCCATCACTGCGGCAAAAGAGGGGCACATTAAGAAATTCTGTAGAAGCGGGAATTCAGAGGGTAAAACAACATTGTCGTGTTACTACTGTAAAAAACCCGGACATAAAATCAGTGAATGTCGATACCGAATTTTGAAGGACAAGGGGTGCGATAACGGTAGGGTTGTACGTAGATGTTTTACTAATTTTTGGAACTGATCAAAAGGAAGTTAGTGAGCTTAAAGTTATTTTAAATAGGAATTTTAAAATAAGAGATTTAGGTTTCATATCAAATTATTTAGGAATTAATGTAAAACAGCATATTGAGAAAGGAATTGTTGAAATCTCACAAGAAGCATAATATCTAATGGAAGTTCTTAAACGTTTTCAAATGTATGATTGTAAACCAATGTTAACACCAATGGAAAAAAATTTTAAATTAGAAATGAGTGACAAAATCCCAAATGAGAATTTAGTAAGACAATGTAGAAAATTAATTGGTTGTTTAGTTTACGCAGTTTGCGGCACCAGACCAGATCTGTGTGCTAGTTTATCGTATCTGAGTCGTTCTCAAAGTTGTGCTAATGATGAATTGTATAAAGCCTTGAAATGAGTGCTTCGATATATAAAGGCCACAATTGATCTAAAATTAGTATATAAATGTAAAGATTTAGGTTTGTTAGGGTATGTTGATGCTGATTGGGGTGGGGATTGTAAAGATCGGAAATCAACAACGGGATACTTTTTTAAGCTGTGCGACTGCACTGTGTCGTGGTGTTCCAAGAAACAGCCGAGTGTAGCGTTATCGTCAACCGAAGCCGAGTACGTTGCACTTAGCATGGCAGTAAGCGAAGCGTGTTGGCTCAGCAATTTAATTGCAGACTTTAAATGTGGGTTATCAAATAAACCGATAGAAATTTTTGAGGACAATCAATCAGCAATTAAGATAGCAAAAAACTCGGAGAGTCATAGTCGACTAAAACATGTAGACATAAGGTATCATTTTGTAAAAGATAAAGTTGCTGAAGGTCTTATTAAATTAAGTTATATCATTGAATAAAAACACTATAAGAAGCCTAACCCCGTGGAAATAAAGCGCGACAGAGTTTGAACTGAGAATATAATGGGAACACTGTCAATAGAGTCGATTCTTGAACATAGTGTTTTTATTCAATGGTTATATTAAAACGGAAGATCAAGCAGCAGATTTGTTTACTAAACCGTTAGGAAAAGAGTTATTTTGTAAATTTAGAAATAAGTTGGGCTTAAGCACATATTAAAGTTTTATTTTTTTTCTTTCTTGTATTGTTCATAGTATAAGAATCATCACATTGAGGGGGTGTGTTAGTAATAGAAGGTTGGCAATATGATGTTGGTAAGATTGGGAGTAACAAAAAGATGTAATGTAACCTCATGTATCATCGTGTTTAGAATATTATTAAATATAGTTTATCCAAACTCATCGACATTTATTTCATTCTTTGGCATCTGCGTATATCCCTACTGTTCTCGAGCCAACAGGTTTATCAAGAACCGACGAAAAGCGACCTGATAGAATGCCACCACTGACCTCTTAAAAAAATTGACTGCCAATCACCATAATGATGATATCATAAAAATGTCCAACCAGTCCAACACATCTTACAATAGACGCCATCGCCTGCTTTTTTAAATTGGTAGTGACTGATTCTAATCAGCTTTATGTTGGTATAACTTGCAAAACTAAACTAACCTAGTTTATTTACTTAAAATTGTTGTTTATTAGAGAATACAGCATCTTCTGAATACTGATGATTAGCACTTGTTTTTAATTACTGACAGTCCCTATTTCATACAATTAAAAACAAATACATAACCAAACTTCTTTTAGTGGCATTTATTTGTATCTACCTATCAATTATCTAAAATTTATAGGTCATAAATTACCTACCTACTACCTGTACTTTAATTAATTTTAAGTTAATTTTGCAAGTTTGCCAATATAATAGTTATTTATATAACAAGAGCGCGAAGTTCAATTTCGCGCATTGAGACTGAAGGTATTTTGACGAGGCGAAGCCGAGTAAAATATCAGTCAAATGTGCGAAATAACTTCGCGCTAGCGTTATATACAATATTTTTTCTACAACTGAACCGATTGTTAATTAAATTTGCTGTTTAAGTTCAACTTTGTCACGTGCGCGAAATACTTTTTTTCACTGTTGACAATTTCGCGCACGTTGTCAATGGCAACCTTACTTATTAATTAACCGTTTCAAAATCTAGTACTTCGCGTTTCGAAATTCGTCAGAAAATGACAGGTTTTTTTGACAGTTGTAGAAAAAATTAATTAATGTCTGTCACTCTCAACTTAAAAAAACACGCGATGGCGTCTATCACATATTAGTGCTTGGTTACAATGAACGTATACGTAAGAAATACATAAAACGTATAGAAACATACGAAGGGGTTTATAATGAACGTAATTTTTACGTACGAGACGTAAGCGATATGTCAGTTTTGTGCATAGTCGCAAAAGTTGAAAATGGTTCAAAGTTACGTACGGTCAAACGTCATACTACTATGCAGTATGATCTTTGGTGTAAACAGCGAAGTAAATTTACGGAAACGATACGAATATTTACGAGTTTACGGTTTATGAAATATTTACGTTCATTGTAAACAAACACTTTGAGGGCTGATTATCCTTAGACCATACAGTACAATTAGCAGTCCATGTACTATATGGTCTAAGTACTCTAAGTGATTATCCCATCCTATTTTAAAAAAGGTTTTGCCCTGGCAATTTTTTCAAAAAGAATCGAAAATTTTTCCAGTAGATGGGGAGTAGTCTAAGGATCAACATCGTACATATATATCATGCCAAAGGGTGCTTCCACCCTAGAGGTGGTTGCCACCCCATCTCGGGAGTGGACATTCTTTATTGTAATTTGACCGCAGGAATAAATAGAAAAATGAATTGAATATATGACTTTTTCATAGAAAGAATCAATGTTTTTAATTGGTTATTCGCGAAACACTCGAAAAGTAGACATTTTATTTTTAAAAACTGCAGAACGATTTTCGTAACTACTAAAAAAACAAAGAAAATTATTTTTTTATTATTGCTGTATGATCAATACGAACCGAGTTATGGCTTGTTAAAGGTTAGCTCTTGTTCGTCAAACGCTAAATTACAGGGCTTCAAAGTCAAAGAACGGCAAAACTGTGCATTTTTCGAGAAAAACTTGTAGAATCCTTTTTAAAGTGTTTAAAAAAACCTTTCTCCTTTTTTTAAAGACAAAGAAAATAAGGTAGATCCGAGGGGAGATCTCTATTTTTTTCGACGAAAACAACACCCTAATTAAACTTAGTCTTCCCCCTTTTCCAGTTTTCTCTAATTACGTATTATTAATAGATTATAGAAGTGTGACTAGTTTAGAATACATACTTAATTTTGAAATAATTGAAGCGAAAAGTGAAAACACCTTCTCAAGAAATGCAGCGAACAAAACATACTGTGCGCTATGGCATTGGGACGCAGACATTAGGACGGGAACATTGGAACGTAGATATTGAGATGCGGATATTAGAACGCAACATGGGCTCTGTGAAGTAGGCAAGCACAGTTGAAGCACTAGACCTCGGGTATGGTCCATTCATTAGTGCTTCGTTAGTGCTTTCTAGTGCCTTATTAATTTTCTAGTCAAATAATAATAACAGTAAAACGTAATCCTAAGAATCACGATCTTAAAATCATGATCGCGAAGTAACCGAAAGAAAGCGCCTGATTACCAATAGGACGTTTAAGTTTTTGCGAAATGGACTAAATTTGATTCATTTAAATTAAGTATTTTGGAACATTGTGATCCCGATTTGAATTTGCAGTTACCCATCGAACTTTATTACTTTACTCTATTATTGAACGATATTATCGATGAGCAAGAGTTAGCTTTGATATAATAAATAAATATAAAATGTCCAAAATCATCTACTCTTTAACTCTTTAAGATCCCAACACTTTTGAACAAAAATTTTATTTTTTTTTCATTTTTAAAAAATGCGCTAAACATTTACTTCTGCGCACGTTGCTTTACATGTTCAATGTAATTGATCAATTTACTTTTATTAACTGGTGCTTATGTTTTGGTCCATAAATAAGAAATTTAACTATGCGCATGCGCGCACGCAGCATTTGAAACGTTAATATAATCAATAAATTTAATTTTATTAACAGGCGCTTCTGTTAAAATTTCAGAAAGAGGAATCCACAAATAATAGTTTATTATGCGCATGCGCGCGCGCAGGTTTTCACATGTTTAGTATAATCAAACGAATTGCCTTTATTAAAACTGTTCAAATTTCAGGATGATCGGCCTATAAATAACAAAGTTCCTTCTGCAGTCTATAAATTAATAGGTGTCATCTCCAGGCGGCAAGCAATACGCCTGCAAAAATTTAGGCAAATTACACAGGTATTTACCCATACATGGGTGCGGAAAAGAAATATAGTATGTCTTATGTGGTACCTAGTCCTCATTAATATTCTTACTCACTATTACTCGCAATAATTACTCTGTATTACTTTCCTATTGAACAAAATTACTCAACTATGACTCATATTACTCCAGCAATTTATCTCTTGGTGAAAAGTTTAATTGTTTACAAAAAGATTATGCGACATGTTTTTTTCCAAAAAAATGTTATCTGGATCACCATTTATTCGCACATAGAAGATAACTTCATAATTCTCTGATATTAATGGAATAACTCTTGAAAAAAAGGTGAGTGACTAAACTTTTGATTCGAAACTCAAAATTACAAAACAGTTTAGATTAGATTCAATTTTTATACAAATATTTAATTTTTTGGATTATTGATAACTTAAAATTCGATTGATCCAAATCAAGCAATTGATTGAAATCATCAGGTCAATCCTGATCGAGATCCTGATATTATGTCAATACAATACGTACCATATCATTGGGAATTATCTTAAGAGTTGGTATGCTGCAAATAGAATGCGAAGCTTTTACTAAAGTTCCCCGAAATTCGATTACCTGAAACAAGTACAAACAAAATGTAGCACAAATATTGATACCGATGAATACTTAACTTTGTCAAGCTCCATTCCGTTGGTGCATGTTGCTAAAAAGAATGTTAACGCCTTTAAACGTTTGTACGAATCGGTTCTTTTCTCTTAAGAAATATTTGGTGAGGCAAAAGCCTCGGGAGAGGAACTGGATAGTAGGGATAGGGAAAAAGTATGAGGTGGATAATGGAAACGAGTGATTTGAGACAGGATTTTATTCTGGTAAGGTATCACAGATTTTAGGATGGAGATGATTGTGTATGACAATTTTTTTTTATATTGCTATTCCATGATTTTTCTTGATGTAGTGAACACTTGAGATCTGACGTTTCTTAATTCTAAGCATAACCTAAACTGTATTAGAGATTTGTTATGTGCTGCAAAAATTTGAAGTACTCGTGATAAAAAACTCGGAAATTTTGTTGTGCGTTTGTAACAGATCGAGAATTTTGGAAATAATATTCGAGCGAATTATCTCTAATACGATTACAAATATGAGTAAATAAAATAATCAGTTAACACACAGTTTACACAATTGCGCATCACTACATATTGTTTCATTGGCATTAGTGGAAGACAAATTCGTATCTGCCCGAACACAATATGGTAGGATGACAATTTCTGCAAGTATACAATTTTCCCTTTTTGCAAAAAAATAAACTAATATATGCGAAATGTACAGATATTCCGAAAAACAAAATAAAAATAAATTTCCAATTCAACTGTAATCGTTCCAAACAATTGTATACTCGCCATCTGTACCTACACCTACATTTTTACACTGATTACATTTGTACTGCGATTAATAAAAATAAATGTCGTCATAAGACGTATTTTCTCTCAATTATATCTAGATGTTTGTACTTGCAAAATAGCATTTAAATTTTCACGTAATATGTAATTTCTAATTCTAGGTACTTTATGTTGATATACTGTGAACAGATTCAATATAAAAAGGAAAAAATATATTAGATGATAAGTCGTCTACTTCAATATTCCTATATCAGTACTTGCCAAAAGCTTTAGCATTAGGAATGAATATTAAAATAGACAAAATAAAGTTCCGATTGGGAAATTCCAAATTTAACTGCTAGTTTGTTATATAAATATCGAGCAACGAGTAATTACTCAACTTAAAGTTGACTTTCTAGATCGCATTATGAGCACCGCTCACGACAATATAAACTCAAATTTATACTCTTACAATTCGTAACATCAAACAAAATCACATTTAGAAAAGACTTATTTTAAGTATCTACTTTCTAAAGCAATCATTATTGGATTAACGATCGCATATCACCAGTGCGGCTGAACAGGACAATCTTCGTTCGTTACTATGAAATGCTGAATGCTTGCGAGATTGAAAAATATACTTTTCTAGATAAAAGTTTACTTACGTTAGGATAATTGTCGTGTTCACTCGCCAAAATTGACTTAAAATTAATTACAGAGTTTATGTTCACTCATCACATTAATAAAATGGTATCAAATATGTCCTGTCATATATATTGCAACTTTTTAAGATAGTTATTGATCAGGCCTGCACATTAAGCAAAACTTTTAACTGGTAGGCATCAGGTTGTGATGGTTTATCGGAACGAAAAACACATTTAACTGGAGATGTTGACATCCAATGAGGTGGTGGTCGTGGTAGAGCCGAAGGTAGCGGAGGCTCTGACCACTTACAACCTGCGTAATGCCCTGCTAGCACACCTGGAGACATACGTGGGCTCGTACCTGGACTACCTGCTGACGGCGGCGTCCTGGAGGGGCTCAGTCTTGAAAATACTTTGTCATCTACTTTCGGAGATGAATTATTAAAGTATACTGCATTGTGATTTTTTGGTGAACGAGATTTGCCCTGGCAGTCTCCTCCGTTTATTTCTTGATTTTTCCTTGCCATTTTGGTCGTGGCTACATTCACTTTCAATGAATTACACTCAATTTACAAAATGCGGACAGCAGATACTCGATGATTATTTCAAAAGTTATTTGGTCCGCAAAAAATATAATATTTAGGTGTATAAGAAAATGCTCTTGTATATCACAGACCTTGAACACAGAATTTTGCGTTAAAAACCTCTGCCTTAAGTACGGCGTAATTTTGCTTACACAAAATGGACGCGACCAATAACAAAACAAAGAACTGTAAAATTGTCCAACTTCACCATATGTATTTACTAATTTCCCACAATTGCACCGTTTCCATAACAATATTATACTAAATACCGTCCGTTCGCGTATAATGAAGGCCGATAAATTCGATGCTTTTGAACGCAAAATTCCCGAAGTCTCCAATAATAATAAAAACAAAATATCTCCTTCCTTATTCGTTCGACTTTCACACAACCACGTACAACTAGAAATTAGGGACAAAACAACTACTGCGCCGATGCTTCGCGTCAATCGATTTAGCTCTCACCTACTTCTACCAAATTGTACTATTTTTCTTCTCAAATTCCCATTCCTTATATACCCAAATAACGACAATATGATAGTGAGTGACGGAATTTTATCAAGTTTATCTCCAAAAACTCCGGTTACAACTGCTTTCGCTTTATACCACGGATACGAAAATATGATAAAAATTAAGTAGGCGTTGCATAGTAACTAAGCTACGAGTAAAAAATAACTCGTATATTGTAACTAAGTATGAATTGTGCATAATGTATGTACAATGTGAACACAAGGGTTTTTTTTAATTTTTAATATCCGACCGTTTACCGACCTACTCAAACAGTATTATGAATTTTTAGACGCGCCGTAATGAAATAATGGGCGATAATTGAAGCAGCAATGTTTCGTTCTTAGCTGTATAATACCGCAGACAAAAGCAGTATAAACCTTGATTTATGGTAGTCACCCCGAGCATTGATTGTGTAACGGGTGATCAAAAATGAGTTGCTGTCGAGTGGCCTTTGGAAGTTCAAGTTAAATACGATTTCCCATGTAAACAAAAATTCCAAAGGTGACTCGACAGCAACTCATGTTTGATCGCATGGTATAATCAAATTATCAAATGCCAAGAATTTGACAGTCACGAACTTATAAATTTAAGTTCGTGTTGACAGTATTCCTAATAAAGTTGGTTAGTTATTGCACTCATGAAGTTGGCTACTACACTGTGATAATCCTGATCCACCCTTATGGTTAGGCAACACACCTTTACATCGAAAACAAAAATATGATATGCTGTATACCGGGTGGTGCCTAGCACGACGCAGCATAGGGTTTTCAATAGTAATTTCTTTATAGTTATTTATGGTTATTTACTAGCTCCCCTAGTTATTTTAGAGCAAAAATCTAAATACGCATTTTTTTAGAGAAAAAAATACTGCATCTGTTCATACTATTAGTTATAATTTTCCGTTTTTCAAAGTCGTAGAAATCGACAAATTAAAAAGGTTCATTTTACAATAAATCAAATATGCCTTGGAATTTCCTTAAAAAAAATCACGTTTCATTATTTGCCTTTGACGTATATTAAATTTATACTTGTTTATAAATTAGTTAAAGAACTGCAAGAACAATAACGTTCAAAATGTCCGTCAAAACCATCAGGAAAACGACAATACATTCAACGTTTTGGCTGCAGTAGCGGAAAATCCGAATATAAGTTTAAGAACAATTCTTCTTCAAATCAGTTTTTTTTCTTCGTTTATGTAGGTACTCTGGTTCGAAAAATGATAAACAAATAGTATCTGATGCAGATGCAGCATACATTCTCTAAAAAAACATTACCCTAAGATGCCCACAAAACGGTAACGGCACGAATTGACGCGCGCGATATATCGCGCCGCATCCGCTGAGTGCTCGCCCACTACGCCGCAATCTTGCGAATCTGTTTAGATTAATATTCCGTGTTGCCAGATCGACTTTAGTCAGTTGGTGCTGTAAGCTTTGAAGTGATGGATCGAAGGAAATTAATTTTATTAGCGATGGTTTTACGTAGGCGCCGAAGAAGGCAAGCTAGACTCAAAGGCCATATTGAGTCCATCCTATTTTGAGGGTCAGATATGTGGAAGGGGCGTTTTATCAGGGGCTCGGACCGGACCGAAAAAGAACCGAAAACCGGACCGAAACCAGTATTTTTTTCTGGACCGAAAACCGAACCGAAACCATTATTCCTTCAGAAATGGAAACGTATTGAGAACCGGAACCCATATTACTTTTTTCGGTTCTTTTCGGTTTTTTACAGTTCTTAACAGATGATTGAAAGTTGAAGGACGCACCGGCAACCACGTCCTGAAAATTGATAAAATATTACCCTATGATTGCCATCGATGGATTATAAATTTTTAATAAGGTGTGGAAATTGAAGGCATTACGGGTGGCGGTGGCGCCAATTTAGCCAGTAGGTACTTAAAAAAAAATAAAAAAGGAGGGGCAAGGTTTTAGAAAATAAAACTTTCTGTTTTTTAGTAATAAATTAAGTGTAAACACATATTTCCCTCTTCATCCTTTATTCCCCTTGTCGTTATAGTTTAGCTACTCTGACGATACGTCACGTTTTGGTATTCATGACTTTTCTTCACACCTATTAATTAACAAATCACGTTGTTATAATGAATTTTTTTAATGCCATACTTTCTGAAAAACTAGAACCGAAAATAACCGTTATGGACCGAAGAAAACGCGCAGAACCGAACCGTTATTTCTTTTTAGAACCGAAACCGGACCGGAACCGTTATGGATATTTTCGCTTAAATATAAACAGAACCGGAACCGATATTTCATTTGGGTCCGGATCCCTGCGTTTTATACATTATTTATAGACAGCACGCACCAAATGACAACACAGTACTAAATATATCGTTGACAATTTCGACATGTCGGCTAGAAATCATTTAACCCTATTGGCGTTCAAAAGTCGGGCGACACGAATTTGCGCGCTTTTTGACAGCCAAATCGCGGGTGTGTGCGGTAACGTCCGGCCGCGACGGTTTTAAATATCGTCGCGACATTTTTTAACCAATGGGCGACCACTGCATTTATGATATGACAAATTTATGAATTTTGGTCGTTGCGATATCGAGTACGATTTATCGCGCGCGTCAAATCGTGCCGTTACCGTCCTGTGGGCAAACGCCCTAAGATGCCTTTTATTGCGTCGGTTAGTTGAAACAGAATTAAATATGAAAATCGTTCGACGTCAAACAAGATAACCTATTGTAGATGCGATGCGCTTCTAGTTTGTTGAAAGATTCCAAAGCATCACTGATTTATAAAAAATGTAATTTTTTATTTTCTCGATTTCTACGGTTTTGAAAAATGGAAAATTATAACTAATAGTCTGAACAGATGCAGTATTTTTTTCTCTAAAAAAACGTATTTAGACTTTTGCTCTAAAATAATTTGGGGAGCTAGTAATTGACTAGGTATAAAGAAATTATCATGTAATTCCTATGCTGCGTTGTGCTAGGCACCACCCTGTATAACCAATCGACCGTTTTGCGCAGATGCCGAATACTACGGGATTTTCGTAATGAAACTAGGGAAATGTTCTGTGAGGGAAATGAATATGGCGACGAGGTCGACGGAAGGCACAGGCTTTTCCGTTTTTTTTTATTCTTGATTATTTTTTGTGGTGGTGTTCTGAAGGTGAAGGTATATTTACAGGTAGTAAAACTAGTAACCATTTTATTTTTTCTTGTACTAGCTATTTAATCATTGAATTTCTTGCCACAATTTGATATTATTTACATTTTGCTGATTTTGCATAAACTACGTATCTGAATCATGGCGTACTCCATGCCTTTGTTTTGAGTAAGTACCGTTAAATGAATCATGTTTGTTTGTTATACTGTACAGGTGATTATGCCATTGTTTTGTTTAATTAAGTATTTATTTCTGTATTCACGAGGAGTTTATTATCAGTGCGATGTTGCTCTGTCCGAATCATCCGTAACTATTGCGTGAGGGAAGTACCTAATACAGTTGGATTGTTTGGCTGTATGTATCTGTTACTTTCTGATTCGTGGCGCGCTGCAGTTCTTGTGCGTTAGCTATACGAAGGGGGGTTCTTTTATTTGTTGTTTCGATGTTTGTGTGTGCGAGTGGGTCATTCTGTCTCCGTGGAGTAGCTGCCTAATGCAGTTCGATTTTTCGCTGTATGTGTATCTGTTGCCTACTCGTCTCGTGCGGATTGTAGTTCTTAACATCTTAGCAATATGAGTTTTGTTTTGTTTGAGCGATAATCTATTTTCACATGAATACTTGCTATTGGCCAATGGCATTCTCACATGTACTTTTCGTGGTAAATTAAATTATATTAACGGAAGGCTGGAGTAGAGCCATACCATTTACATGTTTCCTATGTACATGCAATTTATTATTTTACGAGTTGTGTATCTCAATTGATCGTACAGGTATTTTGAAGTGTTTGTGTACTGAATTGATTTATCATGTTTTCCACTGCACTGCATTTATGATGTCTTGTGTATTTTGATTTTATGAATTTGTTTAATTGCATTTCAATTGATTATCTGATTTTTATCATACAATTTGAGATGTTTTATTTATGTGTATTTTTCTCTTGCATTTTATTGCTGTAGGTGATTTATTTCATGTATTTGTGTGGCCTATGCCAGGGTTTTAGTCCCGTAGAAGGTTTCCCTGGCATGGTCTTGTTGTGTGCGTTAATATATTTACTTATTTGTTCTTGTCATTTCTTACGCACCACAGTTCTGTATTTTATTTAATTCCCTTCCCGATTATGTCTCACGTCCCAACACATAAAAGAACCGATTACACAACGTTAGGAATCCATTCGTGCCACCCATATCGAGCCGACTCCAAATTCAAAAGTGCCGCGAAACGTACGTCCATCGTTTCGACTTTGAAAGGTAGGTGGCTCTGCTTGTAGTTTCTTGCCAGAATTGCCAACGGTACGGTAAGTATAGGGTAAGTCAACGTTTTCAGTGTCGGCTTGGTAGACCCCATAGGAACATTACAACACGACAGCCCTTCAAGTTTAGATCATTGTCTAGCCTTCAAGGCTTTCTTTCGTTTTACCCGTTTTGTTTCCTACTTCACTTCAGTGCAATCAGTTCAAAACCAACGCGACCGACCGACAGAGAAACAAGTGAGAAACGTTTTAGCGGTTTGCATTGAAAAAGCGGTTTGAAAACGTATGTAAAAAACGAATGTTTGAGGTTAGAATTTGAAACTGATGTACTACAAAGCTTAGAGTAGGAATCATATATGGTAGAAATAATTAATAAAGATAGGCCACGCATACGCTATATTAACACGAACGTTTGTTTTGATCACACAGTTGTATATATGTAGTAAATAGAGAAGCAGTACATAGGACCTGCGCGTGGAAAAATAACTCCAACTACTTAGTAACGAGCAATCAAAAATGAGTTGCTGTCGAGTCGCCTTTGGAAGTTCAAGTTAAATACGATTATTTCATACTATCCGGTATGTATGTTCGATTACACTATCATTTTGAGTCCGGTAGGTGAGTTATTACAGCATCAGAGTCGGTAAGTGTCGCTAAGCAACACTTACTGTTATTTGTATACATCAAATTTGACATCTTCACACAATTAATTAAAAACCCCAACATTGGCTGTAATTCTTTATTTCAAACATTAACATTGATTGTAATGAAACAATTTGTATTGCCCTCAACACTAACGCCTGGGTTATTACTGGATGTCCAGTTAGTAATGTTTGATCCCTTCTGCTGTAGAACTTCAATGAAATTTTCGCCGCCTTGTATAAGTTGTATCATACGGACAATCTTAACTTTTCCTTCTACCGAGCCGAGAACATGTATTTTTCTGCCGTCGATGAGCTTTTCCATGCCCCATGACGCTTTAACACCGAAACCCACGCAGAAAAATCTCAATTCAAAAACTTTACTGCATCCAAAAAGTATGCCAACATGACTTTTTCCTCTACTTGTTTCGCCCCATGTTCGTTCCTCCATTGGCAAAACTTAGTACCTACTCTTTTTCATACCTTGCGGCCGACTTCTTAGGAGCCAACTTTTCGGTTGCTTCATGAGATTTCAACAGGATTGTATCGGGAACAGTGGAACATCCCACAACGTTTATAGCGTCCATTTTTGGTGAAAACAATTCAATGTAAACTAACTACAAACTATAGCAACGGCCGTTGCCACAGAAACAAGGTAATGCGATTTTTACAATATAATGAAATTTTGTAATCTTTGAAATGAAATAATTGATACAGAACAGACTTACAGTATGAAATAATAGTATATTTCATTACGAGTCCGGAAAGCAGGCTTTTTCCGTGCGCGCGTGACAAATTCCCGTGTGAGGCGTAGCCGAACACGGGAAGTCATGCAAGCACGGAAAAAGCATTTCTGGACATGTAATGAACGATATTTTTTATTATACTTCTTTTAAATCGATAACAAAAAACAACAAACTCGCCAACACTTTTATTTTGTAACAGTTATAGAAAATGCGTTTTCATGGTTACTCTCCTGGAAAAGGCCAGATACCATTATTTCTAATACAGGTGTAAATAAGGTGATTTCAATGAAGTATAATAAAAAATACGTTACGATATACGTCCGGTGGTACTTGTAACAGTACTCGTTTAAGACATTCTTGACTCGGCTCCTGACGTCGCCTTGTCCATAATGTCTAACTCGTACTGTTACTAGTAGTAGGGGAGCTAGCACGAAATCCACTGAACGAGAATGATCAAAATTTTAACCGATGCAGTTCCATTTTGCCCTATCAGAGTATGCTAAAATCGATCGTCTGCCGCCTCAGGTCATATGACTTAAGGCGCTGCGGGTACTTCTTGCGGTACCAATTCTGAAAGATGGTTTTTCGAGAAAATAAGTTATACACCAAATGAAAACGTTGATAATAGCTCTTAACAAAATATTTAAAAAAATCGCGCGCATTTGATAACTCCGTAAAAAAACAATTCTTAGTCGGTTTTTCACGAACTTTCTACGGATATAACTAGGTTACAATTGGACGAATGAAGCTGATTTTTTTTACAGACTGATGATAGGTACTACTAATGACTTAACGGTGTTTCGTTTTTAAATTTTTTCTCTAATTATAAGATTGTCTTATTATCTTAACATTATAAGATATCTTATAATTAGAGAAAAAACTTAAAAAAGAAACACTGTCATAATCATTGGCTGTACCTATCATTAGTCTGTAAAAAAAATTAGCTTCATTCATCCAACGGTAACCTAGTTATATCCGTAGAAAGTTCGTGAAAAACCGACTAAGAATTGTTCTTTTACGGAGTTATCAAATGTTCGCGATTTTTTTAAATATTTTTTTAAGAGCTATTATCAACGTTTTCATTTGGTGTATAACTTATTTTTTCGAAAAACAACCTTTTAGAATTGGTACCACAAGAAGTACCCGCAGCGCCTTAAGTCGTATGACCTGAGGCGGCAGACGATCGATTTTAGCATACTCTGATAGGGCAAAATGGAACTCCATCGGTTAAAATTTTGATCATTCTCGTTCAGTGGATTTCGTGCTAGCTCCCCTAGTATAGTAACCTACCGGACTTATAACGTAAATAACTATTTTCCATGTAAACAAAAATTTCAAAGGCGACTCGACAGCAACTCATTTTTGATCGCATAGTACTTATACATACAGTGAATTTTTTTAAAATGCGAACATAGGAGTTTACATGCAATGTAATTTCCCTATGTTCGATTTTAAAAAAAAACACATCAATCTATTGAGTAGTTCAAATGAGTAGTAGATACAATTGACAGCTGTCACATTTTTAAAAATACCGCCGTCCAATTTAATTACGAAATCGGTTAGGTTATTGTTTAGATTGTCAAGGAGGACACTTCGAACATTTATTGTAATTGTTTTCGGTATTTATTTTCTTATTTATGTATTGAATGGATCAAATTAGTAGAATACCAGGTGCACATGACCTACAAATAATTGAAGGTTGGTTCACAATCAGTTGTCGTGTCAGTGCGTGGTCTGTGAGGTCAAGTTATCGTATCTTAAAGTTGCTATGGCTTCACATGGTTTCTTTAAAAAAATCTTACAGAGTGCTTTTCATCATAAAGACTATAGAGTTGCTGTTCATAGTCACACAAGTTGCGCGATTTGGGAATGTGAACCGCGCACACCTGATAGATTGATGTGTTTTTTTTAAAATCGAACATAGGGAAATTACATTGCATGCAAACTCCTATGTTCGCATTTTGTAAGGTAACAATGTACCCGTGCCTTTATTTATGGAGCGTGTAGACGCTCCTTTACAAATGCACTACATTGACATCAATAGATGTCGCTAACTAATCACAAATGATAACCTAACCAAGTGTCATTTCCACTTCCTAGACGTAGTCCTAATCATGGCTGTATAAAAGGAGGATCCCTTGATTTTAGAAGGACTTCTATCCTGGCATTTGATGACCGAAAACCTGAATCCAGACCTGAAACTGATAATCATTCATCCGATTTCCCGTTTGCATTCGATACCGTTTCCGTTCCGCTTATATCCTTAACCCACCTGTCCCTGCACCCTTAACCTCGCCATTCATTAGAAATCATCCAGCCCTTGAAAGACGAACCCTCAAACACCCGGAAGTTCGATACCTGTGGGGCCTGTGACCCGCATGTAGCCAGCTCCCGCTTGCTTGATTTAGTCGTAAGGTTGTGAACGTTAAGCGGAGGTAGTGGCCGTGTCACATCTTGCTTTTCGTTACCATACTGTCACCAGTCCCTTAGATACGAGGCGAGTCAAAGTACGGGAACTGGGAACTGTGGGGCCTTCGACCTGCATTCCTCCAGTTTGCGACCGTTGATTCCGCTTCAACCTAGAGCGTGGTGTACGGGGGTAGTGGCCGTGTCACATCCTGTGTACCACCTCTAGCATAAGTACCATACCGCACTGACGGGCCGAGTATTCGGAAGTGCTGGTGTCATTCACCTGGAATAGAACCCGGCGGCACCAATCATTCGCACCCCGATTCATCGATAGCTTACCAACTCCCGGATAAAAACCCGCTAATCGATAAACTTACAGCTACCGGCCAAATTAGAGTACCGCTGAGCCGAGGCGATCAGCTCCGACATCTCGATACCTGAGATCGTGCCTGAGATCGCCGCCATTGCCCTTTTGCCGCAACCCGAGGCAACGGCATAGCAGAATACTACCGTATCGACAACACCAGGGATACCAACTAAATAATAATTCTGTATTCTGTGGTGTAGATACACGGTGTCCAAAAATAAAAGGAAACTGGTGTGTAAATAAGTTTTATTTAGAAACCCTGGGGCACGACTGCAGCTACCCGCGTGCCCACCGAAAAACCCTTACAATTTAAAAAAAACCCACTGTATAAGCCGTTCTTTAACCGTAAAGATCAATGTAGTCCAGGGAATAGAGGGTTTTAACTTGCAAAATGAGAAGTAGTTCCGATTTCTTTTGCATGTCATAGACAGTCATCTGGTGGTTAAGAATCTAAGTTTTCGACCTCCCACCTCTTGTGTTTCCCCCGTACCACCCCCAAAACCTCTGAAATTTGGTTGGTTGCTTAGTCTTTCAATCATATCTTTTTAATGGTTCACTTTAGAAAAAAATATTGTTATCAGAAATTGTAGACCATAAAATTCTACACAACTTTGATATATACTTTTTTATGAAATGTTTAGTAAAAAAGATGCAGAGCTGGAGAGTTGGTTATATTTTTAAGAATTCTGAAATTTCTATGTACTCGTAGATGTTTTAACCAAATTTTATACTTTATCTCCATAATTAGAAGCGTGTTATGAGAAAATACCTTGAATTTATCGTGGTATAAATCACCCTACCCTGCATCCTTACCAAAGGGGAGGCATAATAATGAAACTTGCTACCCTTGTTAGTGAGGATATTTGAATCACTGTGAGATTGCAGCGCTTTCTAATACTATACCATTGAATTTACTATACGTTTGAAATTAAAAAAATTGTCTCACTTCTGTTCAGCTTTTAAACGCTCTTGTGGCGATTGATAAGTTAGTCAGAAAGTCACATAATTTTCCAATCCTCATTTAAATATCTATTCCTACCGTGAGAGGGGGGGGGGGGGTAGAAGGATGAAGCTGAACTGAAGTGGGATCACGTTGAGAAATTAATTAATTAAAAGACAAATTAGGTCTTTTATTTAATTAATTTCTCAACGTAATCACATAAACTACGATAGAGAACTTCATACCACGAATGAAGTGAGATCATTTTTGTTTCAAACGTATATTAGAAAGCGCTACAATCTGACAGTGATTTAAATATCCCCACTAGCATGGGTTGAAAGTTGAATTATTATGCAGCCCCTTTGGTAAGGGTGTAGGGTAGGGGGATTTATACCACGATAAGTTCAAGATATTTTCTCATAAAACTCTTAATTATAGAGATAAAGTATAAAATTTGGTTAAAACATCTCCATACAAATTTTAGAATTCTTAAAAATATAAGCAAATCTTAAACTCTATATCGTTGTTAATAAACATTTCACAAAAAAAGTAGTGTATATCAAAGTAGTGTAGAATTTTATAGTCTACAATTTCTGATAACAATATTTGTTTGTAAAGTGAACCTATAAAAAGATACGATTGAAAAAATAAAAAAACCAACCAAATTTCTTTGGTTCTAAGGGTGGTACGGGGGAAGCACAAGGGGTGGGAGGTCGAAAACTTGGATTCTTAACCACCAGATATTCTCCCATGACATGAAAAAAAATTGGAACTATTTCTCGTTTTGCAGGAAATGGTCCATTTTCAGTCTCTATCTCCCGGACTAATGGTAAGGATAGATAAAGTGATCACTTTAACCGTAAGCGTAGATAAAGCGAAACAGATGACTGTGTATTCTAATGACATCTGTCATTCTTATTTCAAATGCATGATATAAAATGACGTTCAGAACATAATGACAATTCTGTTTCTATGGAAACGATCTTGCTATTTTTGACGTCTCCAAATTAGTTTGCTGTTCAGTTGATTGAATGTAGTTTTGGCTGCTGGTGAATGATACCGCTGCCATCTTGCTCTGGCTTTCCTTTTCTCTATAATCAGTTTTTTTTATTTCGAATGAAATGTTGGGAGATCTTCCTTGGGTTTTCGATTTTGGTGTAGCATGCGAGCAGCTGCTACTTGAAGCAGTGAAATTAGCTGAATAAAAAGTTAAATAACAAACGGCAAAATAAAAACAAACATCAATTGAGCTTTTGATCTACGTGGCCACCGTTTTTTCAACACATAATACCATCCTCTGATGAACTCCGTTGATACTCGCCTGTCGAATTCCTACTCCATTTCATTAAAAGTTCATCTCGCCATAACTTCTAGTTTTTCACGAGAAACAACTGGTGTAAAATAAACTTTGTTTTTTATATGACCCCACCCCCACACATAAATGTCCAGTATAGTTATATCTGGAGCCCTAAAAGACCAATACCGCCGATTTGTATAGGCTTAAAAGAGTGGCGTTAAGCATTTCTGGGAATTCATCCATACTAAGCGAAGCAATTCTAGGATTGCAACACGTATGCACACGACTGGCTGCGTCTTTTCAACGCCGCAGGAGATTGTTGACGGTTTTGCTGATAATTTTGCAAGCACTTACCAGTCCTGCCATACTAGTGGCAACTATAACATCAACTGCCATGGAAATATGCCGTGTATTTCTATAACTAATATTACTGAAACAGAAATAACTGATGCGATAAAATAAGCTGCCTAATAAATATACTGCTGGTCATGACCAAGTTCCAAGTTTCTTAGTTAAAGCAAAGAGTATCCATAATAAGAGATACAGCGCAATGGTATAAACGCGTGTTGGCTATAAGAACCGCCTCTTTAAATATTGGCGCGAATTGAAAATTTACAGAATTCTTTATAGAATTTCGGTTTAAAATATTTGCGCGGTTGTCACATTTAATTTTCTTTCTTATTGGCTGTATAAAATGTGGACATGATATAATTAGAAAACATTACTTAAGTATAAAAGAAATCAGCAACGATTCAGTACCTATTGTTAATTACATTGGTATTTTCCTATTTAGTTGGCGTCTATTGAATAGACAGTAATTACTATTTAATTTAATAACCAATAACAGGTACAATTGTAAAAATGTAAATTAAATTTGTTATTATCCATCCTTTTTAGATCGTCTACTACAATCAAATTAAAGTAGACAACATATTTCATAAAATTGGATTTTATGATGAGCGTAGCGATTATTTTACAGGAAATTTAGTTTGCTTTAATTTTGTATAGATGCCTACATACGCTGAGTTGTTTAATCATTAACAATCAATCATTACAATGCAATAATCCTTATGTCCTCAGAAAAAAAACATCAGTCTAATCCAATAATCAGTCAAAATATATAGTGCAGTTAAATAATAAATTAATAAATCTGCACCCGTCGAATAAATTTAATTAAATATTTACACGTTATTCTCATTTAAACAATTTAATTAAAAAAATACTCTCGACCCGCATTTTAAGCTGCAGTACTAGCGCGCATCGGTCTCCTAGCAACTAAGCTTCGTACACATGTTTTTCAGTCACCATTGGCTAGCGGAGAAAACACAAGTATATGTATTTAAATTTGCCGCTCAACTTGAGCCACCGCGCATTCTGCTAGTGATTCATCCATCTAAACGATTGATAATGAAGTGTATGTTTTTATTTTTGAAAACAAAATTATCTTCCACTTCAAATATAGGGTTTCTGGAGTAGTAATTGACCTGTAATTGGATGTATTTATATCTGTCGGTCAATAAACATTATTATTATGGTCGGTGTTTCTTGTGAGAACTCAGGTCTAGCCTGGTTAACTAATCGCACGGATTAAAATCAAGTAACGATTAGTGTCTGTGTCTGTGTCTGGTGAAGTTATGTAGGGTCCTTAAAAAAAAAAAAAAAAATCACACACGTACATTGGACATCTAGGGATAATGTAATTCGTACTTACCAACATACCTATTGATGGGCACAATAGCCAACGCTATCAGGAAAGAGGAAAACAAAACAAAAAAAAAAAATCATTATAATAATTCCTGTAATTTTATTAAATGGAGTTTATTGTGTAAGTGTTTCTTTGGCTTTGCGTTTGGGTTGAATACGAGTGGGTTGTGATAACGTGGTGTGTTTCTGTGAAGAAGGAGTTTTGTGTTTTTTATTTGTATTTATGGTGTTTCTTTGTTCCTGAGGTCGTATTTGTGAGGTTGCTTGGGTTTTTGGTGGAGATATTGCAGTATTTTGTGAGCCTGTGATGCTGTTAAGGTTTTTGAGCTTCGGTTGTATACGAGTGGGTTGTTTCTGAGAAGAAGGAGTATTGTGTTTTTTAAGTGTGCTAGGGCGTGTAACTTTATTGGGTGGACCTGTCTTTGTGGTGCATGTTGTGTTACTTGTATTTATCGTGGTTCTTTGTTTTTGAGGTTGTATTTGTGAGGTTGCTTGGGTGTTTGGTGGAGATATTCCAGTATGTTGTGAGCCTGTAGTGCTGTTAAGGTTTTTGCGTTTCGGTTGAATACGAGTGGGTTGCTTCTGAGAAGTAGAAGTATTGTGTTTTTTAACTGTGCTAGCGCGTGTAACTTTATTGGGTGGACCTGTCTTTGTAGTGCATGTTGCGTTACTTGTATTTATTGTGTTTCTTTGTTCTTGAGGTTGTATTTGTGTGTTTGCTTGGGTTATTGGTGGAGACGTTACAGTATTTTGTGAGCCTGTAGTGCTGTTAAGGTTTTTGCGTTTGGATTGAATACGAGTGGGTTGTGATAACGTGGTGTGTTTCCGAGAAGAAAGAGTATTGTGTTTTTTAGCTGTGCTAAGCCGTGTAACTTTATTGGGTGAGGACGTCTTTGTAGTGCATGTTGCGTTACTTGTATTTATTGCGTTTGTTTGTTCAGGAAGTTGTGTTTGTGTGGTTGGTTGAGTTAAGGGTGGAGATATTACAGTATGTTGTGTGTCATGTTGTGAGTCTAAAGTGCTGTTTAGGTTTTTGCGTTTGGGTTGAATACTAATGGGTCGCGATAATGTGGTTTGCTTCAGAGGTGAATCTCTGATTGTAGTATAATGTTGTATCATTTGTTGTACTTGTTTGTTCGGTAAGTTGTATTTGTGTGTATGTTTGGGTTAGAGGTGGAGATATTACAGTATGTTGTGTACCGTGTTGTGAGCGAGTACTGTTGTTTACATGTATACGTTGTGGATCATTTGTGTATGTAGTATCTTGTGTTATGTTTAGAAATTTACGAACAATATGGCATGTGTTGATAATGACTGCTTTTTGTAAATATTTGTATTTGTTTTTGTCCAAACCTAATAGTTGTAAATTGTGGTGTATTGTCTTTGGTATAACTCCGGTAGCACTAAGAATAATGGGAACTATAACAGTAGATTTCATTCTCCATTGCGTCTTAAGCTCGATAGCTATATCGGTGTATTTGCGGTGTTTTTCTGCATGTGTTTTAGTTAAGTTGTTAGTGTTGGGTATGGCAATGTCTATAATACAAATGGATTTTTGTGTTTTATCTATAAGTGTAATATCTGGTCTATTATTGTGGATAGTTTTGTCTGTGAGTAGTGTCCTGTCCCAATATAATTTGTGTGTGTTGTTTTCAAGTATGATCTGTGGCGTGTATTTGTAGTATGGTGTCTTATCTGTTATGAGATTGTGTTTAAGTGCTAATTTTTGATGTATGATTTTAGCTACCTGATCGTGTCGATGTTTGTATTCAGTTTGTGCAAGTCGTGTGCATGCCGATATTATATGTTGGATTGTTTCTGATGTTTGTGAACAGAGTCGACAAGAATCATTTGTCACTGTTTTGTCTTTATGTATGTGTTTTTTATAGTTACGTGTATTAATGACCTGGTCTTGTATTGCTAACATGAAACCCTCAGTCTCCGGGAAGACATCACATTCAGACAACCAACTGTGCGTTGCTATAGAATCAACACAATCCTGGCTAACCTCTTGTGGAAATCGTCCATGTAAAGGCTTTTGGTTCCATGTTTGTATGTTATTTGTGATGTATGTAATTTTGGATGTGGGTGGGAGTATATTAGTTTCGTGTAGGTTAAGTGGGGTGTAAGATTTGTCTGCATATGTTACTGTTTTGTGTAAGACTGAAGTATCTGATTTGTTATAAAAGTATTGTCGTAAATTGTGTATTTGTGTTTGGTGTAATAGTTTTATATCTGTAAGTCCTCTACCTCCTTCCGAACGAGGAAGGTAAAGTCGTATAGTGGAGGAGTGAGGGTGATGTATATGGTGTTTTGTTAATAGTGTACGTGTGTTTCTCTGTATTTGTTCTAAATCTGTATTTGTCCAACGTATAATCCCAAAAGAGTATGTAAGCACTGGTGTGGCATAAGTGTTAATAGCTTTGATTGTATTTCTACCGTGTAATTTTGTTTTAAGTATACTGCGTACTCTTTGTAGGTATTGTGTGATAAGTGTTTGTTTTATACTCGTATGTTTAATGTGTGTGTTTTGCTGAAATCCAAGATACTTATAAGTTTCATTCTCGTCCATGGAATTTATTAAATTACCCTGTTCGAGCTCATAATCTAAAAGTTGTCTTTTACCAGCTGTGATGTGTTGTGTTTTACATTTATCGATTCCAAAGTCCATTTGTATGTCACGTGAAAATGTTTCCGTGATGTGTAGAAGGTGATTAAGTTTTATGCTTGTGGAAGAGTATAATTTCAGATCGTCCATGTAAAACATTATTATTATTATTATTATTATTATTATGATCGGTGTTTCTTGTGAGAACTCAGGTCTAGCCTGGTTAACTAATCGCACGGATTAAAATCAAGTAACGATTAGTGTCTGTGTCTGTGTCTGGTGAAGTTATGTAGGGGCCTTAAAAAAAAAAAAAAAAAAAACTAATCGCACGGATTAAAATCAGAGACATGGAGAGAGGAGATCGGTGATCGACGAGTGCGCATCCAAGAAAGGGTGCGACCTCATGGGCGCTGCCATTTTTACACCCTTTGTGTCATGTTGTGTTTATAGTGGTGTTATTTTAGCGTGTGTTCGTGTTTAGGAGAGCTTTTTTCGAGGTTTAAGTGTTTATTTTGTAACGTCAACGTCACTGGCATTTTCTTTTGTTCATTTGGATTGAGATATTAGTTTCTTCCTACGGAGCTGCTGCCGAATAGAGTGTAGTGTATGAAGATTGCGTTAGATGTCTCTGGGTTGCGTCAGTAAACCTTTATAGTCCTGTTCAAATTTCGCGCTTCAATGGGTGTCAAAATGGCAGCCCCCTTGTTTTGTAACTTCGCGCAGGTTCATGCGTTATCTCCTCTCTCCATGTCTCTGATTAAAATCAAGTAACGATTAGTATCTGTGTCTGTGTCTGGTGCAGTGTTATGTAGGGTGCATTGGCAATCTAGGGATAGTATGTAATTCATACTTACCAACATAGGTATTGATGGGCACAATAGCCACCGCTATCAAAAAAGAGGAAAACAAAACAAAACAAAACAGAATCATTATAATAATTCCTGTAATTTTATTAAATGGAGTTTATTGTGTAAGTGTTTCTTTGGCTTTGCGTTTGGGTTGAATACGAGTGGGTTGTGATAACGTGGTGTGTTTCTGTGAAGAAGGAGTTTTGTGTTTTTTAACTGTGCTAGGACGTGTAACTTTATTTGGTGGACCTGTCTTTGTGGTGCATGTTGCGTTACTTGTATTTATGGTGTTTCTTTGTTCTTGAGGTTGTATTTGTGTGGTTGCTTGCTTGGGTTTTTGGTGGGGATATTACAGTATGTTGTGAGCTAGTAGTGCTGTTTAGGTTTTTGCGCTTCGGTTGAATACTTATTATTATTATTATTATTGTCGGTGTATCTTGTGAGAACTCAGGTCGCTAGCCTGGTTAACTAATCGCAGGGATTAAAATCAAGTAACGATTAGTGTCTGTGTCTGTGTCTGGTGAAGTTATGTAGGGTCCTAAAAAAATAAAATAAATAAATATAATAAAAATAAAAATTCACACACTCACATTGGAAATCTAGAGATAGTATGTAATTCATACTTACCAACATAGCTATTAATGGCCACAATAGTCAACGCTATCAGGAAAGAAGAAAACAAAACAAAAATATCATTATAATAATTCCTGTACTTTTATTAAATAGAGTTTATTGTGTAATTATTATTATTATTATGGTCGGTGTTTCTTGTGAGAACTCAGGTCTAGCCTGGTTAACTAATCGCACGGATTAAAATCAAGTAACGATTAGTGTCTGTGTCTGTGTCTGGTGGTTATGTAGGGTCCTTAAAAAAAAAAAAAATCACACGTACATTGGACATCTAGGGATAGTATGTAATTCGTACTTACCAACATACCTATTGATGGGCACAATAGCCAACGCTATCAGGAAAGAGGAAAACAAAACAAAAAAAAATCATTAGGTATAATAATTCCTGTAATTTTATTAAATGGAGTTTATTGTGTAAGTGTTTCTTTGGCTTTGCGTTTGGGTTGAATACGAGTGGGTTGTGATAACGTGGTGTGTTTCTGTGAAGAAGGAGTTTTGTGTTTTTTAATTGTATTTATGGTGTTTCTCTGTTCCTGAGGTCGTATTTGTGAGGTTGCTTGGGTTTTTGGTGGAGATATTGCAGTATTTTGTGAGCCTGTGGTGCTGTTAAGGTTTTTGCGTTTCGGTTGTATACGAGTGGGTTGTTTCTGAGAAGAAGGAGTATTGTGTTTTTTAACTGTGCTAGGGCGTGTAACTTTATTGGATGGACCTGTCTTTGTAGTACATGTTGCGTTACTTGTGTTTATGGTGTTTCTTTGTTCTTGAAGTTGTATTTGTGAGGTTGCTTGGGTTATTGATGGAGATATTACAGTATTTTGTGAGCTAGTAGTGCTGTATAGGTTTTTGCGTTTGGGTTGAATACGAGTGGGTTGTGATAACGTGGTGTGCTTCGGTGAAGAAGGAGTTATGTGTTTTTTAACTGTGCTAGGGCGTGTAATTTTATTGGGTGGTCCTGTCTTTGTAGTGCATGTTGCGTTAGTTATATTTATGGCGTTTCTTTGTTCTTGAGGTTGTATTTGAGAGGTTGCTTGGGTTTTTGCTGGAGATATTTTAGTATGTTGTGAGCCTGTAGTTCTGTTAAGGTTTTTGCGTTTCGGTTGAATACGAGTGGGTTGTGAAAATGTGGTGCGTTTCTGTGAAGAAGGAGTTTTGTGTTTTTTAAATGTGCTAGGGCGTGTAACTTTATTGGATGGACCTGTCTTTGTAGTGCATGTTGCGTTACTTGTATTTATGGTGTTTCTTTGTTCTTGAAGTTGTATTTCTGTTGTTGCATGGGTTACTGGTGGAGACATTACAGTATTTTGTGAGCCTGTAGTGCTGTTAAGGTTGTTGCGTTTGGGTTGAGTACGAGTGGGTTGTGTTTGTGATAACGTGGTGAGTTTCTGAGAAGAAAGAGTATTGTGTTTTTTAGCTGTGCTAGGCCGTGTGGGTGAGGGCGTCTTTGTAGTGCGTGTTGCGTTACTTGTATTTATTGCGTTTGTTTGTTCAGGAAGTTGTGTTTGTGTGGTTGGTTGAGTTAAGGGTGGAGATATTACAGTATGTTGTGTGTCATGTTGTGAGTCTAAAGTGCTGTTTAGGCTTTTGCGTTTGGGTTGAATACTAATGGGTGGTGATAATGTGGTTTGCTTCAGAGGTGAATCTCTGATTGTAGTATATGTTGTATCATTTGTTGTACTTGTTTGTTCGGTAAGTTGTATTTGTGTGTTTGTTTGGGTTAGAGGTGGAGATATTACAGTATGTTGTGTACCGTGTTGTGAGCGAGTACTGTTGTTTACATGTATACGTTGTGGATCATTTCTGTATGTAGTATCTTGTGTTATGTTTAGAAATTTACGAACAATATGGCATGTGTTGATAATGACTGCTTTTTGTAAATGTTTGTATGTGTTTTTGTCTAAACCTAATAGTTGTAAATTGTGGTGTATTGTCTTTGGTATAACTCCAGTAGCACTAAGAATAATGGGAACTATAACAGTAGATTTCATTCTCCATTGCGTCTTAAGCTCGATAGCTATATCGGTGTATTTGCGGTGTTTTTCTGCATGTGTTTTAGTTAAGTTGTTAGTGTTGGGGATGGCAATGTCTATAATACAAATGGATTTTTGTGTTTTATCTATAAGTGTAATGTCTGGTCTATTATTGTGGATAGTTTTATCTGTGAGTAGTGTCCTGTCCCAATATAATTTGTGTGTGTTGTTTTCGAGTATGATCTGTGGCGTGTATTTGTAGTATGGTGTCGTATCTGTTATGAGATTGTGTTTAAGTGCTAATTTTTGATGTATGATTTTAGCTACCTGATCGTGTCGATGTTTGTATTCAGTTTGTGCAAGTCGTGTGCATGCCGATATTATATGTTGGATTGTTTCTGATGTTTGTGAACAAAGTCGACAAGAATCATTTGTCACTGTTTTATCTTTATGTATGTGTTTTTTATAGTTGCGTGTGTTAATGACCTGGTCTTGTATTGCTAACATGAAACCCTCAGTCTCCGGGAAGACATCACATTCAGTATTATTATTATTATTATTATTATTATTAATCCACCCGACTTCGAAAATGTTCAAAAACATATAAAAAAACATATATGGGTAGAATGAGCCGGCGCTCCGTCAAGTTGAAACCAGTAGTTTTCTCCATATGTTTCCAAGAGTGGTACAAATGACATCTACTAAGACATAACAGTCACAATTTTAGAAAATCTAAAATAAATCGAAAAGCATTCCAGAAAGGTATAGGGAATCTATAAATAATAATTGATCGATGTGGAATTTTTTTCGACATTTGAAAGTGCAAAAAAATAAAGCATGTTTCATTTGAAAAAATCAACTTTTTAAGGTTTGAAGTTATTAAACCCTGGAGAAGGGAAATTTAAATTTAATATATTCTCATGTAGCATAAAGTCAGCATTGTTCATTGGAAGTAGTCCAACTTCAAAAATTTTGAAAAATCTTGAATAACTTGAAAACCTTTAGGCATAGGGAAATATGGTATCAAAGGACGTAAATTTTTATGCAGATTTCGAAAATGCTATAAAATACAAGGTGTTCTATTTAAAATAAGAAAGTTGCTATCCATATCCGGTAAAACCGGAAGTGAAAGGATCGTGATAATATTTTCTTTTGACAGATAATGAAAAACCATTTTTTTCACTACTAGCGTCTGATCACATGATTATTAACCTTTTTTCCACTTGTAAAGTAGGCTTTCTCGGCATTTGTTCAAAGTGGTTAATAATTTTTTATTATTAACTAGTAGTCAATAATGAGAACTGTCACGCTGTCACTTTTAGAAAACACAACCCGAAATTTCGCTCAATGAACGTTTAGACAAGTTCTCTAAAACGAATAATTGCCACCATTCGCAATTTCCAGAGAAATTACATACCTAAAATTATCACATTTTGAAAAAATTCGAACGAAATTACTCTTTGAAAAATCTCAATGACAGAACAAAATACGGCCTGTTTGACTTGTACTTCCACGTACTTGATTGACATGTTAAATTAAGAAACAAACAATTCTGTCCAACCGTTAACTCTCTTATCAATATAATATGTTAATTTAGAGGATTTCAAGTGCTAGTAGTGAAAAAAATAGTATATATACCACGGTAGAGAAGTCTATTATTGCCTTCGCACCTTACATCCCTCGGCGCAAGCGCCTCGAGATGTAATCTTGGTGCTCAGGCAATAATAGTGGACTTCTCTACCTTGATATATAATGTACTATTTCAGATTCAAATTATCAATGAGAGTCTGAATACTTTCAGGTGACGGTTAATGGAACACAAGATTTTTGCGTGGCAATGTATGGAAGGGTGGGGACGATTTAAATAAAATAAAAATGGTTGGCGAGGGTCAAATACGATGTCCTTTTTTTTATGCTCTTTTCGCATGCACTGTGAATGGATCATTTAGATTTAAAAAAATCAAGTTTATTTAAGGTGCGTTCTGATCACCCTTTTTGTTCTAAAGCGTTGGTTTGGTGCACCAGAAAATAGTTGACACTGTATAGTAATGTCCAAGAATGCTGTATAGGTAAAATAATAAGTTTTCCGTTGCACGTCATTAATTTTCTGACGTCGATCTTATGCAGCGTTGCCAAACATTTAGTATACTATAGAACTATTTTCAAATCATTGTATCTACTTTTTGCACATTTGACCTACTAAGCATGTAGTATCAACAATTTTAGAATCGCTTTTACGTGCCTGAAATTACCTTTAAATTGCCGCCATAAAACCACACGTTTTTTTATAGTACCCCACCCAGTACCTACTCATAATGAATCTACAACCTATACAATCTTCAAAACTGGAATCAAATAAACATTAACACAAGAAAATTATACAAAAATAAACCCACCAGACAACCTGTATACGTTACAATTCTTAACTCTATATTCAGTTGTCATGAAGTACAAGATATCTACGTGTACAGAAATGTAACGATTATCAATTGCTTACAGGCGATCGACTTTTTAATGTTGGAGATTTATGTAAGGATTAACACTTTGTAGTAGGTACATATCGGGAAGTTAAGAACCGACAGCAATTTCGATAAATTCATTAATTAACTTTTCTACATGGTTTAAAGGCTTCATGTAAATTATTTACATGTCATACTTGACCATCAAAGCCAGGGGATAGTATTTTGCAGTAATAAGTCACTTTTATGTAATTATTTTATAATCTTACAATGTAAATAAGTACAAATTACTTAATTTGCAAATTAACAAGAATCTTCTGTGTCACTCTCACTATCTTCCCCTAAATTTATTATAATTGGCAGTATATCTTGCATATCTAACATTTTTTCTCTTTCATACCATTTCATTATTTCACCTTCAGTGTGTTTGATTGAATTTTTCCGGTGTCACGACATTAACTGCTTCTTGCCACATATTTAAACAATCAACCTCTGTTCTCCCATCTCTAACAATACCTCTATGTTTATTATAAGTGCTATCCAAATTCTTCGTCATCGTAATAAATAACACTTCACAGTACGACAAAAAGTTGTTCTGAAAAGAACAGTTTGGTTTGTGGAATTGAGAAGCTTGATAAAAAGGCACGAAACTACGATAAACTAGACGTTTCGAAACACACGCAAGGTGACAGAATGGGTGACAGATAGCAACATACCCTTAAATGCATAGTACAGAGTCGCGCCAACGTCGCATTTCTGTACCAACCGTATAATTTCAAATAAACTGTTTTTAAATTATAACAACACATCCCATTTAAATATTTAGGTTGGTATGTGAAATTATTCCAGTAATGACGTGCAACGGAATATAATATATAATATGGAATAGAGTGTATTCCGCACGAGTGGAAAGTTCGTCACACGAGCCGAAGGCGAGTGTGACGGTTCCACGAGCGTTGAATACCTATTCCTTACAAGTAATAGACATAATTTTTTCTACTACTACGACGAATTTTTGCAAAATATGTATAAAACAAGCAGGGTTAACGATAGACAATTCACACATTAGTAGGTACGTCTATGTACGGTGGGTTGGTATAGCAGATCCCTGTGGCATATTTGACAGATTCTAAATGGCTGTATAAACAATTTTCTCGACAATTTCTCTTCGCTCATTATTATCCCAGAAAAGGGATACTAACTTTTCTGTGATATTAATTACAAATGTGCACATTTGTTGAATGTGTCCTGTCCTGCGCAGTGTATGAATCGGCGTGGATCATTTAGATTTAGATAAACGTAAACGATAAACGTATTCGATGTGTGCGACCGGTATGTAATTCATGATGTGCATTCAAATACAAAATGCTACAAAGAGGACGTTATGGATGCAAATCAGAAATAAACTCGAAAAAGTTGTATGTAAGTATCTACCGAGTGTAGGTAACATTTTAGTGAGCATTATATTTTAGGTTAGTTTTAAAACTTCCTGGAGGAAATGTGTTCTGGATGACCAACAATGTTAACTGTTTGGATCTGGATGTTCTTTTTGTATAGTGCAGTGAGGTATATTAATTCATTGTAGCAATATGCAACTTGATGTTTGGTTGTAGGTATACCAACGTGGGTCCCCCGTAATTGTAAACTTTCATTGTACGTTAGTTTTACGTATTGGGTATTCTAATTACAGTTCTACAGTTCCACCTAAGTCTTGTATGTGGTCGATTTTTATGTTCCACGAACACGATTCGTGCTTACGACAAGCACCACTAATGCCAACTATAAGAGCAACCTTTAAATGTAAAATAGATATGATGTAACGAGTAACGATTTGAATGTGTAATGTTATAGTAGATATAAACTGTCGAGGGGGCTTTTTGAATAAACATTTTTACTTTGCTCGTTGATAGAATTTTTGAGCCGCTGGATTGCATTTTTAAGGCCTGCAACTTAGCATGCATAGCTGCTTATATCTACATAAATTGTTCAAAAGTATCGTAGACCTCACCATGGAATACGTTTTCCACAATGTGAATGCTTTAATTTCCTGTGATAGTTCGCTAAAGTAAATTAGCACTACGTTCTCTGAAAATGAGTTGGTTTGTTCTTGATCCTCCACTCCAAAAATTTGCTGTATGTATTTTCCTACACTTTTGGTTTGTCAGGAAGTAAATTTTTTTGCGTGTTCTGCTTCCGCGGTGATTTCCGGGGGAGTATTTGAAAGTTCCATTAAATCCTCACTGGCCACTGCTATTCATTTTCGTGCTACCGGCCCTTAAAATTCAAAATCTGCCGCAAGCGTAATTAAAATTTTGACAGTTTAAGAATTGTGCTTTAGGATGTCCTGTATTAGATGTCGCCACATGTGCTCATTCCATCACAAGAGCTTGAATGAAATTATTCCACTTTACTAGCAGAGAATAGGCGATATTCTGTTGTTCAAAATGAAGCAAGTATGACGTCATTCTAAGGTAGTAGTAGAAAAAACTTATTATTTTACCTATACAATCACAGCCGTCTATAATTACAAGCCGTGCTGAGAATTATGGCAACACTGCATGGTAGGCCGATTTCCTAATTCAACTTGACAGATTTCAGGTGTATTTTATGTGTGTTTTGGGTGTAATATTCCTTTTTACCTGTTTTAACAGAGCGAGATTGCGACAATTTGTGTTACTCTGTACGGAATGAACAGAAATTATTATTCAGGTTAAGTTGCTAAACGAAATATATCGATTTATTGTCATAACCTCTAAAGCAGGCTACTCCTTAGTGGACCTTTTACAAGCACTTGTATTTGTTCAAAGTACCTGTACAAACTCAAATATGACCTACACACTACGTGGTACGTAAATACGGTAAGTGTTTATCGTGAAAGAATACAATAATTATTTTATTAGTGTTGGTATTTCAGATATTCTAGCACGGACATGTCAAGTCGATTTTCTGAAGGAACCTTCCGACTTATTCCCAGGAGTTCACGGTACGGGAATTTGAAGTCTACGGGGCTCCCCTCTTTAAAAACTTCGTACCTAGACCTACTGGAGTACCGACTGGCTTAAAATCTGCCATTCCGAATCACACCTGGTCATTGATAAAACCTCGCTGATGCACATCGATTTACTGTCCTTTTGCCGAAATTAAGTGCCCAAGCATGTGCTTCACCTCGACCTCTTTCGACAGAAGTTCACCAATTTCGAAGATCTCGATGGAAAACACATTATGATGCAGTTACCAATTTACAGCGTTCCGAATTTTAACGTCAAATAAAAATGTTATTATCCATTTTTGTAAATAAATTAAATATATGTACAATTGTAAGCTGCTTAAGTATCTTTCTTCTGTATTAAAACCACCAAGGCGAAACACAGGAGAGAGGAAAATGCAATTTTTCAAGAGCAACAAGACTATTAAAATTATATCGCCCCACCGATTGACTTTCGGACAACGTTGCCAAACTTCTCACCATGGCTTCTAATTATAGACGGCTGTGGTACAATACAGCATCCTAGGTATCTGTCAATGTTATTGTGTAGCAAATTCCCCTATACTGAAGGAAGAGTGTTCAATACTGCACAACAATCCACTTTGAATAATGGGTTGTTTATAACTTTTTGTAGTCAAACTTGAGCGGTCTACTAAATATTTTTTTGTGCTTCCGTCTCTAGTTATATGCATGACTGACAACGTCAAATGTAAGGCTCCAACTACATTAGAGTACTGGTTGCTATTAACAGCAGACATTACAATCTTGTTACTTACATGCCGAGGAAAATAATGACTTATCTGTCACATTTGACATTTGCACAATAATTCATCTCCCGCAATTCCCTTAATAACGCGAAAAATGTAATAAGCAACATGGAATGTAGTTGCTTATTAAATAAATATTAATACCCCTCTGTATTTTTGTAATGAATAGTATTCCCGTTTATTAAAAATCCCCAGTTGAATTTATTCCATGGGAACGTACAGTTTTGAGAATACCCTATCCAATGACCTCACCTCGCTCGCTTGCTCAATGTCCACTGTTCAATGTTACCTTTTGTGCTGGAGTTGGTATTGTGTAGTAAGATGTTATTAGGTGTATAAACTGATTTCACAATTAAGAAAAAGTTTAATAGAAATTTGAGCTTCCATCTTGCGTAAAGTGCTTTCCGAGCTTAAAATAAGTGCAAATTATAAAAATAGTTGTGATGTAGTACTCTTGATCTACAACAGTGTAAAAATTCCTTTCCTTAGTTTTTGTTTTGTGAATGTGCACTCCTACTGGATCAATAGTGTAGTACTACAAATATAAAATTTATTCCACTTGCTCAATAGGGAGTTTGTGTGTGTGTGTGTGCGCCTATGAGCCAAGGTTATTTGTGTTTAAAGCTGTTGATTACCTTTTTTCAACAAAGGTTTATTTTAGGAAGGTTTATGATGAATTCCAACAATCATGGCCCGCCTCGAAGAAATTCTTCGTCCTTCAATCGGCACACTAATAATCATCACTCCACTCGTGCAACTCACGGGCACAGATGGCCGAATCGGTATACAAAAGAATTTGGAAGAGATTATGATAACAATTTTAACAGAGGGTAATGTCAAGGCTAAAAATATACTACCCGCAATTATTATCTAAAAGGTTATGTCATCTTTCAGAGAGTGTTCCGTCAATAACACCCTGCCAAAGGAACAAAATTATGTGCATCCCAAATCGCAACTTAGCCCACCAATTCGTAATAATCACGTGCATTTTGTTGGAAACGAACCTTCGGGTGAGTTGCATTTTTACTTTTTCACTTTCATTGCGGCATCTAGTGCATTGGTCTATCTACATGCTAATTTGCTAATTAATTTGTTATTGGATGTATAATTTTGGTGACAAATGCAATCAACTACTAAGTATTTTAAAAACGATTTGTGACTAATAAGTATAGGCCCCATACACTCTGCATATGTTAACAATGACAAGATTATTATCATTGAAGTACTAATTGTTGATTAATTATCAGTTCATCAAGATCGTCGTCACATGCCTAACTCCATGGATCGTAGAATAAACCAAGGGTATCAACAGAATGGTGAAAGGAGGCATCATTTAGGTCTGTCGGATAGAAGACACATATCCCCGCCTTTACATATAAATGTTTGTGAAAATTCTTCACCGATTTTGAATGGTTCACAAAATGAGGGCTTACAAAGAACTCTTATAGATTTTTCAAATTCACAAAGAAGACATGGACGTGGTATGTATTCGTTGTTTTGTAGTTATATAATCGCTAGGGATAAATCCATTTTATAAGCAACATGTTTTTCATTCTATTCAAATTCACTTCAAAATCATTTATTTAATATGTGTTTGTTGTGCTTATTATAGGATTGCAATTGTTCTTTAAGTGGTTATGTTGAAAATCAATTAAGACACAATTGAATGCTGAAATAATGTGGTAAGTCTCTTGTAAGCATCAAGTTCACAACCAGTCTTGAAACAGAATCAGAGATTGGGATAATGAGACTTATGGTACTGGTTGATACTGGGCCGAATTATTTTACTCACTGGTCCACTTCAGCGTCACAATGATGACGTCTTGTTTGTAATTCCTTTAAAACAGTTTTCTCTGGTTTATTTTATATTCATTTTATACAGGGTGTTCCAGGTAAAAGTAACTATATGAGGATTTCGGAAACGGTAAGACATATAATTTGGTTAAATGAGAGAAAGATGTTATTCTGAGCCCAATTGTATCCTGTATAAAAATTTAAAATATTTACAGGGGTTTTCAAAATATCGAACAAAAGCAAAAATTGTGTTTTTTGAAAAATTGAAATGTTGACATCTTGTAACCAAATTTAATAGTTTTGTTTAGCGACTACAGCCAATTGAATGATGTCTAGACCTAGGTTTTTTTGGAACCATAGCCAACTTATTATTCCTTATGGCCGCTATATTGGATGGATTGATAAATAAGAGGCTGTTCAACCATGTATAACAAGCCAATTTTTGGTTGATGAATAATGTAAATTTATCAAAAAACATTGTTTTTTAACTTACTTAGCTGTAAAACAAATGCTGTAATCGTGTTTGTTGTAATTATTGGTCAAAACTTGTTATTTATTAAGAAGACCTTTATTTTCTAACTTTATGGTAAAAAAATAATTCTTAAAAATTATATTTTATTAGAGATACCTAAAGTTAATGATGCCCTATATCCAATAGGGCGGAAATAAGAAATAACAAAGTTGGCTATGATTGCAAAAAAAAACTCTAGAAAAAACTATAAGGTTTAGAAAAAAAAATTAAATTTATTTTCAAAATAGCTACAATATTTCAATCTTTGGAAAAATGCAATTTTTAGTTTTTGTTCAATAACTAATTTGAAAATCCTTGTAGGTAGATAATAATTTATAATTGGGCTCAGAATAGCATAATTCGAGGCATAATTTTTTCCCATTTTACCAAAATTTTCGTTTTCGAAATCCCTATATAGTAACTTTCTATCTGAGACACCCTGTATTTCTATTTATAAGTATTTTTGAAGCAGTTTCTATTCCAATTTTTCGTATTTTTTGAAGATTAAGTCAATGATGTTCATTTTTGAAACACAGGCGTGAAACTATCATCCAAAATCTATCCGATAAAGGATAACTCTGTCGCTTTTCTTAATTAGTCATAAACATCAATTTGATTCGTTTTAGTATATTTATCTGGCAGTGTCACACTCGGAGCAATAAATAAAAAAGGACGCATTTGTTATAATAACTCAAAACGTTTGTTTTGCAGTCTGTTTTGCATCAACATAACCCCAAAGTTTGACAGTGAGAGGACGAAAGGTATAAACAACATTAGTAAGTAACTGCACTAATACCACAAACAGTACACTCTTTCCCAATTTCAAAGGGTGCAGGTAAATTATTAATAATAATAATGGCGTTGTGACACACTGATCATCATAAATTTTCTTATTAAGTTGTTTAATTTCAACTTATAATTGTTTGTTCTTGATAACTCATCTAAGTAAATATTTAGAAATCCATTTATTCCAAATATATGTATGTATTGTTGGCCTGTGTGACGCAATTGAGTTGATACTATTCAACGGTACTAAGTGTCCTGGTTCGAATCCGAGTTCGGGCATGGATATTTGTAAATGTATAGGGGTTGGATTGGTAGAGCAGCCTTCGCTGAAACTCCGCTCACTCGAAAATAAAGGTAAAACTGTCCGTTTGTTCCCCATCTAACGAGAACGAAAAGATATAGCGATGTCAAAGTTCCGTGAATCGATTTCTACAAGTTCAAGGATCAGTGCTATTGAATATGAGCCGGATTAAAAGTCTGGTTTCCAAATACGAGCTGACTGGCAAAAAATTTCCCTACTGAAAATCGTATGCGATTCTTCGTATCTTTTTCATTCTTATTTCTTAGTATCGGTTTAATTGGGACATAATGAATTTAGCATATGACACTGTCAGATCAACGTACTAAAAGGAATCAAATTAATTTTTATAAGTGTAACTGAGAAGTCAACCAACACTGGATGAAAAAAGTAGCAGAGAAATTATTTTGCAGATAGCTCTTGGGTTATTACGGAAATTACTGAACGGTTTAGCATGTTGAATCAATGTTAATTCACTATCATTAATGAAATGTAAAATTTAATTATAATCTATTTTTTCAATTGTATAGTGTATAGAATGCAGGCAGACAACTTGCAATAAAGGACATCTGATTCGTCCGCCATATTGGAGTCAGACCTAAAGCAAAATTTAAATGAAGAAGGATGTAAGGCAAAATAGTACTTTTTGAAAAAATCGATTAACAGATATATAGGACACCTCAGATCTAGTGGGAGAAATAGCAATTAGGTTAAACGGTCGAAAGTTTTGCAGCTTTGTCTGCTGTTTAAAGCGTTGTGATGATATGCAAATATCTGTAACCGCCACCTTGAATTTCATTTTGATATCATTTTTGAGTTTGTTCTGTAGCAGTGAAAACATTTTTTTAAATAACTTTTGTAGTTATGGAGATATGTAGTTAGTTTTTTTGTTTTTAAAAATAATTTATAAACAGACTTGGTTTTTTGAATATTCTAAACGAAATTTTAGTAAGCACACAAAACTGCCGAATTTATCTTAATCGTTATCTTCAGCAATTACAAACTTTTCTAACGATTTCCATTTAGTATTGGTAGGTACCTAGTAAAAGCTATTCAGTGAGAGTTAAAAGGTTGTGTTCTTTATATAGTTGCTATAGAATGAATAAAAGACTTTTGACACTTCTGTAATTGACATGTTTACATTTGAAGTAAGCAGGTAGTCAAGAAGACCCATGTGTTACCAAAACTTCCCT
Organism: Photinus pyralis; assembly: GCF_008802855.1. Taxonomy (NCBI): domain Eukaryota; kingdom Metazoa; phylum Arthropoda; class Insecta; order Coleoptera; family Lampyridae; genus Photinus; species Photinus pyralis. The sequence continues at coordinate 12,375,866 of NW_022170403.1, read as the reverse complement.
TGAGGGGTATAATTGGTAGGCTTCAAATTTGTATGCACTTTAAAACATTAAACAAATTAAAACACTTAAAAAAAAACCACTTGTCGTCAACCTCGTCATCAACAGAACACAGAATCTGTACTAAAAAGCTAAAAATAAAATGTTTGTTGAAAAAGTGTTGGGATTTTAAGAATAGATTGAGAAATATCTATATTGAAAAGATTCTAACACTTTTTCAACGAACATTTTATTTTTGACGTTTTCTATTCTGGTGATGAAATGTTTTTTTTATTCTTTTTATTTTTTGCATTTTTAGTATTTTTTATTCTGTCACTCAAAAGGGAAATAGTATATTAAAACATAAGTTGCAGAAGGTCGCCTATTTTAGCACAAGTTCAAGTTTCGAACCTGAGTCGCCCTTCTTTTACAATTTTACAATAGATTAGCCTGTGCAACAACATTGGTGAATTTTATCTTCCTCATAATCATGAATTTACATTGATATTTAAAATATCGTGCCACCATGTTTCACGAAAATGAATATTTTTTTTTACCTATGACTGTTGTGTAACGAAACTCAACATTCACCACCGAGGACTCACGGTACGAAGAACATGGGTAGAGCTCAGGTGCCTGTCATTTTGGCCAGGAAATAACCTGTCTCATTGTAATAATATATAGGGGTATGTTCAGGGTTTGTGTTCTGTTGGGCTAGGACATGACCTGTCTCATCGTAATATAGAGTTAGGGGTTCGAGATCCATTCCATAACAGTTTTCATACAACATATTCAGGATGAAAAATATCACATTTGGTACATATGCAAAATAAGATGGTGGAAAAATACCAATATGTGCAAACAATAAGTATATTATACCCCCACATAAAACAAACAAAACCCTCGACCGTTCTGCCCCCTCAGGCGAAACGTCCCCACGCGACCAATAGCCTTGCGCAATTTGAACTATGCACTTCCCGTGAAAACATTTCCAGTGGCGTAGCGTGCGTTTTTCTACTTTAATGAAATGCACAAAAGCGGAAATGATTCAAATTTCAAAACTGCCAGGATATGTTACATAATAATAATAATAATAATAACGGCTTTATTTAGGCGGGGTGTCAGCCAAAGGCTGCTATTAATCCCAACCTTGATACAAAAAAAAGTACAGAAACATGATGGAGTATTTAAAACAATTTATGGTAATTTATAAGGTGAGAACAAGTAAGCATACAAGTAAAGCAAAAAAAAAAAAAATAATAAAAATAAAAAATATATGATTCAGTGATAAAGAAGTACTCTAAGGTGTTTTTTGAAACCGTTTGGACTTAATAATTTAAGAAAGTTCGGAACGTTATTGTAAATGAGTGGTGCAAAATAAGTAAATGCACCATGAAACTGGGTTTTATGGTGCTTTGGTATGTCAAGAAAGAATGGGTTACGGAGATTACGATCGTGAATACTACTTCGAAATTTTAACTTATTATACAAATATAAAGGTTCACCAGATACTAATATTTTGTGAACCAGACATGCAAGATGTAAATGACGTCTTTCGCCCATCACAGGTTCTTACTTGGACTAACCAGAATCTATATGCCAAGTTTTAAGACCATCCATACGTTCGGTTTGAGAGTGTGCACACTGCACAGTTATCTTAGAGATAGTTACCTTATTTATCGATGACACTCTGCCACTTTACTTTTGAAATTCTCCCATGCTTGTTGATGGGCTTTGGAGCAGAGTACTTTCAAGTTCAGTGGTGTCATTTTACTGACGAGTTTTGTATTACATTTTTCCTGAAATTGCCTTTTTTTAATGTAAAATATAATATAAAATTCCGATTGTCATACAGAATTAAGCGCGATTCATACTATACATACAGACACCGTCACGTCACCGTACTGGTAACGTAAAACATAAAATGTTCTTGATGTGACGGTGTAGTCTGAATATGTCTATAGCTTTCAATGTAAGGATATTTGAAGGTGCAGTGACGAAACGGTGACGGAGCAGTGTCTGTACGTATATACGGTATTCATTTTAAGAAGGTAGCGGTAGAAAGCATAGGGACAGTTTGACCTTCACTGTGATTGGTTAAAACACGAGTCAGTATTTCTCTGAAAAATAAAACGAGTGACGAATTCTGTCTTTTAGAAGTTTCAGTTACGAACTAAACTGTTGAATTGTCATTAGCTGTCAATTTCAAAGATCCAAGCGTGATATCGTTTGATTTATATGTATATTTTTCAAATTTTGTGCCGTTTTATATTTTTCCTGTGTGTGTCGATCTTCAAACACAGCGCCATCTACTACCTTCTTATAATGAATGCAGTATAGTATGAATCGCGCTTTAATATGAATGTGTCGGTGATGAAAGGAGTAATCAGACATTACCAATGTGACAGGCGGCAGGAAAAGTAGTAAGAAAAAGTGTTACCGCCACTGTCATTGAAACTAAAATTTTCTGAGTTAAAGTAGGCATTAAATTGATAGTCTTAAGCCTAGTTCTCATGGCGTCCGACGTTCGACGGCTTAAGAGCTAGTCAGAAGGTCGTATTCTGTGAGCGAGTCTGCATTCATTATAAGAAGGTAGTAGATGGCGCTGAGTGTGGCACCAAATGATTGTAAAGTAGACATATCCAAAACTGCGAATAGAAATATTACGCTTGGATCTTTGAAATTAACAGCTAATGACAGTTCAACAGTTTAGCTGGCAACAGAACCTAGCAGCTTACAAAATTCGTCGCTCCTTTTTTTCAGCATAATACTGACCCGTGTTTTAACAAATCACAGTGAAGGTTGAAGTTTCCATATGCTTCTTTCTTAAAATAAACAGATATATACTGTATTCATTTTAAGAAGATAGCGCTAGAACGCATATGGAAGCTTTGACCTTCACTGTGATTGGATAAAGCACGAGTCAGTGTTACGCTGAAACATAAAACGACTGGCGAATTTTGTAAGCTGGTAGTTTATGTTGCCAATTAAATTGACGAAGTGTCATTGGCTGTTAATGTCAAACATTTATTTCTGTTCGCAGTGCTGGATATTTCTACTTTACAATAATTTGGTGCCGTTTTATGTTTTTACTGTGTGTATTTATCTTCAAACATAGCGCCATCTACTACCTTTTTATAATGAATGCATTTTTATGATTGATGATATTAGGATATAAGGTAGTTACGTCATTACGTGTATGGTAATAACATATCCGAGCGTCTCTCAGCAATTTCGCGGATGATGCGGCGGTGATAGGCGGTCGAAAAGGTTTAAAAATTGGAAAATTCAAACAGTTTTATTATTAATGAATTTTTTTATGCATTAGTTTTTAAATTACATTCGTTGATTTGGCGGACCCACAATCCTCTTCGTATGTGTTGCTGTGAAAGCTTTTTTTGTCATTATTGTATGTATAAAAAAATATGCGCGCGTCCGGGTTTCGAGCCCACGACGTCGCATTCAAAGTCGGCGATGTAGTCATGTGAACCCATCGGATGGCAATGATATAAATAAAATAAACCAAGGTTCAATAATAAAACTGTTTGAATTTTCAAAATCTTCGCACACCCACCACCGCCGCGCCATATGCGAAATTGCTGGCAGGCGCTCGGATATGTTATTAGCATATACAAAACTACCTTATATCCAAATATAATCCAAATAAAAAAATTATATAATCCATGAACTTTTAAAAAACTCTTTTTTCTAAATATTTTGTGACATTTTATTTACTCATAACTTGTACTTATGTCATGATTTGTTTATATTATTTTTATTGATTTTTTAAAAAATGTATTGCCATGATATCTTTTTAGAAGTTCGCGTAAGTCCAGTGCACTTTCAACAGCACTCCCCTCAGTTCTATAGGCAAAATAGTGATGAAAGTATTAAAAGTGAAAGTCCGTCCCGTAAACGAAGACGCTTATCACGATCGGGTCATCACATTGAGCTAAATACGCAACCTGCATCTCCACCAAGAAGATCTCCTAGACAGCACCATCTATCAGCTTCCCATCACAATCTTCAGGTAACGTGCTACTCGTCTAAAATGATGAAAGCAATAGACTAACCACATTTTTCTTTTAGCCCTTTCATATGCAAGGAAGTCCTCCAATTCGTCGTCCCCGTTATAGAGACAGAAATGATTTCCAACACCCTCATCATCAACCTTTCTTACCCAGTCCCCCACCTACGACGCATCCCCATCCTCATCAGTCAACGGTAATGATGGATCTAAACCAGGTGACTTCTAGTATTTAATTTGGAATTACTCAGTATTTTGTTTAGGTATCGGTGCCCATACCTGTCAACCATGAAGCAGTCTGGAGTTATACACCGCCTCATATTTCACTTTGCTCAGCTCCGCCTGGTGCTCCACCTCACATGCACAGCTGCCACGTACATAACATTTACCCGCCTCCCCATCAATTAATACCTCAACAGTATCCCAATTGTTTCCCACCTCAGGGATATGGAGGATTTACGAATACTCCTAATGCGTTACCTGTTTCAAATCAACATTATCCGCATTCACATCAACATTTACCCCCACAGGTAAGTTCTTTTACTCAAATTGTTGTTTGGACCCTTACGCCTTAATTAATACTAACAGAATCGTCAATTATTTTGCCGTTAAATAATTAAAGACGATTTTAGGGTTTTGCGGATCTATGTTTATATGAACTTTTAGTCATAAAATATGCCAAAGAATTAGCCTCTACTGTATTTACATCATATTTAGGACCACCCTGCAAAACACTATGCGTCACCTGGTATCCTTGAAACAGAAATGAAGTTTTGACATTTTCTTAATATTCACATGCAACTCTCTTCCTTTACCCTGATGTGATAAAATAGGAAAAATGAATAAATAATGATAGTGTATTATGCATCAAATGCTAAACTATTTTTCAAAGAATTTTAAGTGATTGTCTGAGAAAAATGACCTTTTGACGAGGTTCGTATACGATTTTATTCACGATCATCATTGTAATCATTTTCTTAACAAACATTAAATAATGTTAAGCGCCATCTGTAACATTGCCCTAGTTAAACTGTTTGTCGATAATACAGATTTGGATATTACCTATAATTAATATTGAAAGTTTGAAAATTTTAGGTTTAAAAATGTCCCATCCCATAGTGAAGAATTTCAATCTACGCCCTCTGAAGTAAGGGAAAGTGCAGTACAAAATTTACTCCTTGAAAAAAGCATAAAACCCACATATTTTTGATGTGTATAAAGAGTGATGCGCAGGAAAGGGTATAGATGCTTATTTTAATGAGCTGAGAAGCCGTCAACGTCAACATGATCAACATTAAATATTAATTATTGTGTCAGTTTTATCCCCCCTAATACTAAAACGTATAGCGATCTTTTTGGGTTACAGGTGTAAATTGGGTGACAATAGTGTGACAGTATTATAATCGGTGTAAAGATGTCAATAATGAAAGATTTGTTTTCCAAATGCAGTTAGGTAAAGTGACTAAACAGCCATTAGGTGTAATACTATAGCAATCCTTAAAAAATATTATCCGTCAAAGATAAAGTCAATTTCTACTCCCCCCCCCCCCCCCCCCCCCCCTCTGATCTCGAAAAGGAGTCGCACAGAAAAGTTATAGTTTGTACAAAACAATTCATTTGAATGACACCTTCCATTAGAATAGAACATTAGAATTGATTAGTTTAGTAACGCTTCCTTAAAAACGACTTACTTCAGGCACCTTAGCACACGCGTTGAGACTGTACCCTCTTTCTTCGCAGAAAAGTTGAAATTGTGCCCATACTGAAATCTCGGACCATTTTCAGCACACCGAAATAAGAAAAATACAACGTTTTACAATGCTTGTTAATTTTGTTTATTAGCCTTTTATTATCATGGCAACTACATTACTTGTATATAATTTGTATATAATACCTTTGTATTCTTTAATTTTCTCGTTGAATTGTCTAGTCAAATACATCTTGAGATCCGAAAATTTTGCTTTAGAAAATCGACACGATTTTCGTCGCATCAAATACTGGTATCTGCAGTATGCAAAAATTACCAACAATTTTCGAATCTCTTGTTGCATTATATATGATTATTATTGCTTTCTGCCATAATTGAGAATCCCAATAAACTATAATAATTCTCATGATGAAATAACCCAACACATACCCAGGCAGGAATTTCACTTTACCACTGAGGAATCTAAACAGTAATGATCACTCCAATCTAACAATTAATTTCATTAACTCAAGTTTGAGTTTTATATAACGTGTCCAGTGGAAGTTTTTCAACTTCAAAAATCAATGTAAAAAAAAACTACATGGTTTTTACTTATTTTTATTTCAATAAAGTATAGCATTATAAAGCGGATGTCAAACAGTTGCGAGCGCCATCCATTAGTATATCAGCAACTAAAATGAGGTTAGTAATGAAATATTACTAACCTTGAGAATCTACTTCACTCCCTCCTGGAGAAACAAGTGTTGTAATATGTAACTTTCTCATCCTTTAAAATGACAATTATGAGACAGTATGATCGTGAATAAAAGAATTTTTTGTTTGCCATTCTAATTTGGGCCCAGTGGTGTAGCGAAGGGAGGGGGGCGGAGTTATCTACGTTGCGCCACTGTTTGAACCATTATCTTACATCCCGCCACTTTTAGAAGTATAATTAAATGTTGGGAGATTTTTGCAGAAAGTTCTCATCAAGGGAGCCACGATTCTGCCTTGGTTTTACTTGTTTTTTTGAGTTGAGGTACGTTTTTTCGACTCATTTTTTATGAAGAAAATGTCAGTTATGTTTAACAAGTTGTATTAAAATGTCTCAATATGGTTTGTTTGTAGCTAACGATGGACAAATTGCTAATTTGCTGAATGAAAATTTAAATATCATATTCCCTTCAGATAAAAATTGTCACATCTAAAACTACCTTGTTTGAATATCAGGAAATAAATTCGATTTGTTGTACATACTATTAAACACGTCTGAGGAAGGAACTCTAACTTATTTTTATTTTTTCCAGCGACCAGATTCATTAGAAATGGAACTATTAAATGACCACCACCCCCACACTCATACAAGTTTACATCCCACTCCATCTCTTCATGTCCCCTCCTTACAAATGTCTCCGCCTGCGTCAATATTTATGCCAGCTGACTCTCGTGGTAACCAACTCGAGCTTCTTCATATGCGCACTCGGCAGCATCGCAATGCAAGATTACCTCCGCCACGAACACGTTGGCATCATAATGGTCCATTGATGCCTACAACTGCACAGTATTCGGGCTTCCTTTTACATTTTCTGTAAGTAATTTGTTATAGGAACGCTGTATGGCCCATCATTTCGTTTTAGTCATTTATTGATGGACAAAAACCAAGCAGATTAAAATAAATTTTTGGAAAGGTTAATTGATTGAATGTTATTATACCTACATATTATTATTATTTCTGTCTAATTTACTCAGTGTATCAACCAGGGCAATGTTTTCCAACCCGCCGATGTCTCCATTCAGTCAAACAGATCTAAGCAGTTCCGATTCGACAGAGACAGAAAATTATGAAGCGTTGCTCAATTTGGCAGAGCGATTGGGCGAGGCCAAACCACGTGGCTTGGGAAAATTGGAAATTGAACAGCTTGTTAGTTACAAATTTAACGCTGACACCCATCAAGGCGATCAAACGTCGTGCGTTGTTTGTATGTGCGATTTTGAAGCTCGTCAACTGCTTCGTGTATTGCCATGCTCACATGAATTCCATGCTAAATGCATTGATAAATGGTTGCGGGTATGTATTTTTTTATCTTAATCTTTTGAATGTTTATACTTATTTAGAATTGTATTGAGTGGGTACATTGTTCAACTTCTGATATATTTATAGATTTTATGTTTGGGGTTGAAGTTCTGTTTGCCAAAATGTTTAACGTTTGTGGAAAAGGGTGTTGGGTGTTGTTGCATTACCGTTAGGTAATTCCGGATTAATTTGCTATATGCCATAAAGCCATAAAGAATTTGATTGGGCTCAAAGGACCAATGACTTTTAACTGTGTGATCTACGGGCGTCCTAAAAATCTGTAATTGGTCTTAAGATTTAAATTAAGACTGCTTCTTTTGAGGCCTCATGTCTTAATCGGATGCTATTTTCTGCATCTCATTTAATCATCTATCGGTAATTACATTTGCCTAATTTGCCGAATAATATTTCTAAATTCATCATTTAATTAACACCCATCTTTTGGAATTTCTAAGGTCGACCAAAGGTCTCTTATCAAACTGATACCAGAGTAAATTTGCATGGCCTTGCAGCGTTAATGCACATTTTAAAATTAACATAAGAAATTAAAACCGTCTAATAAGACTTGACAGAGCTGAAATTCTAAATTCGCCTCATCTTCTGAATGACAAGAGCTTTTGGATGCAATAAAAAGAAAGGCAAATGAAATATCTTGACGTGAATGGTTGCAAACGGCGAATTAATTACAGCTTTTGTTTGCCGTAACGGCGTGTGAAACTCTAGAAATTAAATAAATTACTTTTACCTTCTACCTTTACCTCCTAGAACCAACATAAATACTGGGTGTTCACGTACCAGGTGGTCATGAAAGTATTGCAAACTTCAAGGCGGAAAATAGGTGCTTTGTTACAATTTATGACATTGGTTTACAAGAGGCGATGGTGTTTAAATTTTTTGAAAAAACAAATTTTAGTTTTTACTCGATTTTAAAAAACCCCTGTAGATATTTATTAAGTTCACTACAGTTTAACTGTAGGAATAGCGCAACTCTTTTCCCATTTAACTAAAATTCTATCTTTTTACCGTCTCTCAAATCCCCATGTTACTAAATGTAGTAACCTTTATCTAAAAATCTATAAAAAAAGGGTAAAAGATGCAGTTTTGGTTAAATTAAAAGTTCTGGGGCATTGGGTAAAAAGTAACATTTCTGTTTTTTTTAATAGAAACATTGTCGCCATTATGAAATTTGGTAGTTTCATATTAGTGACTGCGCCCATTCGAATGACGTTAACGAATTTTTTTAGGCCTTTTGGCAAGTGAAATCTATAAATATCCATGTAGTTACTTTTATCTGGGACACCTTGTATCGTCTCTGCTTGCATTTCACCTCAATCCTTTCTCATTTACTTTATACTGTACAAAAAGTTGAATTCAGCAAATTGAATACACATTCAAGAATTTGGATTGTGTATGTGTAACACGTAACTAATCCATGTTGATTACTTACTTTGCTAAAACTAGCAATTTGAAACGCAAATCATAGCACCAGTTACCACAATGTTAAGGTGGTGGATCTTCTAATTTACTTGTTTCTGGATATCCATCCTATAGCTTCCATAGCTTAACACTCGAAATTATAATATCTATAATAGCCCACTTTGTTTTTATACAGTTGAAATATTACAGATGTCATAGCATAGTGGATTGTTTTCAATAGTTTGCAATATTCGTATATAAAAGAAACGCTCGTGCAAATATATGTGTTTATTTTGTAGCTTTGGTGGCGAAAGGTAGTCAACACGAGACGATGGCCTCTCTTATCAACCTCTTTAAATCCAGATCGAGCTGAAGTGAATTTTAATTTTATCTTTTGTTAACAGTCCAACAGAACATGCCCAATATGTCGTGGGAACGCCTCAGAATATTTCAACAATGCGGAGTAGTGCGGCCACAAGGAAATTTAGTAATACTATACTTGGTAGCTGTAAATTTATTACAATATTAATTCTACAAATCTTAAGAGTTTTGTGCAGTGCCATTAGTTGCCAGTAATAGCTTTAAATTGTCGCCAATAAATGTTTCAATGGTTTTCTTTTTATCTTAATAATAGTCATTATGGTAGATAATTAAGCTTTGTACTTGGTTTTATAAATAATTGCAACACATTTCGTGCGTCAATGTGCACCCGTACTTTTTAAGTGTATCTACCTCCAAAGGCGTTACATTAGCTTTACACCAACTTTATTTTAAGACTAATAAGTGTGCTTGGATGTTCTAATTAAAAAAGTTGGTATGAAATTGTTTTGTTTTATTTTTTATTTGGTGAATGTGTAATGCTTGCCCTTTCCGCATTATTAGTGTGAATGTATTTGTTATGGATTGTTATTAGTTTTAATTATTTGATTCTCCTTATTGTTAATCAATTATTGTTATCGGTATTGCAGATTAGGTCTATTGAGTTACTATTCCATTCAGATAACGGAAACTAGCCTGGAAATGTCAATGAATTATAAGTGCAGTAGTAACTCATTTTCAATGTTAGCAATTGAAATATGTGTTAACTGCCAATAGTTACACTCTATTTTTTAAACTAAAGTTAGGTTTATTTGCTTTGTAATTAGCATACTTTCTGTTGTATATTATTTACACTAAATGTTTACCTAACGTAATGCGTTTCTAGATTTTCCAATTAGTCTGTCTCATCCATCCGTACACAACTTTTTCCCAAATACAAATCGTATTTTAAATATAAATACTTATATATGTATACAGAAAGTATTTTAAATTGAATTTAATGAATGTAATAGGTGTGCCTTTGTAGTGTACAATTCATTATTAAAGAGTGTACTATTTCAGTTTTGCTATAAGCAAATAGTCAAAAATCTATTTTCTATTCATTGCCTCACTTAATTGAAGAAGCTCTTATAAACAATGAAGTTGTACAATTTCAAATGCTTTTATTCGAAATTGTTCTTTGGTGTTTATGAAATAAGTTTTGCTCCAAAGGGTAAATCAATAATAATGAGATTTTCACTAGTTTATTATACAATTACAAAAACACCAAAAAAAGTGTGCAATGTACAAAATGGCCTTGTATTTGCTTATTGTTTTTTGTCTGTGTACCTCTACCTTAATGTCAACTACTCAAAAATTGTTTTTATTTGGAATTTAAAATTTTGTTTAATGCAAATTTGTTACAAATGTTATTATCCTTGCCATTGTTAATTGTCATTTGACATATCTACAGTCACAAAGTGCAATATAACACGTAACATTAATGTTTTCATCAGAAATAGCAATATTAACTCTTAAGACATTCACTTTAGTAATTGCAGCAGTAATCAAACTTTACAGTGTATTTTGTGTATGTGAACACCTACGTGATACTTTTTGCTTTTAGTGAAATTTAATATTTATGTATTTATAGGAGCTTGTAGTGCTATAAACTAGTTCTTATTTCAAATAAAATGTTCAACACAACTTTTGACACATTGACCATAGAGAACCAACTGTAATTGCAACATTGGGCATTATTATTATTATTGTTACTTGGAACCATATACATTGTACCCAAGATAAGAATGTCAGGATTTCGGAAATCATAGAAGATACAACCATGGTCAAATTAAAGAAAAGTTGCGCAACTAAAGTTATTATCATGTTTTAAAAAAAACTGAAAAATTCCGATTCAGAAAATAGAAAAACGGAAATTTGCCGTTTTCGTTTTTATTTTTTCCTGGTATTTGCGCAGTTGCAGAAAAATAAGAAAAAACTTTCTCATTGCCACTTTTTGAATTTTACAAGACAGCGTTGAAAGATTTTTAATATAACGTTTTGTGTCGAAGAAATCATCGTCAACTTACTTTATTAAGTCCGGTAAAAAAAATACAGACTGTATTTAGTAGCATTTTGTACTACAAATACAATGATATATGACACACACACACAAAACAACAGTTTGAAACTATTGGTTTCAATATGATGGTGCACAATTAAGGCTCATCCTGGTGAACTAACAGAATTGCCAACTTTTGATTTTTTTGTGTGCTGTACATTGTTATATTGGTAATAAAAAATGCTACTCAATACAGTGTACTTTTTTACAGCCCACATAAACAAATAAAGTTGATTTCTCGGAAATGAAACATTATATTAAAAATATAAAAACTGTGTTTTGTAGAGCTCAAAAGTTAGCAATGAGAAAGTGATTTTTATTTTTATTTAGCTGCTCAAACAACAGGGAAAAAATAAAAACCAAATCGTCAAATTTTGCTTTTTCTGACATGTCTCAAAGAAAGGAACCGTTTCCGATCAACTACTGCCCTTCTATCTGTCCTCTTATCAAAGTACGGGATGGAGGGGGAGTGGAACTAGTTTTATACTTCATGGTACTCTAAGATCGGATTGTCGGAAGAGGGTACAAAGGGCGATTGAGACGTCTGCAAGAAATATATCCACTGATGATGTCAAAACAAAAGCTATTTCGGTTTAAAAAAATGCACAAGTTTACGACCAATAGAAATGCAGCATCACGGGTTCACGACGCATAATTTATGAAAATCAAAGTTTCCATAACAATGACAGATCTAATATTTATTAGTTTTGACAGCTGCTGGGCTGGGTGATTCGTTTTCTTGGTGAATTAATCCAAAGAGTATACTTTGATTAATCATAGGATTCCAATCATATATTTCTCTTATATTAATATATGATTCCAATCTGCGATCATCTTGAATAAATTTGACAGTGACACTCCGCTGGAACGTGTTACCATGACTGCGCATGCTTTGAGGTCGCTGACTTCGTTACCTGCACACAATAAAACCCATCGCCTCATAGGCGTAGAGAAAATAGTGTATGAAACTCGCATTTAATGGCTATGAAGACATATTCGTTACGAAACTCCCCAAGGCTCGTTTCGTAATTCTCGGCGCTATGGCATTGAGCCGAAAAACATTAGAACACAAGCGTCACCTTACAAAGCAGAGATTAAGTCGCAGGTAGCACAATAAAAAAGGTATACTTAACTAAATTAAACCAATGTTATTTTAATTATTTTATCTGTGTATGCGCCCTAACGTCTAGTCCTAGCCTAGGACATTATGTTTCACTTTACCGTCAATGCCAATTAATTGTCAAAAATCGACCATGATCCCAACAAGCGTAAGTTATATCCTTTATTCATTGGTTATATCATTGGCCCGTATGAATAAAAGTAAGCAAATGCTTATACTTGCAAAATTCAAAGTCAATACTCGTAACTGCCCCTTCATACACTTACGAGTATATTTACTTTGAATTTTGCAAGTATTAAGCATTTGCTTACTTTTATTCATACGGCCCATTGTATAGTGTAACCACGAACTTATAAATTAAGATGGACTGCTGATCAAACAGTTGCATAGCAGAGACTTGCTATAACACAAGTCTCTGTTGCATAGAGGTAGAAATGGCCCTAGTATGGATGGGCGCCGCCATGATGTACACATTTTAGTTATTTTCTAGGGGAATTTTCCTAGTGCTCAAGTTTTGAGACTATTGCAGCCTTGGAAAATGACATGTGTCACAGTAATTTATTTAGAAAACGTGAGGTTAATGCTTGCTTATTAGTTGATTTGAATTTCGCGCCAAGTGAGTGCACATCATGGCGGTCCCCCACCGTTCCCCGGCGTTATTTGTTAATTCTCTTATATACATGGTTAATTCAGCATTAGCAGTCCATCTCAATTTATAAGTTCGTGTATGTAACCCTCCTTCCTTAGTCTTTTATTTCAATGGTAAGGATAGATAAAGTGATTACTTTAACCGTAAGGGTAATAACGTCACAGATGAGTGTGCATTCTGATGACATCTGTCAATCTTTTTCAAATGCACGATATGAAATGACGTCCTGAACATATATATGACAATTCTGTTTCTATAGCAACGATCGCGACGGCAGAACCTAAGCTTGCTTTTTGACGTCGCTAAATTAAATTCAGAATAGCCAGGGTCAACATTTTTTTTATTGTACCTAACTGAAATCGAGAGATTTTGTTATTAAAAAACGATTAGAAAAGAATTGGGTGCAAAATATTGATATTTACGTCCGCTGTAAGCACATTAAAATCAAAGGGTCGGCGCGAAACAAGGAGTTGCTTTCGAGTCGCCTTTGGAAGTTCAAGTTAAATACAGTTTCCCATGTAAACAAAAATTTCAAAGGTGACTCGACAGCAACTCATTTTTGATCGTATAGTATAGGAATGTTTCTGGCTACTGACGTCACGCGGGGTAGTCTCGCGCACAGGTACCTTTACTTGCTTCGCGCCGACTCTTGATTTTAAAGTGCTTACAGCGGACGTAAATATCAATATATTTTGCACCCAATTCTTTTCTGACCTTATTTTAACAAAATCTCACGATTTCTGTTAAAATAAAACATACCAAAAATGTCGAACCTCCCTATTGTCAGAAGCTTTAGATTTATAGGTCTTTTGCTATAAAATAAAGTTTTGATGTTTATTATACACGACGATAAAAGTAAACTAACCATCCCGTGAAAGTTAAAATCACTCATCTTTCGCTCAATGGTTAAAATATCCCCTTATATATCGTCTTGTACAATAAATAACAAAATAATTCCCCTGTCACAGAGGATAACTGTACGGGAAGTCAAGCTGTTTATCTATATGGTCATGATAATACATTTCCTCTTTATACCGTAACATAGAACGTTAACCTTTTGTGCATTTAAATTGATGACACTATTTACTGTTATTGACTATAATGAAATTTCAGTTCTTAAACCCACTACATTTCCTTATGACCCATGTAAATCTTATTTCTGGTTTCAATAGGTAAATAGCTTGATTACACATTACCACCCATCATGCATGACATTCCTGTGTAAAAGAGAAACAAGATACATAACAAACAAATAATATATTTAATATGTTTACATAACAGTCTCCTGTTTCATACAAATAAATAGTCTCACTATTACAGGTAATGACTAATAATATATGGCTATTCACAAAGGTGTATAATGAAGAGGTTTCCTCGGTACTCATACCCAATTAAATCTCGCTTATTCAATAATTCCTCTTCATCTTCATAACTTTAGCCATAGACAAATTTGAATTTCATAACATTTTTATACTGAATTTGATGAAAGTAAAGCCACTACAATAAATTGAAAGATGATTATTACATTCAAATGCATAGGTATCAACAACGCTATGTGAAACAGAAATGTGTGTATTGTGAGCGATTATGGAAACAATGAATTAGTTTTGAGTACAAACATATAGTGCTCGAGTAGATGCGATTACGCAAAAGCCTTCAAATTGAGCTGCTAAGTGTCTTCAAGTATATTTTAATTTGATGCGAACATAGTACATTTTTAAGAAAAACATCAGTAAATGATATCATATCAAAATTGCATGCTTTAACGACAAAATTGGGATAATTGACAAAATTTATTCGTTAAGTTATTTATCACAGTACAGACGCGTAATACTAATTGTAATTAAAAAAACATAGCTATCGTGCATTAAACCACAATGTCTATATACTTGTACTCTTTTTGTAAAATTTTGATTTCAGATGGAAAATGGTTTATTGTGCTTGGCAATTTTTCTCTAAAATAACAACTGATTTTGCAGACTTCACAGAATAAGTTAGTGTCATACATATATTACTTTATAATTAACAAAAAATATCAATATTCATACAACCTAATATTTTACGAGTGATACATACACAATAATTACTATAGCAAGGTTTGTACCAAATACAATAACTTTGACCACATGATCAGATACAAGACAACATAACCTTATATGATTAGCAACACGAGGACTTGGCAGGTTCCGCTTCTATTAAATTAAAATCCATACCGTTAGGTCTAGTAAAACCAGTTTTGATGCCGTCCCAACCGTCTTCAACTTTGTATTCTCCAGATTGTATTCGATTATAAACCTCTTGTGTAACAGATCTAAAGGCCTCTTCGACATTGGTGCCTTTTCTTGCTGAAGTTTCTATGTGATGTAATCCGTTTTGATCGGCAAATGCTTTGGCTTCCTCTTTTGAGACTTCCCGATGACCCCCATTGCTTACGAGATCTAATTTACAACCTACGAGAGCAAAGATGGGACGATGCGGTTCAATGTGTCTCTTAGCCTCCGCCATCCACAAGGGGATGTGTTCGAAGCTCGCTCGATTACATATGTCGTACACCAACAAAGCGCCCACCGAATTTCTGTAGTAGGATTTAGTTATCGATCGAAATCGTTCTTGCCCGGCAGTATCCCACAATTGTAATTTAACACGAGTTCCATCCTTTACCTCAATTAACCTAGCAAAGAAGTCAACACCGACAGTGGGATCAGACAGCTAAAACAGAGGGGGGAAATTAGTGGGCTGCCTTTGTTTTGTTGACATTACCTCTGCAAATTTGCCATCCGTAAAGTATTTGAGCAGAGAACTTTTTCCTACAGTACTGTCGCCTATTAAAATTAGACGGAATTGGTAATCGAATATAGGCTCTACCATTTTAAACCCTCATTCCGTAAGAGAAATTATTCCTATTATAACAATTCTTTAAAAACGAAATCAACACTCGACACTGAAAAAATTGACAATTACGACATTGGCGGAGTGTGAAGGGAGGGAGATATCATGTGTTTATCTGCTTGTCGGTAATGTAGGCAATGTTTAAACCCATACAACTTGTCCGGGAAATTTTAAATATTTAGGGGTGGTTTGATGCTGCCCCGCCCTTCTATTTATACGATACAATTTTTGTGATGGGTAATGATTTGGGTTTGTGCGATAAAATAGGCAATAAACTTTCAGAATTAGGAAAATGGTAAGTCAGTTCCCATTTATAATTTTTAATTTACTTTACCCTACACTTTCAGGAAAGTATGGCAGAATGTAATTTTAGGTCAAGTCTTAGCTTTGCTACTGTGTGCAATAAATACACTATCTCATCTCATTAATTCAAGTGCCATGTTGGTCTTACCTACTGGCCAAAGTTTCCCTCATTACATGCTTCTGTTTGTCATTTATACTAGCTGGCTTGCATTTCGTAAAGGTGATCGAGGCTTGATATCAATATTAAAAGCACGAGGATGGCGATACATACTGCTTTGCTTAATAGATGTGCAGGCAAATACCCTTATGAATACGGCTCACCAGTTCACCACCTTATCAAGTATACAGGTTGGAGAAAAAGATTTATTACTGCATCTATAAATAAAATATATACCTTTCAGTTACTCGGGTGCGTAGCAATACCTGTAGCATTGGCACTAAGCTGCTTAGTGCTTGGTGTTCGTTATCGCATGGTGCACATATTGGCTATATCTGTTTGCCTTATGGGAATTGGCTGCCTTGTTTGGGCTAATACAACTGATACATCATTTACCGGTACTTTATTCGTACTCTCTCTCCCATTGAATCTAAATAGGGGAATTTCTGGTGTGCTGTTATACAATTCATTCACCATAAAGCAGTTGTTCATAGCCCACTAACCCAATCTTATACAGGATGTAATAAATAAGAAAACCCACTAAGCAAAGTTAGGTACAGTACGTTTTTAAATGGAATTGTAAGTTATGAGTTTAATAACAGCAAAGTAGGTGTCAGTTTGTGGTACCTACTAGTTAGATCTGCGCCCCGTTTAAATTACATTTGCAAAATCGACTTCTCAAGTTTTACACAGTTTTTTTTTTAAACTTATACAATCAAAATTGAAAAATTATTGTATGCAATAATGAAGTTTGACACATAGCAATCTAGATACGAGTATGTTTCAATTTAAAATGTCATTATTAAGATTAACGCAGAAATTATTTTTTACTTTCCTCATTAGAAAGGCAAATCACGTTTCCTTCACACTTTTTAGAATCGAAAATAGTTGTTTCTAAAGTAGTTTCAGAAGAACAATCATACACTGCCGACAATGTTAATTTTGAGAATTGAACATCTTTTGTTTCATCATGGCACACTTAGGTTCAGAAAACAACGTTTTTTTTCGACTTGGTTTTTCCTAGGGTTTTTCTCTGAAATTTTTTTATGGAATGTGTAAGTTTGTTTATGTCAGTGGAAAATTTGTAGTTTTGGCTACCCAAAAGGTATAATTTGTTTAGGGGGGTGCCATTTCAAATTTTTAAAAAATGTGCCATTTGGCGAAAATCAATCAAAAATTTTATTTTCTCGATAAAGTACCTAAAAAAATTATGAGACTGTGAAAGAGGTGTTAATTAAAGTTAGGGGTATTTCTGGTTGTGTGTAACTTGCATAGAAAACCTAACCTTAGGTTCTATGGGAACTTATAGGTGACCGACGCGCACATGGCAAGTCTAACCACGTACGTACTATTGGTTGCATATCCATAACAAGTTTCACAAAAAAGTGGCACAAGTTTGCGAAAAGCACAAGTCTATGTTTAAAAACAGCTGACATATATACAGTACGGTCTCAACCAAAATAGGGCACATGGTACATACGCAGACTAAAAAAACGTAAAACAAATACCTACTGTGCATGTCCAGACCCTGCACATACTTTATTTGTGAACCAATCCTTTTGAAATTTTAGGGTGGGATTCTTCTTATCTTTGAAACGAAAATGAGTTTCGAAGTTTTTTGTTGGGACATTTAAAAACAAAATTTAAAAGTTTTGACCGTTAGAATTAAAGTAGGCACTAATCAGTAAAAACACGGAAGAGGTAGGCCATCAGAAGTTCCCCTGTCGGCACGTTGCTAAATCACCTGTTATTGTACTAGGTACCTATACATACGTACAACCTATGTGCTATATAATTATGTTTTTTAGGTAAAAATCAATTAGTGGGAGATATGTTGTGTTTAGGAGGAGCAGTTTTATTTGCAATTGTTACAGTTTTACAAGAATTAGCAGTAAAGAAAACTGACGTTGTGGAATTTTTAGGATTGTTGGGACTATTTGGGAGCATTGTCAGCGGATTACAAATGTAAGTACATAAATAATGGGCGATCAAAAATGAGTGGCGGTCGAGTCGCCATTATGGAAGTTCAAGTTAAGTATGATTTCCCATGTAAACAAAAATTTGAAAGGTGACTCGACCGCAACTCATTTTCGATCGCATAGTATAACGGGCGTTCAATAATTGTTATGGTCAGATCGCCTGTGTTTGTCAGTTTTGTCACAAAAAAACGTGTTTAACCGATCTATCTTAATTTGTTCATATAGAAATCAAAAACAAACGAAAATATCACTTATTTGTGGCTATGGGAAAGAAAGAATAATTTAATTTGCAGTCAGCTACCTCTGTGGCAATCTTGGGATAGTGAAAATTAATTTATTGATTTAGATCCAAAATGGATAGACACTAGCCGAAAGAGTAGAAATTCTTGTAATTTATGGTGCCATTTTCCCTAACTCAAAGTTGTCACAAAGGTAACTGACAGCAAATTAAATTCTTTCTTTCCCATAGCAACAAATAAGTGATATTTTCATTTGTTTTTGCTTTCTATCTGAACAAATTAAGATAGATCGATTAAATCAATTAAATAAAAAGTTTTCTAATTTTCTCGAAAACGAATTGACCGATTTCAAAAAATCACACTTCGAAATAAAGGACTTCAAAAGACCTTTCAAACAAGCTACCTATTACTCGATACCAATTGTCGTTTAATATTTCTAAGGGAATAATCCCTGGGGGGGTAGAGGGTGAAAAGAGATGAAGTAGTTTTTGGCTGGTTTCGGCGTTTTTTCCTTTAATCAGTGATAAATCCGTGTTGGGAAGTTTTGAAATGAACACCCTGTATATGAATGCCTCACTCTTGCTACTGTATGATGATGACAGCGTTTTCGTCGAAACGCATTCGGTTTATTAAATTAATTGTGATTTTTGCGGTTTGTTTCAAATGATAATTTGAGCATCTGTACTATAGACTTTCTATAGGAAACTTATGGTGGGTTTATACAATCATTATCATTAGTTGACTATTAATAGATCATTAAGAAATAGCCAATAGAATCAAAGGTTTATTGTGCATCGCTAACCAACGAAACCATATACCTATATATTGGCTATTTCTTAATGATTTATTGATAGTGAATGATAATGGTTGTGTAAACCCACCATTAATGTTAAGTTTATCATTTCATGTTTATTTTTTAAGGGTAATTTTGGAAAAACAAGAATTACTAACCGATTCGTGGAAACAATATATAAATATTTTGACAACATTTTCTATTTCACAATTCGTATTTTGCATTTTATCATGCATATTCTTACAAAATATGGGAACCACTGCCTTACATTTATCACTACTTTCTGGAAACTTCTATACACTGGTGACTGGTACCGTACTTTTAAACTACAAGGTAAGTACAAATTGTGTGTTAAGGTTTACAAAAATAATCATGATGTATTGTTCTGTAGTGCCACGCGCTTTATTTCTTATCCTATTTACTAACAATGATTGGTGTTTATATTTACGTAATCAAGCCGACACCGTTTGCTGCTCAGTACTTGCCTTCCGATTCTCAAAGAACTCGAAATATTTCCAGCAGGTATAAGAACCGTAGATAGTAAGACCTCAAGTACCTCAAGCTGTAGCAGAACTGTTTTCTTTTTTCTATAGCCTGCAATTTCAAAATTATTTCCCTATACATTTTAGGCCAGAGTGTCAAATCAGAGAACATCATATGTCCCTGAGTCCAGATCACAATGGTCATATGCTTTCCACGTTTGGGACAATCAACAGTATGGATACGTTACCGATTACCATAAGCACAAATACCACCTTTACATCTTTTTATGGTAGTCACGATGTTCTCAACAATAAATTGTCTACAAGTACCGCTTAGGATTAAATTAAACTTTTGTACATTGTAAATAGGTGCATGTATAGCGGCGTACTAGAAGTTTGTATACTTAATTATTTATTACTGTTTTTACTAAAGGTATTATTAAATTATTGCAACCGTCCGGACGGATTTTCTTGAATTAGAATTTATATTCTGTAGTACCCTCCTCCTCCCCGGGTCCCACATAACTTTATTTCTGACCTTCGATCAGAACTATAATACCCTAAGAATAAAAACAAGTGTAAATTGTGCACAGGTCTTGTACAGATAAAGCACATTTTTTTAAACCGAAATAGCTTTTGTTTTGACATCACCAATGAATATATTTCTTGCAGACGTCTCAATCGCCCTTTGTGAGTACCCTCTTCCGACAATCCGTTCTAGATGTACTATGCGATCAAAAATGAGCTGTTGTCGAGTCACCTTTGGAATTTTTGTTTACATGGAAAATCGTACTTAACTTGAACTTCCCAAGGGCGACTCGACAGCATCTCATTTTTGATCGCCCGTTATAAGGGAATATACCCGATCACGATATGGAGGTCGAGGAGGAGGGCTATGGTTGGTAGAAATTAGTTGAGTTCCTTTTGTTGAGACCTTTCATTAGAATACCTACCATGAAGGAAAAAACTAGTTCCACTCTCCCCCCTCCACCCCGTACTTTGAGAAGAGGAAAAGGAATAATTTTTATTTGTTACGACACTGGCAGGTGTGCCTTGGTGACAAATTGTCACAGTTTTATTGAAAGTATTACCTGTCCTCTCTCTTTCCTAGTCTAAGAATAATTCAGCATCTATAGATCTGCGTTGCGTTGAGTGGCGTCAGAGCCGTTGCGTCAGGTAAGTATGTTCCTGCCTAGGCCTGCTGGACTTTAGATGCGGCCGGTCAGCATTGCTTTGATTTCAGCAAAGCCATGCGGTGTAGAATTTGCAAGTGCATATGGGGATGTATCATTAGCTCATAGGAGATGAGCAACAAGACGTAAGACTTCCGTTGGGAGACGGTGGGTTGTGGTCTGCGATGATCCATAGCTCGGCGACAGGAGTGCACCTTTCAATAAAATGCTTGACGAGAGCATGTCGTCTAGAACGTCCTCAGTGAAAGTTGGATATAAGTCGCTCGTGGCGTTTCGGTGTTTCTTGGTGGTGGTTTCCAGGTGGTCTATCCCATCACCGACGACGGAAGCTGCGGATGGCGCCTGGGTGCATTTCGTGGGGAGCGGTGCGCCGATGGAATCGTTCCGGTGGTGGCGGTAGACGTTGCTGGTGGTTTGTTTTTCCACGGTAGGGACACTTCGTGTAGTTTATATATGGAGACAGCACCGTATAAAGATTCATGGCAATTATACTGATGTTTCCCAAGTCCAAACGGCTATTCTCAGCCTTTTGCTTGGGGTATGGAAGACTTTCCCAAACTTAAGAGTACCTAATTATATACCTACTCTTTGTCCAAACTTAAGAGTTTTTCGGACCTGCTGTTAGGGTAGTAATCCAATATTTTAACACTGTCCCTTTCAACATGAAATAGTTTAACCCAGAGACTTGCTATAACTAGACTGCGCTTAACGTATCTAAGGTGTTGTCGACACAGTATGCAACACACAATGCACCGCGGGGCAAAAATCGCTGAGATGATATGCAATATAATGAAATAAGCTGTTATTTTAGATGTTCCGTTCATTAATCATTCTCGTGATTAGCTCGAATTAGTGAACAGATAAATTTCTTTTGCGAATAAACCAATGAACTTAGGTTAACTCGTGCGTATCAACATGTACTCTGTCGATAAAATTTTAAATAATATGCAGATTTTCAACGGATAAAAGTTTAAAGGGCCAATGGATTAGATTCGAAGAGAAAAATTTACTCCCACCATAGTGCATTTGCGGGGAATGAAGCCGATTTTAGAAAGGTACCGACGAAGGTGTTAAACAATAATGCAATACCGAGCGTTTTCGACTTTCCCATTCACTTAAAATAACGTAGAACTATTATTCGACATCCTTTACCAGCAAGATAACGGCAGTACCTATTTGCCTATTAGGTATAGACGTAACTAAGTACTTACTGGTACTAAGTATATTTCAGGTTTTGTTACAAGAAAAATAGCTAAGTCTGTTAAATGTTCCATATGTGCATTCGAGAGTCATTCAAAGCTTTTAACTAGAAAAAATCGTGGAGGATTGTTGCACGTATCAAGCGATGCATTAAAAATTTGCCAAATTGCTGAAAATGTGTTCAGGTTTTTCATTCAATCCACACCACACCGCGTTGTAAACAAAATGGTTATCAGCAGTCTAAGAAAAATAAATAACAGTTACAGCCCATTTGGGTTTTTGGATAGGCATATATTGAATCAAAATCCGCTAAATAATCATATCTTACTACTTACATCTTTAGTTTTAAGAGTATATTTTCCCATACGTGTTCACCACCAAAATACACATATAAATCAAATTAGGACTAGAGTAAGGCAGTTATATACCAATTTAGTTCAAATAAAATACCAATAAATTCGATTAAAACAGTTAACAGCTATATGTTATCTTTTTTTGCTACTAAAATTTAGAATAAACATGGCTAAAGCAAGCTGCAGAACGTACATACGTCTGCCCCGCGATGAACAGTTGGTTGCCTATCCTATCTTGACAACAGGCGTTTGTAGTAAAATCTACGTTACGCGCGGTCTAGTTATAACAAGTCTCTGGTTTAACCATAGACTAAATATACATTGGTCCATGGTCCAAGTAAATGGAGAAGTGCAGTGAAGGTTGGACGTAGTAGTAGCGAGCTTTCATTTCTCTCACATATTCTATGAAGGAAAGGTTCTTGTCAATTACGTAGAAAAATACTTGTCCAATCTACCTACTCTTTACAGACGCGTAAGGTCGGAGCAACCGAGCACCCTTTATATTATCGGTACATTTTTGGATTGCGGTGTGTCCTCAGACAAAACCAATGAATGGAAGGAGCATTAATCAAGTTGTATACCAGAGAGAGAGTGCGACGGAAGTCGGCCATTTGCAAAAGCCACTTATGAGTCATTTTTGTTGTGGCTGTTGCAGTGACATAAAAAGAATGGTTAGATTGTTTTCGTGTAATAGTTATTTACATATGAGTATGGTAAATCAAGGTTTACGTTAACGAGTGAGATGTGAGAGGAATTTCGAAACGAGTAACGTACGTAAACTGATTTGACATACAAATAATGTAAAACATTTTTTTCACTACTAGCGTCTGATGACATGATTATTAACCTTTTTTCCACTTGTAAAGTAGGCTTTCTCGACATTTGTTCAAAGTGGTTAATAATTTTTTATTATTAACTAGTAGTCAATAATGAGAACTGTCACGCTGTCACTTTTAGAAAACACAACCCGAAATTTCGCTCAATGAACGTTTAGACAAGTTCTCTAAAACGAATAATTGCCACCATTCGCAATTTCCAGAGAAATTACATACCTAAAATTATCACATTTTGAAAAAATTCGAACGAAATTACTCTTTGAAAAATCTCAATGACAGAACAAAATACGGCCTGTTTGACTTGTACTTCCACGTACTTGATTGACATGTTAAATTAAGAAACAAACAATTCTGTCCAACCGTTAACTCTCTTATCAATATAATATGTTAATTTAGAGGATTTCAAGTGCTAGTAGTGAAAAAAATAGTATATATACCACGGTAGAGAAGTCTATTATTGCCTTCGCACCTTACACCCCTCGGCGCAAGCGCCTCGAGATGTAATCTTGGTGCTCAGGCAATAATAGTGGACTTCTCTACCTTGATATATAATGTACTATTATTTCATACTGCTCTATTTCTATTAAAATACCATTTTGATTAGAATGTTGTAGGTACACGTTAAAATAAAAGCAAAAGTCGATCACTTGATTTGTTTGATCTGACAGTGGTTGGACAAATATCAATGCATACGTTTAGATGGATGTCAGTTGCGGTTGCTAGGCAAAATTTCCAGTCTGGTAAAAATTTTCAGTCTGGTAAAATACGATTTACCAGACTCAAATCAGTCTGGGAAAGCGGCGATTACTAGATAGTATGAAATAAAATTCTTTTTAGTCGATAGCCGGAAAAATGGCATATTATTGTTTTGTTTATGTCATCACAAGGCAGGTGATTTCCGTACTGTCCGGGAATCTTCATTCCCGTACAGTACGGGAAAATATCTATACTCTTGTGAGCATGAAAAAGTAAAAGAACAGTTATACACACAAATGCATAGTTTATTTTCTATTAATATGTACATTAATAGTACAATTATTGCAGTTTCCAATCAAATTTGATAGTCCAGTTGACTCTACTTCATAATTAATTGAACAATTCTTGTTTTGGAGATGGTGAACCCCTACTTGCTTAAATCTTTTACCATTATGGTATTTGAAGAAAAACCTATTGCACTCAAAATTGGATGGTCGAACGGTTGCATATTTACGGTATGCTCCTAAATAAGTGCCGTTTACTATAAACGACCGTGGTTTATTGGCTGTGTTGCATGGAATCTTCACCAATAGTTGTGAACCCAAATCCTCAATGTCCGCAAGCTTTAAGTTACATAACTCCTCTCGCCGACAGGGGCCATAAATTCCGAAAATTACCACAACCTAAAAAAATTAAGTTATAATCTTCAGGCCTTTTAATTAAAATCTTACTTTAGCCATGAGGTAAGTATCATTTGGAGCGTTGATCATAAATTCTCCGATTTGTTCGTTGGTGAAGACTTTCGACTGCTCTTTACTTGATCTATATTCCATAAAACGTTGATAAGCATTTTCATACTTTTCCCTCGATTTAGTTGGCAACAGACTTAGAGTAGCTTCATTGACTGCTTCCAAAACTTCATCAGGTGGTGTTACACAAAATAAATCTTCATCAAAATCACCGTCGATATCCATTTTATACTACTAACTAATATTATAAATTCACACATTCACACAAACGAAAAAATTTTCGATTTGTTTACTTCATGTCCATGGTAACGTTCAAACAATGCATGCTCGGAAAACAAACTTGATGTTTGCATCTTTTAATTATTGTAAATAAAAAAAAGGCGCCGCCCGGGTTCGATCCGCGCACCTATCTCTACAAGCATAGACCAATGACATTATACCAAATGACAATTGGAGAAAATTAATTTAGTTTGAAATGGTATTTTTGGTGTTTAACTATTCGCTATCGACTAAAAAATAGTATGTATAACACGTAGGAAAAGTATATTCCTGGACTCTGATAGTTGTAAGCCTCGGCTAACGCCTCGGCTTACAATCACTATCATCGTCCAGGAATATGCAACTTTTCCTACTTGTCATACAATCTACTATTCTACGACTGTAAGGTAGGTACGCCACTGGAACAGGAAACAACTGTCCGCCATTTGCAAAAGCCATCCCGGTCCAGAGACATGGAGAGAGGAGATAGCGCATGAAACTGCGCGAAGTGACAAAACAAGGGGGCTGCCATTTTGACACCCATTGAAGCGCGAAATTTGAACAGGACTATAAAGGTTTACTGACGTAACCCAGAGACATCTAACGCAATCTTCATACACTACACTCTATTCGGCAGCAGCTCCGTAGGAAGAAACTAATATCTCAATCCAAATGAACAAAAGAAAATGCCAGTGACGTTGACGTTACAAAATAAACACTTAAACCTCGAAAAAAGCTCTCCTAAACACGAACACAATCTAAAATAACACCACTATAAACACAACATGACACAACGGGTGTAAAAATGGCAGCGCCCATGAGGTCGCACCCTTTCTTGGATGCGCACTCGTCGATCAGCGATCTCCTCTCTCCATGTCTCTGTCCCGGTCGCACGTATATTGTTGATATTCTCCTTCTGGTATTCTTTATTCATTGGACAAAACACAGAACTCCAAATTCTGTCTTCGCTGGCCCAGCCAGCCGGGTCTCAACTCACTTGCAGATGTGTTCCACACTGACTCCCTGTACTGCGCAAACGCAAGCGCGCTAAAATTTGAATTTGCTTTAACGTGCCACCGTTTGTTTTGTTTATAATACCAGTTCCTGCTGACCAAATGTCGCTGTATTTTCGGAAAGAATATGTTCTTCTTCTCGAATTAAAGCCTTCGGTCACTACTGTGAATTCCAGTTAAATACATTATAGCGCCAACTTGAAAGCAAACCTCTACTTTAGCTATCAGTCATGATCCTTGTAGTCTGGTTTACTGTGATTCGTTCAGCACCGAACTCTCTCTTTACCATAGGTCAATGTTGGTCTGTAACGTTATTGCTGTAAGTAAAAACTCTTTCTAATTAACTATTACCATTGAATAATAAATTCAGATTTATTATTCAATGCTATTACGGTACTTACCGAAGCAGTGTCCTAATATCGCCTTTGGCATATTCTATGACCATGCACTCCAAATGTAGATAACAACAAAATTCATTTTGATAACATGGCATTTTCATATACCTACTACATATAATAGGTAAGCAGGTAAGGTAAATTATCTTCAATTATAACGTTTGCAGGTTTACACTTGACAGCTGTACACAAATTCAAATTTTAGCGCGCTTGCGTTTGCGTAGTACAGGGAGTCAGTGTGGAACACATCTGCAAGTGTCTCAACTCCTCCTGCGTGACATTTTGTTAAATCTTCGAATCGTTAAACTTTTTGTGCCGTTGTGTGTTAATGTTACCGATTTTAGGACTTCAAAAGAATTTTTTTTATCTGCTAAACATGTCGGCAAAAGTTTCATTAGAAAACGTAAAACGACAGGCAAATGAAGCCCAAAAAACCATTACCCAATTAAAGGATGAGGTTAGTTTAATAAGGTATAGAGTATAATTAGATCATTGTGGAATATTCTATCTAGTTGCAGATAATCACGGAAGCATACAACACTTTAAGATGCCATCAATTGCGAGAAGAAAATAAAAAACTTTTATTGGCAGTAGAAGCTACGAAAAAAAATTTGGTGAATTTGGAAATTAAAAATGGTGTGAAGCAAGTGGGGATTGTCCTCAACAAATCCGCAAAGATCAGCGACACCTGTAAAGAGATACCCAAGCAGCAAGCTGCTGTTGCAGAGAAAAATGAAAAGAAAAGTGCAAGTAAGAAGAAGACCGAGCAGGTTGCAAAACCAAAGAATGACAATGCCAAAGATTCCGAAGAAATTATTGATGTTGGTCGTTTGGACTTGAGGATAGGCAAAATTGAGCATGTCAAGAAACATCCCGATGCAGACAGCTTGTACGTTTTAAAAATTAGCTGCGGTGAAGATCAGCCAAGGACTGTATGTTCAGGTCTCGTTAAATTTGTACCAATTGAACAGTTGGAGAATAAAAGCGTGATGCTGTTATGTAACTTAAAGCCTGCAAAGGTACTATGGTTGGGAGCTTATGTTTTTTTTAATCACTTGTATTGTAGATGCGTGGTGTCACATCAGAAGCTATGATCATGTGTGCATCGTGCTCAGAAGCAATCGAAGTTTTGTCTCCGCCACCTGGTTGTATCGCCGGCGAAGCGGTACATTGTGAAGGATATACTAGAAATCCAGACCTGATTATGAATCCTAAAAAGAAAATATTCGAAGCTATTGTGCCTGATTTAGCCACAAATGAGACTTTGGAAGCTTGTTACAAGGGTGCCCCTTTCTATGTTCCTGGCAAAGGAAAGTTTTTGTCACTCACTCTTAAAAATTGTCCTGTAAAGTAAACTGAAATGTAACTTATTAAGGGGAAATCATAATTGGAAAATTGTTTTGTTTTTGTTCTGTAAAACCATTTTTCCAGCATAATTATTAAAAGTCTATTTGGGCTGTGTGATTCAAGAGTAATGCAGTTTTGAAAGTCAACAGAATAATTTGAAATGTGATTGAAAAATAAGATTGTATTACGGCTAAGCAAAAGTTTAACTACCTAATCAAATGTTGCTACACATCTTCAAAGGAATAGTTCCCTAATGATTTATTTATGAACATTCAATCTGGCTCAAATGACGCCTTTAGGATTTAAAGCTTCTTTATGATATACTTTCAGGTATTTGCCTGTCAGTCTATATGGCCTTGTTAACTTGATAATTTAATACTCATAGCGGAAGATTTTTTAAGTAGTTTAGGTCTGTTGTTTGATGAGCGCAATATGCTAAAAACGAACGCCCATGAACATAGGCGCAACTAGACTTTAACTTTTGGGGGGGCTACAGCCCGGTGTACATTATAAAGCCCATTCCAAAAAACCATCCAATTTTTATCTCTTTTCCTTAGCATTCCCATTCTACTAAGTTGAACATTTTCTGAATTCTGAGCATCACATTCACTTTATTAAAGACATTACCAAATGTAAATTTATCAAATTATTTTATTATTATTATTTTGCGGTGCCTGTCCGTCCGTTAGCACGATATCTCGTAAACGAATGGACCGATTACGATGAAATTTTGCAGGTGGATTCTTTATCATATTTGTAGATCGAAGTTCGTGAATTGGCAATGTAGGCCAAAAAGTAAAGAAGTCCCTTTTGACATCTCCGTTAGTTATGAACCGAATTGCATAAAATTCATTATGAGCATGGCTTTAGTCATATAAGACGCAATTCCAAAAGTTGAGCCTAATCGATCAGCATTCCCAGTGCCCTCTTCGCATCTCGACCATTTATAAATCGAATTGCTAACTTTCTTATTTATGAAGGTATTTAAATGAAATTTGATACATAACCACTTGGAATAAAAGCAAATTTAACGCTAGTTTCAAAATTTGGTTTTCCACATGCTATAGGAATACCCAGAAGCTCGTTTTCTATATTTTTTTACACGTTTATTATTATAAAAAAATACAAGAAGTAAATTTGATTGATGTTACTACAGGCCAGGGTATTTTACTAGTTTTTTTTGCAAATTTATTAACAATTTGTTCGGAATCGACGGAAACGCTTCTTTCTATATATCAAAGAGAAATATTAGAGAAACGGTCTTGAGCCATTGTTGTTTTTAACCAGCTCATAAATTTTGCATAGCCGAAAATGACCTTTCACAGGTTGCTGAAGAAACTGGCAATATGATTGCTCTGTCCATTTAGCAGCTAAAGTGTAAAAAAAAAAACAGCAAGCATTTGATGTGATGTCGGGGATACAGTCGTCGGTCGGTCTCATTTGCACAACCGACAGATGACAACGTTTGCCGGTGTGGGTATGAGTTTTATTATAACAGGTAGTATTATGTAAATGTAATAACATTGTCAGTTCCAGCAGGCCTAGTGTTAACGAATCTGGGGAGGTAAAAGTGACCATTAGGAATGTATGTGACATTGTTAATTTTTTAATAAACAAATGTACATTTTCAAGCTTAACATATGAAGACAAATTATTGATGCGCCCCGTTCCCGATTTAGGTAAATCGTCAATTAACGTAAGTGGAAAATCAAACGGAGCCTTTAACAACACCTGGTATGAGAAATATGATTGGCTCACAGGAAGTGTAGAGTTAAAAATAGTATATTAAGTATGGAGAACGGTAAGGGATTTTTACCGTTCGAAGACAATTGTTTGGAGGAGGAGCGAAGCGACGACTCCAATTATTGTCTGAGAACGGTAACCCTTAACGTTCGACGTGCTTATAACATTTTTTGCGAGATCGAAATTAAAATTATGCAACCAATATAAATATTCACTAAGAAATTAACGAGCAGAATAAATCGAAATGATCGAAGTGGTATGGTGTACATCACTAGGTAACCAGTTTATTTGTCAAAATTGAAATTAATAATTTCATAAAAATGTGCATGTGTCTGATGTAGTTTACTAGCTTTGCACTTTCTTTATGACTTTATGAGCGTCTTACTATAGGAAACAACAGCACAAATTGTACGTTTAATGTACCTAACAGTAATTAAAGATTAAATGTAATGTAAGACTGTTGATTTTTAAAAAGGCGTCGGTAAGTATTTTTGCTGTTCTGTTTTTAGATCGGTAAGTAATTTTGGCGTCGTCGTAATCATAGCAACTGGTAAATAGTCAGAAATGACCGATCGCGCAAAAAATTATTTTTAGGCTATCATCACAAAAACGTTGATTTTGTGGTCGCTTTTGCGGCCATAAAGTTTCACTTTATTGTACGCTTCTGTCAAACTTTACTTTATTGTACACATCTGTCAAACTGTACTTATTTGAAACTGATGTGTGGTGTGAGAACCAGTAATCTGTTTGATAGAAAGCGTCTATCTGGTCTGTCCTCATCAAGGATTGGGTCCATCCACGTGCGTTTTTTTCATTTTCAGACTTGTAGGAATGTTTCACACTATTTTGCGTAATCACAATGTTCACATTTAAAATTATAGTTTGACGTTTCAATCTTTGCTGCTTGCAGAGACCTTTTTGAAGTGTAGAACCAAAACATGAGGAAGATGTTATTGCTTACATTATTATACGAAGAATCACCAGCAATTAACCGAGAACACAAGTACCTACCTATACCTACCATCAAAGTAGGTAATCAGGTTTCTAATAATTGTACGTTAACTATAAGGTCTTGGAAGCCACAGTTACGAAGGACCTATTGCATTTGACATTATTAAAATCTTGTGCAACCGAGGAAGTTGCGATTGTACTTTTACTCTCAAACGCCTGCTTTTATATCATATATGACTTAGGGTCGCAAGCGCAACGCTTGCAGCTTCCAAAATTTCATTTGGGGTATCTGAACTGTCGCTATCACCCATTTTGATACGCACAAAACACACGCAAAGATGCTAATTATAATTACATATGACAGGAAATGCTTTGTTTTTAATTGTCTAAGATAACTATGATTTTCAGAAAAAATATGTTTATGAGCAAATTTTTGAATTCTTTTTTGATGATCGCCTAAAAAATGTTGTGTGCACCTTGGCCAAAAGTGATTTGTTAGGCCTCATCTGAATTGCGGCCTCGGCTACCGCCTCGGCCACAAACAGCAGCTTCGGCCAAAAAAGATCACTTTTACGGCCTTGGTACACAAATAACTATTGCTGGCCTCTTGTACAGTAGTTCCAATTATCGTACAAAAACCATAATTATCGTACATCTGGTAACACTGATCTGACAGTAGTTTGACACAGTTTAGATGGATATCAGTTGATGTTGCTAGGCAACATTTCCAGTTTGGTAATAGTAGATTACATACCGAGCTGGAGCTGGGAAGTGGCCTAAGCCTAAGGCTTAAGGTAGAAGGTACATGAGGTATAAGCGCGAGACGTTGGTTATGAACCACTGACCATCGAGGTTTGTATACTATTTTATTCAAAATTTGTATTAAATAGGTAGTATACCTAACAAATGCCATCAGTGTCAGTGTAACATTGAAATCTAGTCGGCATTGGCGAGCAAGTTGGGATCGGGAAGTACTTTGCCGACCTCGACAAGGTTCGCAAAAGATGTCAAATTGCTCACTTCAAAACAGTTGGTAATTGACATATTACATACTGGGTGAATACTTTCAAACCAAACATAGGGAATTAACATGGGAAAACCGTTTTTCGCAGATTGTTGCTCACCAAATTAACTTGGAGAGTTCATAATGCCACCATTGGAAAGAAGATTTTTTTCCGCGTTTTATGATATGCAAATTATTAACGTCTAGTTGCACGTTTAATTATTATTTTGCGAAATTAGGTAGTCAAAAGTGTACTTTTAAAAAATCAGGGTAGTCATGAAAACAAGGTACGATAACTGTCAATCATTTTAATTTGTAATTACCCAGAACAAAAAACTAATTACCACAAAACTTACGATGTATTCCATTGTGGAAAAAGTGTTTATGGTAAAAAACGTTTACGGCGGTAATAGTTGCCGCAGAGTGCGAGATTTATTTTCCGTGGAATTTAATCAAACTTCTATTCCGTCAAAATCGACAATTTGACAGATAGTTATTCAATTTGACAATTCCGGATGCTTAAATCTTATATGGGTCATGGCTACATGATTTTCAGAGTTAATTTTATTTTGCGAATTTTTGATAAAATAATGAGAAAATACAAATAAAACTTAACTAATTCGCATTTAGTTAGATGAGAAAAAAATCTTCTTTCCAGTGGTGCCATTATGAACCCTCTAAGTTAATTTGGGGAGCAACAGCGAAAAACTGTTTTCCCATGTTAATTCCCTATGTTCGGTTTCAGAGTATTCACCCGGTATATGATTGTGAATAATAATTATTCACATAAGTCAGGAAAATGACATATTACTGGCGAGGAAAGATTAAAGTGCGAGGCCCTCTTTCACTCAATGGTTAAAATATCCCTTTATCGTCTTGTATAATAAATAAATATTATATACCTGAATCACATCTCCGTTTTGAACACTCGAATGCGCACGAAATCGGGCCTCTAAAAGACAAGCTTTATAGTTGGTAAGTAATGTTACTTCAAATATGACTTATGAAACAATTTGTAACTGGATCTGTAATTATAAGAAGGTAGTAGATGGCACCATCTTTGAAGATGAACACACACCAGAAAAATATAAAACGTTACCAAATTATTGTAAAATAAAAATATCCAGCACTACGAACAGAAATAAATTAAACGATTTCACGCTTGGATCTTTGACATTAACAGCTAATGACAGTTTAGTTGACAACAGAAACTATCGCCTTACAAAATTTTATATGCACCCTTAGACCATAGTATATGGACTACTAATTGTAACGAAAGGGCATCACCTGGGTATGTGAGTTTCAGCGTAAACGAGTCTGTCCGATTAGATATGATTTGAGACTGTCAACCTATAAATTAACAAACGTCAATTAATTAATCGCCTAGATATGTAAAAAAAGCAAACCTATTCTTTTTTGTGGACGTATAGCAAATAATGAAGAGTATTTAAAGCTTCCCGTACTATGCGGTTACTATAAAAGCGACTCTTTATGCGATCCGAGTGGTGTTTACATGACTTTATAGTTTACCCTGAGATTCACATACCCAAGACTACAGTGCCCTCTATCCGTGACCACCCATTTTGTATTGAAAGCATAGGGCTAATAGCAGTCCATGTACTATATGGTCTAAGTATGCACCTTATTATACAGTACTTAAAATTATGTAACTTACTGTAGCTATCTCTCTAATCTGCATCGCTTAAAAAATAATTTCTTCATTTGAACTCAAAAAATCTTTTTCATATAGCATTACCACTGTCTACAATGCCATTCCATCGAATATTAAAAAGCTTACAGTGTCCAGGTTTAAATCAGCACTACGTCACATTCTTTTGAACGAGTAAAGTGTCCCATTCTCAAGTTACTTATTAATTAACTTTTTTTTTTCACAGTATTGTCTTTTTGTGTGTGTGTGTGTGCTATCTCTTTGTCACCCGTCCATCGAAATTGTAAACATTTAAATTGAAGTTATGTTATGGGTTAAGTGGAAGAACACTTGGTGGCGATGTTGCCCCTAGGTGAACTTCGCCCTTTAGATCGTCATCTAATAAAGACCTTATTATTATTATTATTATTAAAAATTGTTCCAGGATCTACTTATACCTAAGAATAACCAATAATTTAATTAAAAAAAGCATTAAAAGTATCGAATGTTTATTTTTCAAAAATCAACTTACTTAGCCTTCATATTCCTAAATTTTACAATTATAGACAGCAAAATTTAAATAATTACCCAATACTATTTATTCACTGTAAATCAAATGTGTAGAATAAAACCTGTAGAATAATTTATCTAGCACGCAATAAAAAAATACGTATAATAATGTTCCCCCATAAAAATTAATACTCTATTAGTCTATTATAATTCATCATGAATTTCGTGCTCACTATCTGTCATTGATTCTCTGCAAGCTGCTGGTGTTGTAAAATCAAACTGGTATTCACATTTATTAGGTTCAGTGACCGCTGTCACTTTATTTTCACTACCGCACACAACTCGTACTTTTGTCGATCGCTCTGGACCGTTCCAGCACGACTGACCACCGGTGAAGTGCATGACTGAATATTTATTTTCTACTCCTATCCATTCGCCCCATTTTCCTAAATGAGTTTCGAGAGAACTCGACTTTGGTTGCTGAATGACTTTGTTAAACGGACATAATTTGTAAATATACTCGTGATCTGTATATTCAAAGCATTCACTTTCCAAAATGGCAAATTCGTCGTCTACTCCGAAGTCAGTTTTCAAATACTGTTCAACGTCGTTTATCTCCGATTTAATTTTTGATGCAGCATCGTTGGCGGAGTGATATTCTGTTCGAGCATTACTGGCCGCATCCACTATTTTTTGCGTTTCATCATCATATTTTGGAGAAGGAGGTGGAGGAGGTTTTGCTTCCTCGGCAACATGTCCTTCTTCCTCCTCTTCGTCATCAGCATCACCTTCTGACTCTTCCTTG
Organism: Photinus pyralis; assembly: GCF_008802855.1. NCBI lineage: Eukaryota > Metazoa > Arthropoda > Insecta > Coleoptera > Lampyridae > Photinus > Photinus pyralis. Next base: position 12,340,959 of record NW_022170403.1, on the reverse strand, counting down.
TCATCTGCATCTAAAGTGAATTATCACCAAACAAGTTTAAGCGAAAAGTTCAGCGTATGTGTCTCTGCATCATTGATTTGTGAATTAATTTCAGACAAATTTTGCACAGATTTCGCACATTTGTTACAAATGGTCCTGTGTGCAAGGTCACAGAATGCTGACTAAATTATACATCTGCTTCTATAATCTTACAACACATGTAAATATATCTACTACAGATAGCTCATCCAATGTTATATAAGTACAATAGTTACTCTAATTTAGATCTAAGATAACGTGAGTTAAATCCAAGGTATGGTTTTTGTACTCACTAATGCGATTTATTATACATGAGTGGGTCTCTGTGGAATAGGTAGAAAGTGTTAGTACCTTAGAAGACAAAAAGCTTTGGAATCGATCACAGAAATTTGATCTAAACACATTTCCAACCTCCATTTTTTAGATAGGTAAATTTGTCAACACGTTACAAAACAAACACGCAACGCAGGCAGGTTAAGGAACTGTAGAATACTATCTGCTGACGATGGTGGCGTTGCAAACTCTTCGAGCTTTAAGTGACTAGGATTGGTTAAACGAAGGTTTATCCCGTTAAAGTTCGTAGCATCAGTGCCATATTCACAGAGGGGCTAACAGAGCGGCAAAAAATTACAACAGAAAGAAAAATCCTGTAATGTCAATTTATTAAAAAGTCGAATAGAGGCGCGTTTGCCTGTTCCGTGATTGTATATGTAACTGCCACTTGAGCTCGACGTCTTGATTGCGATTTGAGCGCGTCGTCGTCTCCTATACTGCATTGATTATAAGAAGGTAGTAGATGGCGCTGTGTTTGAAGATAAACACACACAGGAAAAATATAAAACGGCACCAAATTATTGTAAAGTAGAAATATTCAGCACTGCAAACAGAAATAAATCCTTCACAATAACAACTAATGACACTTCGGCAGTTTAGTTGGCAACATAAACTACCATCTTACAAAATTAAATGAATACAGTATAGCAGTCTGTTTATTTGCGCCTTCAGTACTCACCATAGATTTAGAAGACTAATGGAGGGAATATAATGGTAGAGGGGGTAAGAATTTTTGTAGACGGAAGTTGCCACATCCAGAGGCCACTCTCGTGGATAGGTTCCCGTGTAGGTACATTTTGGCCAAATGCGAGTATCTCCGAAACGCATCAATAGAATTTAAAAAGCAAAGCAGATTAGTAATCACGATTAAATTGGCTTTCAAATAATGTGCCATTTGCCATAGGATTCCATTTAAAATTTTAGGGGTTAAGCTCCCTACGTAGAGGGGTGAAGACTTGGGTTCGTGATTTGTACTCCAAAAGTTGTCCCCCTCGAATACAAAATTGACGTGTTCGAGGATTTTTCGAAATTTATAAATTGAATACCCTAAAAGCCCTCTGTATACTTCTCGTTGGGCCACATATCTCAAGAACAGCTCTCAAAATATGCGTTTGTGCTCTCAATGTTGGTGTGGCTATAGTAAACTGGCCTTAATTATACTACTGGAACACCTCAATGTATATTTAGATTTGTAGTCAATGATTATATTAAATCTGCATACTTTCCCATCCTTGTCTATTTTGTTTACTTTACCATGAGCATGTATTTTACTCTTTCTATACATTTTTAGCGCATTTTTGAAAAAAATACGCTAATATATTCGTTATGGCTGGCTCTGGATGGCCGGCTGTCCGGGTGAGATCTCAGCAACTACAATAGCTATAGAGACTTCATATTTTCACTAAAAGCTTTCTGTTAGAGTGTAGATGTGCAGGCTCTAGTCTATTTTGAGTTAGATTACTCATGAGATGAGATCGATAATTTAAGAAAATAATTTCGATATGGTTTTAGGAGGTGCTATAATTTTACCTTTAGATAGCGCTACCAGTATAAAAACTTAGTTATTTACTTTGTGATTTGTTTTACAAAATAAAGACGTACAATCAATTGAAATTAAGTAAAATTAATTATTTAACGCAGCCAAAATTACTAGTGAGATCGATAATTTTAAACTTCGCTAATAAAATACTGATCTGTATTACCAAAGATGCGCTTTAATCATGCATATGCTGATTTACAACTTGTTTTGTTATTATTAGTGGAAAGAAAATTATATCTCTACGTCACTGAAGTGAGACGCTAATGATAACGGAAGTGGTGTGGTATTTTATTCACAGCCAGAGGCCACTTTTGGATCCCGTGGTCTATGTCTGGGCCAGGATTTGATTCCCTCCATTAGTTTTCTAACTCAATGGTACTCACACTCAGCATAGCATTGAATGTTTAATGAACAGAGCAGTTAGTATGTTTGTGTTTTCGACTTATCCTACAAGTATTAGGTAGGTACAAGGTGCTACACATACAGGGTGCCCGTCAGTGGTGGCTCTGGGGCGACGCCCTCCCTACAAAAACCAGTAAATCACTTCGGAAGGCATATTTCGCATTTTATAAATTTTTGTCATTTAAGACAAATACTATTTTCAAAAATTACACAATTCCGAATTGTTTAGATAAAAATATAGGAGCAATCAGTGATCTGCATGAATGGAGCGCGCGGTCAAGGGGCTATTTATCGTCCGCCCGAAATCCACTGATGTTCGCTAGCCCACAGACGCTATCGCGCCGGCGCGGATGTAGTTTCCATGGGAATGATGCGCGCTTACATCTTTAATGCTGGCGGAAACTGCAGAACCCAGTTGCTCCATATACACGATCAGTTTGTGATACAATTTTTTTGATTCTGCAATCGCAGTTGTAGGTAGTTGTAAATTTGCATCAAAAGCGAAGGAAATGAAGGTTTTAAATTTTAATAATGATAAACTGAGAATTGAAAGGTGTTTCTCTGTAGTAAAATTAATTAACACTTATCTGAGGAGTACAATGATCGAAAAGAGATTGCCAACGTTAACGATGTTATGAGTTGATTATTTCCATCTTATAATAAAAAACCTCGTAAAAAACTAATTAGAATTACGATGGTTCCCCCGTCCATATATTTCAGTGATCATTTGCAAACGTCAATATGTATGTGTTGCGTAATTCAATATTTATTCAGGAAATAAACATGCAGAATATCCCACGTGCTTAAAAATAGCCTGACTAAATTTTGTCGTTTTTTATCAAATTGTTTTGGTAAGAAGAAATACTTTTCAGCAATTTTCCACCCAAAATGTTTTTGTTACGTGTTATGTGGCAAAATAACTCTACGTATTTCAAAGTCAAAAGTTTCACACGTCAAAATTCAATGGGCTATTTCTATGCAATTGGGATATTACTGTTGAAAAAACTTCAGAACATTCCTGACTTTAAAGAAAAAGTCATTGGAAAATTCATAGAAGGATAGAATTTGGTTTCAAAAAGTAACAAAATTGTAAGCATGTAAAAATAAACTCTTGTTCTTTAGACATGTCGAAATGTTACTCAGCGTCCCCCCCCAAATAGAAGGCCCACCAGCCGTCACTGGTGCCCGTTTTTTGAACTCCAACATGGGATCTCGGTTATTTGAAGAGATGCAATGCAGTTTAAATCGCGGCAAATTTGCGTATTTTGGTGCCCAATAATATGCCGTTACGAAAATTCGGATGTCTACAGAGGTTGTCGAGATTTTTGAAAAAAAACAGAAATTTTCAATTTTAGATTTGCCTTTTATTTCGAAAACAACAAAAAATGGACGTTCTAAACTAAAACATTATTAAAGCCCTTTTTTATGTGAGGAATCCAAATATGTTATGGAAAAATTCAAGGCATAATATTTCTTATGGCAGCCATATAGAATTCTATCATTTTTGAATGAAGCTTGTTTTCCTGATTACAATGATGTATAATAATTATTCTATGTTTCAACTTTAAGATTCTGTCAAAGTATGGAAAAACCGTTTTTGCGAAAAGTAAATGACCAGAGCTGGGTTGAGTGTTCTAAAAAACCGCTCGACAGACAAGCTCTCTAATTGTCTTAAAAATGCTCACGAGCATCGAGTTGTTTTGCAAAGCGAAACTGATTGCGAGTTCCAAGCACTCCAAAATTGCTTGAGCAGTTTATCACGAGCGCTCGGGAAAAGTGCTCGTGAGCAGAAAAAACGCTCAAGAGTGGAAAAACGCTCAAGAGTGGAAAAACGCTCGCGAGCGGCGCTTACTCCTTCAGCGCTTAACGACAGTTAAATGCGCTCACGAGTGAAAAAAAACGCTCAGGAACGGAAAAAAAGCTTGCAAGTGGAAAAAACTGCTCGCGGGCAGAAAAAAGCGTTCGAGTACTTTAAGTAAACGCTCGAGTATCGAACACCAAACGACCGCTCCAAAAAGTCGCTCGTAAGCACTTTTTCAAGCAAACGCTCACAAGCAGTACCCAGCTCATTCATTGACTGTATATGTAACTAAATCAAATTTAAAAAAATATTAATGAAAATTACATTGCAGGCCATATGAGGACGGCTTGCGGCCCGGCTGGTTGCCGACCGCAGCTTTAAAGTATGATAATAATTTTTTAATTGCACATCTTTTTCTAATTTGACCATCCTCATATCTTCTATGGTTTCGGAGATCCCCATGATAGACATCCTTATCTTGGACACTGTGTATATTATATTTTTCCTGTAGTTTATTTTTTATTTATTTATGTTGGAACCAAAAATTACTAAAGCCGCATAACCAGAACCCTTAAAAATAATTTTCCCTAAATAGTGCGGAACCGGAACTTACATTTTACATGGAATTCATATTTTCAAGGAATTTTTATGACTTAATTGCCAGAACGGTCACTCAGATCTAATAAGAACTTTTGTCACTGACCTCTATAACTGGACTAGTAATTGGAACACGGGTGAAATCTAATAATTGACAAGTTGCACTAGCTACAAGAGTCAATTTCCCAAATTCCTCATGAGCTATCTGTAGTATACCTACATCTGTGCTCTCACCTTCTGGTGGTTCCAGATCACTAGCATCAGTTTCATCACCGTGTTCTTCTTCTTTATCACCTGCGTCACCAACAGGGGGCTTAAATATTGATTCTTCTACCATTAAGAACGGTTTGATGAGAGACCATGCTGTCGTTACAAAAGTTTCTTCATCTACGCTACTTTGCTCATCTAAAAAGTACTTGGCTTCCTCCTCAGAAACTAAAATAATCAGGTATGATCATTTTAATTACATGTAACACAAGAATCTCACCTTCCCCATTACGGTCCTTATCAAAAGTGGAGTGGGCTTGAATTTCCATAACATCGACTAAACCATCTTGATTTGTATCAAACTTTCTGAATGTGTCGATCGCTTCAGGTCTTGTGCTAGCCAATTCTTCCTCTAGCTTTTGCTTTCTATTTTCCTCTTCAATCTTTCTGTACTGCTCAAGCACTTGATTTTCTAAATCTTCCGCCTCTTTTTTAAGCGCCTCCTTTTCTTGAACTATGTGTTGCGCTTCTGCATCTTGTTTTAATAAATCACTTAATTTATCCTTTTTCTCTTGCTTTAATTGTATACCTTAACAAAAAAGGTATAAAAAAATATGCCTAGACAAAGCACCTTACCTTTTTGACTGAACTCTAATCGTATTTGACTGCCAATTTTTAACAATTCAGCCTGTCTTTGTGCTTCCTCCCTAGCAGATTGACCTAGTTCGAAACAGTTATTCACACATTTCACGTGTTTGTGTAAATATTCATCTGTTCCGTCGCAACAATCACATACCCCATCGTTCACTCTAGACGAATGTAGATTTAGGGGTTTGTGACCCCCGTTTGTGCAGTGGAAAACTCCATTAGGACATGCCGCGGTTCCTGGTTCATCACTACCATCTGGGCAATCACAATAATCATCATTTATTTGTGTAAAGGGAATGATTAAGCTTCCATCAAAACACTTGAAATCCTTTTCAGGGTTATATAAAGATGCTCTGGAAAGCGAAACACCTCTAGGCCTAGGAACTTCAGATGATAAAATTTGACTTATTACTATAAATACAATAAATAAATAACTACGTATAAAAGGTGTTAGTAATTGAGATATTCTCATTGTTACATTTACCGGTACAAGAACGTACACTGTGCAAGTGTTTAATGAAGTTTGGATGGACACGTCAGTGTCAAATGTCAAGATATATTTCTACTACCAACTGTTATAACGCTAATTTCCCTAGACAAATATTAAACTACAAGGCGTTTATGAAAAATTGTATAATAAAATGATGATATCATAGGCGCTTTCTTTCGGCTACTTCCCGATCATGATTCCAAGATCGTGATTCGTAGGATCACGTTTTACGAAAGAACGCGCGAAGTTTAATCAAAGCATGGTTAAGTTTTATGTAGTACACATTTGCGTTCGAATTAGGTATTTTTTGTTTGGATTATGAAAATAATTTAAATACAAGTGGAAGTACTTGTACGATTATGCTCCTCTTCTGTTACAAATATTGACTAACCTAATATTTGAGCAGAAATATCATTGCATTTATAGGTTAGGAATTCGTGATCATAAAACTTTTATGTTCAGTTTGTTCACGATTTTAGCAATCATGTTCATAAGATCATACTTCGAAAGAACGTGATTTGACAATCCAAAAAAGCGCCTCATTGTACAATTGCGTCCCGATAATGTTTGACGCCTATACGGATCAGCATTTTCCTCTTAAGATCTTTTATGGCATACTGTTGTAGTTATGCAATTTAGAATATATAATGTATGTTGCCATGTAAATGAATAGTTTTGTTAATGAGAAAAAATATAATTGTCTGTCAAACGCGCTGTAATTTTTAATTAAAAAAATTACTTCTCAATTATTCATTATCCATCACAAACGGTGCTTCCCAAACAATCTTCACAGGTTATGGGCCTAGACACAGATTGTGCGTGATTAGATATATTTTTGTTCGGATTCATTGAGAAGTGTTGAGCACATCAGCAAGCATAGAATAATAATAATAATAATCGTCCTCACACTTATTATTAGGAAAGAATCGTCCTCAGTGTCCACAATGTGGTGAACTATTAAGTGTACGACATGTCCTACAAGAATGTCAAACTCTGCAAACGTATAGACAGGACTGTGACGTGGGCGGTGGACTCGACGAGTTAGTAAATAAAAGTACGTTTGAAAAAGTAATTAAATACCTAGAGACTATAAACATTGCACGAGAAATCTGACCCCCGAAAACAAATCTTGACCATCGCTGCATGGACATTCAATGATCTAAGTTGTCGAAAATGTCCATGTGGGGATACTAATAAGTGTAAATAAAAAAAAAATAAAAATAATAATAATAATAATAATAACCTCAAGAACAAAGAAACATCATAAATACAAGTAACGCAACATGCACTACAAAGACAGGTCCACCCAATAAAGTTACACGCCCTAGCACAATTAAAAAACACATAACTCCTTCACCGAAGCACACCACGTTATCACAACCCACTCGTATTCAACCCAAACGCAAAAACCTATACAGCACTACTAGCTCACAAAATACTGTAATATCTCCATCAATAACCCAAGCAACCTCACAAATACAACCTCAAGAACAAAGAAACACCATAAACACAAGTAACGCAACATGTACTACAAAGACAGGTCCATCCAATAAAGTTACACGCCCTAGCACAGTTAAAAAACACAATACTCCTTCTTCTCAGAAACAACCCACTCGTATACAACCGAAACGCAAAAACCTTAACAGCACCACAGGCTCACAAAATACTGCAATATCTCCACCAAAAACCCAAGCAACCTCACAAATACGACCTCAGGAACAAAGAAACACCATAAATACAATTAAAAAACACAAAACTCCTTCTTCACAGAAACACACCACGTTATCACAACCCACTCGTATTCAACCCAAACGCAAAGCCAAAGAAACACTTACACAATAAACTCCATTTAATAAAATTACAGGAATTATTATAATGATTTTTTTTTGTTTTGTTTTCCTCTTTCCTGATAGCGTTGGCTATTGTGCCCATCAATAGGTATGTTGGTAAGTACGAATTACATTATCCCTAGATGTCCAATGTACGTGTGTGATTTTTTTTTTTTTTTTTTTAAGGACCCTACATAACTTCACCAGACACAGACACAGACACTAATCGTTACTTGATTTTTATCCGTGCGATTAGTTAACCAGGCTAGACCTGAGTTCTCACAAGAAACACCGATAATAATAATAATAATAATAATAAATGTCTTTAATAAGTACCTAGGTTAAATTACATAGAAATGTGTACAAAGGGCGAGATTCAGTAATGGAATGCGGAATAAGGTGAGAAATTAAGGCGCTATGGCAATGGGCGGCAAGAACGGGATTCATGTGCGCAGAACCTAATAGGCGACCTCCAGAACTAGGTGAAAAGGATTTATTCTGTATTATTGGTTATGGTTACTGATGCTTCATGTTACAACACACCAAAGAATTTCTGCATATCATGGTATAATAAAAACGGTATCGCAACGCGCATCGTGACCCCTTTCCCCACGCCTGTATGACGTCAGGCATAGGCATAGGGAAGAGGTTACAGAAACGCACTATTATTTGTGTATCTGTCGGCGCAATTTAGGTTTATTTGAGTAATTACATACACAAATGCAAGCTCGCACAAAAACGTTACAATGAAATGCAAAGCAGATGAAATGTAGGTAGAGGCATTGTTCAAATGGTGCGCCAAGCGCGTGTAAGAGAATGGAAAACGAAGATCGTGTAGGTCTTCATTTTTTAAACAGTTTGAAAATATAGTACACTAGGGCTTATAATTAATCAAAATGTACCTATTTAATAATTTTATATACTCACGTATGTATATCTAAGTGGTCGAAGCAATAAAAGTATTTCCGCGTACTGTAAATATCCTAGTTTACCTACATCGTATTAATCAGATTAATTATATTAAATAAATTGCTTTCAGCTTATTTTTTTAATTTTTGCATGCAATTTTGTACTAACATTTTCAAAACTAGACAACACTAAAATGTAAATTTGAATTTCACCAGAAAACACAGAAAATTACTAAAATAATTTTTGTGGTGAACTTGAAAAATAGAACAAGCTCTAAATAAAAAAATTGTATGCTGTTTAAAATCGCATACAATTTTGTTTTGCGCGTGGCCTATTAGACGATAGGTACATTATTTTAAAAATTACATTAAAAAAATTTTTTTGCCGAATAATTGTAACGTCTCAATTAAGCTTTTATTCTTCTATTCTAAGAAGTATCTACGTTATTAATCGACTCGGCCACAGCGGCTCCTCGTATGATAACGGATGCCCCAAATTTATGTTTAGTCTACAAATTTTTTCGCATACGTATCTTCACGTCCGAAGTATTTAATATCTTAACCCTTCGTTTTTCGTGAATAATTATTACATTTTGCACTCGCGCAACCAGGTATTATCGTTTAAACGTTTATTCGGTATCCTCGCGGTGTAATAAAAGCAGAAATAAAATGTAGCTGCTATTATAAGAAGCAAAAATTCGAGTGTTCGCATTTTCGCAATGCAGACTATCAAGTACACATATGCATAGGCCCTTCCTGTACGTACGATAAATATAATTAGCTCCACAATGCAGATTATACTTCGAAAACGAGGCCCACCATTGAATCTTTATGGGTTTACGCGCCAGATGTAACTAGAGTGACTGGGCACCCGATGCATATAATTAATTCATGTAACAATCAGTCAAAATTTGGCCTCATCCATTATCCGTCATTCCAAAAATGCATTTCGATGAAGTGTTTTCAAACTCCAAGTAGATGTACAACTTCATTATATCTTGCCTTTAAATATTGGACCATTTTTTGAATTGTGCCAGTTTTTGGAAACTTTGAATACAATATGCCATTGATTATATAATGCCTTGTTGCACCAACCACAATTTAACGGTGGATTAACATTAAACCTAGATTAACTAGCGATCTACGTTGCACGACTTTTTAAACTGCGTCTAATATTACTTAAACTTAGTTTATCTAAAACCGTCCTTGTTGGGAGTTTAAGCGAAGGTTTAGTAAAACCCGTTCCAATGCGCATGACGAATAATTATTTTTCTTTGTTTATTTGCAACATAACCCAATACCTAGACTTGCATTAAAATTTGAATATTCCAATTAACTACGTTTGTATAATGGATGATCAGTATGAGGATATATTTGATGATGATCTTCATATTTTGGAAGTTATAGAAGAAGGATTTCCAAGGCGTATTCATTTACGTAAAAATTATTTTGAAGAAATGAGTGACTTCACATTTTTTAGAAAGTTTCGGCTCTACAAGAATACAGTTTTAAATGTTCTAGAGCAAATAGAACCTGCGCTGGAGTATCCCAATGATGTGTAAATAATGTAATACATAACAATATTATATTCCTAAATTAAATGTGTTACAGAAATAACAGTGTGTCGCCAATTAATCAATTGTTAATGGCGTTGCGCTTTTATGCCACTGGGGGACACTTGAACGTATTGGCAGACTTTGGAGGTATGGATACATCCACCATATCAAGGATTATAGTGAGAGTTTCTGAAGCCCTGGCCAGACTTTATCCTCGACATGTGAAAATGCCTGAAGACGTTGTAGGTGAGCAAGTTCGATTTTATGACATTGCTCGATTTCCACGAGCGATAGGAGCGGTCGACGGAACCCACATAAAAATAAAAAATCCAGGTTTGTGAACTGTATATATTAGAAAGTGCTAACTGCTTTTATTAGGAGGGGACGATGGAGAAATATTTAGAAACCGAAAAGGATATTTTTCCATAAATACACAAGTAATTTGTGATGCCGACATGAAATTTTCAGACGTTGTTGCTAGGTGGCCAGGATCTGCCCACGACGCTACCATATTTATGAATAGTAGAATTTGTGCTCGACTAGAAAAAGCTTATCATAAATAAAACCACCTAATTAATAATATTATGTAGTATTTATTGGTTATGTGCACAAAACAAACACATAACACGTTTGACAAGCAATAGTGCATGTTGTGAAGATAGCCGCATTAGAAAATCCCTAGATTTTGGCGGTTTACTTAACAGGCGCATAATTTCGGGTTGTGCAACGCACACGGACATAATCTTCAATTAACTATTAATCTAAGTTTTAATAAACCTTCGTTAACAAAAGGTTTGGTGCAACAAGCCATAAGTGTATATAATCAATGAATATCCGTATACATTTGTATTTCGAAAGCAGAACCACAGCCGAGATAGATACATACTGTTAGCAGAACCACAGACCGAAAAAGTAACCAAGCAATTCTAACCTAAAATTTGCGTTGTGTTTATAGTTTGGTTTTGTGTGGGATTTCGTAGGTAGAATAAAACATGCACGACGAAGTACAAAGACATTCCGTTCACACTTTGGTGTTTAGATCGTTAAAAAGATCGCATGACATGTTTCTTGCTAACCAGGGATTGCTGCCCACTGTTGATGATGTTGCGTATGTATTTGTTTTACACTTCTATTAATTAATAGTAAATTTTTTTAGCGAAAATGTGAGAAAGGGTATTAAAGCTAGAGACAACTATGGTTTAGTATTTGACGATGTAAAAAAGATGCAAGCTATGAAGCAGTTACAGATCATAGAAAACGGACCCAATCCTCCGCCTCCGGGGACTGCATTTCCAACTGAAACAGATAATTTGGTTGCAAATACTAGCGCTGTAGTGCCTTTCAGTGAGAACAGTTTAATTCAACGCAATATTTCGTCTAGTCAACCGAATCAATTGAATAATTTAATGAGGAAGGCGCCATCAATGCCCAAACCGAAATGGCATGCACCCTGGAAATTGTATAGAGTTATAGCGGGACATTTAGGTTGGGTTAGATGTGTTACAGTGGAACCTGGAAACGAGTGGTTTGCAACAGGTTCTGCTGATAGAATCATTAAAATATGGGACTTGGCGACTGGACAATTAAAAGTATCTTTAACTGGTCATGTTAGTACAGTGAGAGGATTAGCCGTAAGCAGCCGTCATCCATATTTGTTCAGTTGTGGCGAGGATCGACAAGTTAAATGCTGGGATCTTGAATACAACAAAGTAATTCGTCACTACCACGGTCATCTTTCAGCTGTATACACGTTAGCATTGCATCCGACGATAGATGTATTGGTAACTGCAGGACGAGATTCTACAGCTCGCATTTGGGATATGCGAACGAAAGCCAATGTGCACACATTTCAGGGGCATACCCATACAGTCGCAAGCGTTATATGCCAAGCTTCCGAACCTCAAATCATAACGGGCTCGCACGATACCACAATACGACTATGGGATTTAGCGGCCGGAAAATCAGTTTGTTCCTTAACTAATCACAAAAAGAGTGTGCGAAGTCTTATTTTCCATCCGACATTAAACATGTTCGCATCAGGTTCACCAGATAATATAAAACAATGGAAATGCCCCGACGGGAAATTTATCCAAAATTTATCTGGACATAATGCAATAGTGAACTGCTTAGCTGTGAACCCGGAGGGAGCTTTGGTATCAGGAGGTGATAATGGCACATTGTTTTTCTGGGACTGGAGGACGGGTTATAATTTTCAGAGACTGCAGGTAATCACATTTTTAAAATTTGGATGAAAACTACTATACAGGGTGTTAAAATTTGTAAAATCACATGTAGTTATGAGATGGAATTTGAGGTGGAATTAGCCAAAAATCAAAGAGTTACTTATAATGCTTTGTAGCGCTCAATCCAATTCTACCTACCTATCCTTTTAAATGGACTAGAGCAAAGCATTAGAAAATTTAAACAACTAAAATAACATCTATTTATTAATGGCATGTGTAAATTTTAATTATAGTTGACATTTTGAGTGCAATATTTATAAATGCTAAAATCTAAAAGTCTACAAATGAACAAAACAATTCGTTGAGAAGCTTGTGAGCAAAAGGCGAAGACTGCACTTACAAATTTGCTTTTCGATTTTATAGACATTTCACCAATACCAAGTCTGTAAGTAATGTAGTTCCGGAACCTTTGCCAGTCAGACAGGTAGACAGACATCAAAAGCCCAAACACTTTTATTTTTGGAAAGTGAAAGTGCACTCAAAATGTTGGTGAACTGGTATGATAATGTGGTTAATGGTTTCAGAGATCTGGTCCATTTAAAAGGATACATAGGTAAGTTGTACATATGTATTCTCTTAAAAGAATCTCTGACTAATTAATACATACAGCAAGCATGGGTAACCCACGGCCCGCCAATAAGTTTGGTCCGGCCTGCTAATATAAGTCATAGTTAATACTTCATACGGCCCGCCAAGTTATAATAAAAATTTGAATTAATTAATTGATTATGATTATGTTACACGTGCAGCATCTGGTGCAAATTCAAGGTGCCAAACCGAAATTGGAAGACGAAACCTTAAAATTTCAAATGAGAATTAGATTTTGACTATTCTTTATTGCAAGTTGTACAGATACTGCCTTCGCTCGGAAAACGGGCTTCTAATCGCAAAACTGCGCGTAGCACAAAATCATTTGTGGCGGGGAAAATACAAAATTTTCACCATTTTCCGGCCGCCTTGAAATGACAAAATTTAAAGCATAACATGAAAAACATAATCTCGAACAAAATCAACATTCATGTACAGTAACAGAAAATAATGTCTCAAAACAATAAAAATAAATCTTCACTTTGCTGTGTATTGTAAGCTGGATACGCAATTCACAATAAGTAAATTGTTTAAAATGTCTGTAAAACACATTAAATCAACTAGAAGGTTTCTTGGTTCATGGGCAGCACGCACAGCTGATGTGTTGCGCGTTTCACACAGTTTCCTCCTGGTAATCTTACAAGGACTACCCTGATGATGCCATCTTTTCCGGGGTAAACTTCTTTAACGCGACCCAGAGGCCATTGAAATGGTGGAAGGTTATTATTGGAGAGTAGAACCAGAGAACCAATGTCTATTTGTCCATGACCCATAGACTGCCATTTGGTACGTTTCTGTAGCTCTGGTAGCACTTCCTTTGACCAACGCCGCCAGAAGTGGGTGATGATTTGCTGCCGATGCTGATATTGCTCTAGTCGAGAAACAGGTACAGCGTCTAGTTGTGGCTCTGGAATTGATGTTCCAGATCTCCCCGTAAGAAGGTGAAAAGGAGTAAGAGGGTGGAAATCATCTGGGCTTGTAGATAAAGGCGACAAAGGACGTGCATTCATTATACCTTCAACTTGAATTAAAATTGTATTAAACGATTCGTAGGTCAATTTGGTGTCACATAAAATCTTAAACAGATGACTTTTCATTGATTTAATATTTGATTCGTATAAACCTCCAAAATGAGGTGATCCAGGCGGATTAAAGTGCCACTTTATTGCTGCATTAGTAGTAAAATCTAAAATTTTATTTTGGTAATTTTGGTCAAGGTAAGACGCATAAAACTCTTTCATGGTACTCGCAGCTAAAACAAAATTGCCCCCATTGTCAGAAAAAAATTGCGATGGCTTTCCTCTCCGCGCTATAAAACGTTTTAGTGCCTCTAAAAAGGCGTCCGCACTTAAACTGGTGAGGAGCTCTAAATGTACAGCTTTTGAGGTAGCGCAAATAAAGATACAAATGTACGCCTTGATTAATTGAGCTTTTCTGGAGTAACCATTTTTAATGTAAAAGTGCCCTGTAAAGTCGCAACCGGTAAAAGTAAAGCATGGGACGAATGGTTTCAGTCTACATTGCGGCAAATCTCCCATTTTTGGGGCAGAAAGCACGGGCTTGTAACGAAAACATTTGACACATTTTCGAACCACTTGCTTGCATACAGATTTCCTTGAGATTATCCAAAATTTTTCACGAATAATTGAAAGTAATTGTTGCGCTCCACAATGTAAATGTTGCAGATGATAATATCGCACTAAAGACCAAACAAATGTCAAATGTGTGATTTTTTGGTAACAGGAGGGGATGGATTTTTTCATATAATAAATTAGAGTGACAAATCCGACCTCCAACGCGCAACAGCCCGTGGTCGTCCAAAAACACACTCAATTGAGAAAAAATGTAACTTTTAATTTTGAGCGGCAGATTTTGCCTTAGCTTTTTAATCTCTACGGAGAAAAATTCATGCTGAACGAAACTTACAATGGTTTGTAAAGCGCGAGCAAGTTCAAAAGTGCTTAAAATGGTCAAGCGTCTATCGACAATTTCGTGCTTAATATTATGTATAAACCGCAACATATAGGCGGTGACCCGTAACATTGTTGAGTAATATGAATATTTGTTTATTATGTAACATATGGGATGTCCGTCAGAGCTGGTAATTACCACATGAGTAGACAATGCTAACTTTGTTTCGGGAAGCTGTTCATGATGCTTTGTTTCGGGAAGCTGTTCATGATGGTTAGGCTCTCCTTGCTTGTGAGGCCAATTTTCAAATGAACTGGTTAAAAAGGTAGGGCCGTAAAACCATAATGAGTTGTCCTGTAGTTGCTGAACTGTGGCTCCCCTGGAACGAATATCCGCAGGATTTGATGCACTAGATATATGGTTCCAGTCCTCAACCCTTGTTAGCTCTTGGATAACTGCAATGCGATTTGCGACAAATAATTTGTATTTATCCGGAGGCGAACGTAACCACGCTAATGCTATTGTAGAATCAGACCAGAGAAATGTTCTACTAAAATGCAAATGTAGCAAAGAAGTTACTGAGTGAATTAGTTGCGCCAATAGAACGTTAGCACAAAGTTCTAATCGCGGTATAGTTGCTGTAGTCTTTATAGGAGCAACTCGTGATTTGGAACACAGTAAATTAACGAATACTCCTGTTGGTGTAGCACACCGTATATAAACACATGCATCATATGCAAAAGTACTTGCGTCGGCAAATCCATGTAATTGAACATCAAAGTGATCAGGTAATACCACAGAGCGAGGTATTGTAATTGTAGATATTTTATGAAATTCTTTAATTATGGAAATATAATCGTTCTCTAGATCTACTGGCTCTGGCTCATCCCATTGAAGTTGGGCCGTCCAGAGTTTTTGAATTAGCACTTTTCCCCTTATAATTAAAGGAGTTAATAAACCCAGTGGGTCAAATAGCTTAGAAATGTTTGAAAGAACCGATCGTTTAGTAACGGTGGCTGAACAAAATGGATGAGTATATTGATACGATAAGCTATCACGAAGTGGATCCTATCGTACACCCAAAGCTTTAGCGTGGTCGTTAGGACCTAATGGAAGTGTGAAATATGCATCTTGATGTTGATTTCTTCGCGATCGTTTGGAAGCCTCTTTGAAGATGCATTTCCTGTCTCACAGATATCACCAGGTATTTTCCAGAATTTTGGTCGCGATATATACCGGGTGGGGCAATAAAACGATACATGGTTTGGGATTCAGCAACATTTTTAAGCCATAGATTATTGCAACAAATCTTAAGAGCATAAATGAAAATTGGGATACAAGCTGAATATGGGGATTTTTTAAATATACTTTTATTTAGATTTTCAACTTTGGCCCATGGCGCATGTGAAAAATGTTATTTTGGCACCTTGGAAAAAAAGGTTGCCTATGCTTGACATACAGGGTGCCCACTGCCCATTATATATGGAATAAGGTCTTGGTAAATAATGACTGTATAAAAAGTTGTTTACCATTTTATTTCTCATAATAAGGCAGCATTCCATTGTTGTTATTTCAGAAAATCATCGAGTAACGAAAAATAACTGCATTTTATTAAATAGCAAATAAAAAAGTTGCATTTTGCGCATGCGCAGTACGAATTTTGAAAAGTGCGTTTTATTTGATTTTGCTAGAGGGGCCTAACACCAAAGTTTCGTGCAAATCGCTCCATAAATAAGAACGTTGCGTTTTGCGCATGCGCAGTAGTATTGTTGAAAAGTGCATTTTATTTGCTTTTGCTAGAAGGACCTATCATCAATGTTTCGTACAAATCGCTCCATAAATAAGAGTGTTGCGTTTTGCGCATGCGCAGTAGGATTTTTGAAAAGCGCTTTTTATTTGCTTTTTTCTAGAGGGACCTATCAGCAAAGTTTCGTGCAAATCGCTCCATAAATAAGAACGTTCGGTTTTGCGCATGCGCAGTAGAATTTTTGAAAAGCGCTTTTTATTTGTTTTTTTCTAGAGGGACCTGTCACCAAAGTTTCGTGCAAATCGCTCCATAAATAAGAACGTTGGGTTTTGCGCATGCGCAGTAGAAATTTTGAAAAGCGCTTTTTATTTGTTTTTTTCTAGAGGGACCTATCACCAAAGTTTCGTGCAAATCGCTCCATAAATAAGAACGTTGGGTTTTGCGCATGCGCAGTAGAATTTTTGAAAAGCGCTTTTTATTTGTTTTTTTCTAGAGGGACCTGTCACCAAAGTTTCGTGCAAATCGCTCCATAAATAAGAACGTTGGGTTTTGCGCATGCGCAGTAGAATTTTTGAAAAGCGCTTTTTATTTGTTTTTTTCTAGAGGGACCTGTCACCAAAGTTTCGTGCAAATCGCTCCATAAATAAGAACTTTGCGTTTTGCGCATGCGTTGTAGGATTTTTGAAAAGCGCATTTTATTGGTTTTTGCTAGAGGGGCCTATCACCACAGTTTTGTGCAGAACGCTCTGTAAATATGAAAGTTGCGTTTTGCACATTATACGCTGGGACCAATATTAATGACGTACATCTGAATCGCAAATATACCCCTAATAACATGTTACGTCATCGCAAAAATCACTATCAAATGAACCTAATAAAAGGGTGCATTGCTATTTAAAAAAATGTAATTGTTTTTCGTAAGTCAATTGTGTGCAGAAATAAAAAAACTCAATGCTGCCTCTTATGGGAAATAAAATGTACAAGGTACTACAATAGTGCGTCGGTCTTTTCTAGTTCATAGCTGGTAAAAAATTTTAACATTTTTTGTGCAAATGTCAACCATAGGTGGTTGCGCATCTACAGAAATTATTTTTGAATGTACAGGGTGTTCCATTTTTATAGTTTCAATAGACAACTGATTTTTTTAATTAACACCCTGTATATTTCTAGTTGTTTCGATGCCATTTTTTAACCTCTGCATGAAAACCTATTCACTTTTTGGTTTTTGTCAATGTTACCAAATTATTAATTTTTTTCAGAATGATTCCCCTAAGCACTTTGATAAATCGTAGCGACCTTGATTTTAAAGTGAAGAAATACATTTGATCAATAACGATAATCTGAATAAAAGGAAACACTTTGTTAATGAGAAAGTTGGATTTAGTGAAACAGGGTATTCACAAAAAATAGTAAAATATTTCCAAATTTCAAAGTGTCGTAACTATTTTTTTTCAAATTGATCTACCACTATTTTATTTCTCTATTCGATAGTCTTGGGTGCTCTTTAATTTGTATAGAGGGTATCCCGCTCCTAAACCCCGTAGTTTTAGGTTAGTCAATATTTTTCACAAAAATAGTTACACATTAATTAATTACATGTTTATAATCGGCTTTGTAGTTCAATGGTAGAGCGTTGGGCTATAAAGCCGGAGGTCGGGTGTTCGAACCTGGCCTAAGGTAAGAATTTTTCATCTGTAACCTTTTTTTAGTCACAAAAGGGGCACCTTGAGAATTTGAAATATTCATTTAAAATATTTCATTTAAGGGATTCTTTGAATAAACTTTGTACAAGTTTGGAAAAAAGATTATCGCAGGTCGGACTTTTAACAAGCTAGAAAGGAACCCAATAAGCATTATATGAGTGCGAAGTGAGAAATTAAAAGTGCTGATGCCATTCATGCTTCTTTTGAGTAGGCTAGTATCAATGACACTCATATAATGCTTATTGTGTTTCTTTCTAGCTTAAGTTATAATCTCTTTCCATACCTGTACACATTTTAAATGAAAGAATTTTTCTGTATACAGGGTGTTACATACAAGTATGTAAAAAAAAATTGGGTGGAAGAGGGGATCAAAACAAAAACTTTTTCCAAATAAACCGAGGGTCCAATGTCTTCCGTTTGGAAGCCACCCCCACAAAAGTGATGAAATTTGCATTTCTTCTTTAATTTTTTTCTCAGTAACCATAAGTGTTAGAAAGATTGGTGGCACGTCTTTGGATAGGTTTTCGGGTATGCTCTTTTTGATTTTGCAAATTTTTTTTATTACCACGAAGGGTGTACTCCGAAGTAAGGATGCGAAAAAAATTCTGATTTCTCCGAAATTTGGTATCTGGGGGTTTTTGAACATGAAAATCACGAATATTAAATTTTAATGCAATTTTTGGTCGGACAACAAAAATGGAGGAATTCCACGAAATTCGTTGTGTACACACTTGAGTAGACGGGGGACACTTTCTGACCCGAATGCCCCATCTTCAAATGAGTATCTTTTGTTTGAAAAGTGATTTTAAAAAATTGTTCGACAATTCTGTTCCTTAACTTATCATTCATCAAGTTTTGAAGCATTTCCACCACATTTCTCCAGAAGCGCTAGAATCGTTAAAACAGCTCAAAGCCTTATAAAATTAAATTTGTCCTGGCAAGATTGAATTAGAAGTGTAAATATTCGTACGGTTATATATATATTATATACTCATATACACAACTATTTTCGTGATATTCTCTCCATTTTCTTTGTCCAACCAAGAATTGCAGTGAAATTTTTTTTAGAATTTTTAAAAATCAATTTCAGATTGGTGATTTTCATGTTTAAAAACCTCCCGATACCAAATTTCGTCGAGATCAGAATTTTTTCGCACCTCCATTTAGGGATGCGCCCCTTCGTGGTAGCAATTTTGAAAAACGGAAAGGGCATACCCCAAAAACTATTCAAAAACGTGCCACCAGTCGTTCTTATGGTTGCCGAGAAAAAATTAAAGAAGAAATACAAATTTCAACACTTATGGGGATGGCTCCCAAACAAAACATGTTGGACCCTCAATTTATTTCGAAAAATTGCTTGTTTTGACCCCTCTACCACCCAATTTTTTTTACATACTTATATGTAACACCCTGTATACTAATTCATGTTGAGTCTTTAAATCTATTATCAAATGCATTTTTTAATTATGAAAAATAATCTTCTAAGAGATGCATATGAACAATGTATATAGCCACTATACTCTTTTAGGCACCTGTACAACCAGGCTCAATGGATAGTGAAGCTGGTATCTTTTCAATGATATTCGATCATTCTGGATCACGGCTAATTACCACCGAGGCAGACAAAACAATCAAAATATACAAAGAAGATGAAACTGCTAGTGAAGAGTCGCACCCCATCAACTGGAAACCAGATATTCTCAAACGAAGAAAATACTAAAACATGCCATAATTTATTTTAAAAATTCACTGCAAATGGTTATAATTTAAGCGTTAAATGAAAATAAATAGTTAATAACGAGGAATGTCATCTTTATATTTCGTCTAGATCGTAAGATTCTTCTGGGAAATCTCCGCATACAACATTTTGAGGTTTCACAAATGCTCCATAATTTGGTGGGCACTTGAAATATTCTTTTCCTTTATACCTACAAATGAATGGAGTGAAATTGTGAATGGGAAAATTCCAAACATTTCTTACGTTCCATCATTTTTTCCAAGAGGTTCGTCATATTTCACACCGACCCATTGACCAGCAAGACCTTCTATTAACCCCTTGTATAACACAGCGCCTAACTTTGTAGGGCCATTGCTTACATTTACTTTACATCTAGATCCAATTTCAACAGTATTTATTAACTCTTTTTCTTCTTCTTCGGCTTTTTCTTTATTTTTGTAATACTCTTCATTGTACTGGCCTGCAACATTCAATTTTTGCTTCTCGAGATAGAAAGTTTATTAGTATATACCTATTTTGTTTTTGACTAAAAATGCCTTCACCGTGTCTGTACGTTTTGCATACATTTCCGGTGCCATTTCATATTTTTCAACATTTTCGAATTCTAATTGATTTTTAATCGCAAAGTTATCCACAATATATAAACGCATCCCATTTTCAAGCGGAAACGAGCCAAGCAAAGCATTATCGTCGACTAAAGAACAAACAAATTTATTGTCTTTGTCATACGCTTGTATCTGCATTGTGGAACAGCTACCACCAGTAATTAACTCCAGCTTTGCCTACAGATGTGTTTCATTTTAAATTGCTGAGGTATTCATTTCGTTACTTACTTTTAAGTTCGATATTGTGATGTCTTTTGGAAAACGTCTTTCGTTGAATGATAAGTCATGACCTGATGTTGATATTTGAAGATTTACGAAATCCGACGTTATTACCTTGTAATCAGCCATTATACACAGAAATTAATTGATATCTACTTGTTAGAAATTATTTTGATTATTTTGCTGGCTACCAAATTTGATGTAAATAAAAATCTGTCATGTCATCTCTGCTCTGTCAAACAAACAAAGCGTGACGACGTTGAGATAAAAGGCCTAAACTCCGTACAATCTGCGCATGCGAAAGAAACGTCAAAGTTGCAATGAATAAGAATAAAAGGAAGGAGCATATCAACTATAGAAAGGGGACTGACAATATCCTATCCAGCGCAATGCTGCGCGGTGAAACCTGAGGCGGCCATATTTTCGGAGCCAAAGTTTGTTTACTTTTTGCTAATTGCGTGGGTGTATTTGCATTTTCGTGTTTATGCGGTCCTTAAATCTCTAAGTGTGCATTTAAAAACATTAGTGGACAATGGTACATTGTAGTGCACGGAAGTGCGGAAGTGATAGCCAAAAAACTCACAAGGAATATCCTTTCACAGGATAGGTTACTTTAATGTGAGTTGCTTTAAACTGGTCGTAGATCAATATGTGTAGTATTAGTCGGCTGTGTGGTGAGATCTTAGACTATGAAAGAGAGGGGACCCGTAATAGAGAGCGCGCGCGTGAAGCAAATTGCGATCATACTGCCACCACCAGTGGCGCCCGCTCGGGTATTACATTAGGAAATTACAATTTATTTATACTGCCATCATGGTACGATTAACCTGTGTGTAGGTTCTTATTTGAATAGAGAGACAAAAAACGCGATAAACGTAAACATACGACTCGACTTTGATCGTTTTGGAAACTAGGTGCGCGATATAAACGCAATATTAATTGAAAGTATACTTACTATACATAAGTATGTAGATATTACCACATATACCTTTAGTAAAATTCTGCACACCCCGTTTTTGAAGCGATCAAAACTGAAAAAGGGTAAATTATAAATGCACACATCTTTCTCGTGAGGAACCCTGCAACGTATTTAACAATTTTTTCAATATTGCAGAGTTCATGCTTTTTGAACAATCATTTATTGCATATCTTCCACTTCTATTTCATTGTTCCAATTAATTGAAGCATTAATAATTTGTTCGTTGCTTTCTTGCGACGGACAAGTTATATAGAATATGGATTGTATCCAGAGGAATACAACTCTCCACCCCACTATCTCACAACTCTGTTGTAATCAGCAAGCGTTTGTAGGTATATGCACTTTCAAACTGCCTTGAGGTGGGGTTGTTATTCTATCCATCCCTTGATCTTTTGGAAGAAGAAAATAATTCCAGATGGTCCTGGCTTAGTTTAGGATCCTTCGCAAAAAATACATTGTCGTTTCCCTATGGTGCATACTACCTGGGACACATTGAATCTTTTTCTTCCCGATATATCTGCTTGCTTAATTGTGAATGGCAGTTAGCGCTTCTGATGTGAATCCTGGGGAACAATTGCTTGATTTATAGGTACAATTTGCCGATGGTGCACACCAGTATCATACACTGTTCTGACATAATTTTCCCCTTTTGGAGACAGATCATTAGCTTATACACTGTTTGCGGCTAAGTGCGGAGAACCAGGTGATCATGCACCAACAAAGTACATAATGAACTGTACTTGATTGATACACTTCTTATCAGTTTGGTTGTTATCATGAAGGAAAATAAAGTACAACGTTAGTAAATAATTCTTATATTGAAAACTGTACAAATAAAATAAATGTACCTATATTCTTTTCCGAGTGAATCTTGAGGGCAAACGCAGCTGATGGTTTCAGAATGGGAAATTATTTCTAAACAAAATAGCAACCATAAAATAGAATAAATGAATTGGAATACTCACAATTATACAACAGGCTTTGGCAATAAAGCCCTAAGCAGTTTCTTGTACTTCAGTAATAAGCTGTTGATACTATAGCAAACCGTTGACGATGACGACGGTGATAATATTGAATTGAGATGTCTTCTCCCCTAACGGGTTTAATCATAACGATCTTCCTTCAGGATATCTTGTCTTTATCGAATGTGGCGGCGATCGATGTGTATTGTTTCGAACATCCATCGATGACCTCTCTCTTTTTAAGACCAAATCCTATCTGTCGTACTACATGTAAGTACAAAGGCAACATACACTATAGTTAAACTACTCTATACAAAGTAATCAGTCGCCTAAGGGTTAGGCATCCAAACATGTACATATCTGTTACGTCATGTAACTAGATAGTCACGCCGCCACTGGAATATCACTTGCTTACTGTAATCGAGAAATTATCAATGAAAAGAAGTATAAAGCAGTATTTTATTGATGCACAAAAATATAGGACAATTGTAAGATTATGAAAATGAAGACCTTAAAAGTGTTTTATTAACTACCATGAAGATTTAATTAAATTTAGCCAAACCAGACAACGTGCCGTTTTTTATCTTGCCTATGAAATGATATTCCTGCTGGACAACGACCACTGCAACTTTTACAGTTGTACGCAGAACAATTCACCACGTTTATATCACACAGTTTTGCACACACAAACTTTATCAATAATGAAGAAATGTCAATAAATTCACACTGCCACCGCGCTTTGACTGCCACCGAAAATATGGCGGTCGTCTCGAAATTCGCGTCAAATTCACACATGCCTTGGATGCGGTATTACGGGTCCCCTCTCTTTCCTTGTCTTAAGGTAAGTTCATAGCTCTCCGTTCATACGTTTCCGTTTGTCCGTTAGCCAATCACAAGATAGCAAATTTTTAAATCGTACGTCGTCCGACGGAAAAGTTGGTTGAAGTTGAACATTTACGTTTCCGTTGGTCCGTTTTTAACAAGAGTGAGGTTACGTTTGGTACGTTAACAGTGTTCGCCTATTCGTTCTTTACGGTAATAATCAGATCGCAGCGTGTTCTTACTATCGTACCATTTTTACATACTGAAAATCACGGAGGGTATAGTACTAAATAAAATTTAGGTTATGGTTATACGTTGCAAATGTACAATGTGGACGGATTGCTATAAACCTTAACAAAATGTACTATCCGTTTGACGGATCAACGCAACGGATGAACGGAGAGCTATGAACCCACCTTTAGGGTGAGATCACTTGTCACTTGTCAAACTTTGTAAAATCAGACACACACACAAATATTGAATACCTACATATAAACAGGCATTTATTACTTACAGACATACATTGTGTTCTTAAGTTTTAGTTGAAGTGTTCAGTTTTACTTTGTTACATAAATAAATGTTAATTCGGTCTACCTCATATTCCCACATTGGCGACGAGGATGGGATTATTACTTGCAGCGTTTTGAATTGGAGTTGGAAATACGTGGACTAATGGGAAATGATTCGGCGGAGGTAAGACGAAATTTGCTGCTATCAAAGGTAGGTGCAGACGTTTTTAAAATTTTATTTGATCACTTTAAACCCGAAAAGTTGATCGAAAAGACTTATATACAACTCACAACAGTGCTAAATAAAATTTACGGTAAAAAGGTTTACATTTTTGCTGAAAGAATAAACTTTGCGGGCTGTTTTAGGAATGAAAATGAAAGTGTCACTAACTATATGCGTGCATTAGCTGGAGACTGCAGTTTTGGTGCTGGCTTAAACGAACGAATGCGTGATCAGTTAATTTTCGGCATAAACAACCGCGAATGGCAAGAAAAAATTATTCAAAAACATTCAACAAACGATAGGTACTACTTCCGACGAAGTAGAAGCGACGTCTCTCATTTTAGAACAAGCGTGCATTCAGTCAAAGCAGTTAAACAGTTTACAAATCAATCAGATTTCGGACAATAATTATGTGAACCGCGTAAGTAAACCGGGAACTTCAAAACAAAAATTTAAAAGTGACAAACATTTGCCAAAAGAAAATAAACCAAAAATTATTGACTTAAATCCACAAACAGACTGTTTATTTTGCGGTGATTCCAAACACAGGCAAAAATATTGTTCGGCCTATGGGAAAGTGTGTAGCAGTTGCGGAGAAAAAAATCATTTCGCTCGTGTTTGTGTAATTTCGGGACGTGCAGTAATAAAACAAGGTACTAAATCAAACGCATACGAGGGACGTTCAAAGCATTCTACGCGCTATGTTCGTGACGATAGTGATAGTGAACAAACTTCATCTGAATCTGAAAGCAAACAGAATCGGACGATGAAATGAAGAACAAGGCTATACGTAACGTGAGAAAAGACGGCCCTGCCACAAAAGTACTTTTGCCGGTCTACATAAACAAAATTATGGTCGTTTTTAAATAAATACATGGTCATCACGGATTGCCAGCACGGCTTTCGTCCAGGATATTCGACGGCATCCGCAAACTATGAATTTACCCAGTATCTTTTTCGGGAACTAGACAAAAAGAATATTATTGTGGCACTTCAATTTGACCTATCGAGTGCATTCGACAGCGTCAATAAGCAAATTGTGTGTGCAAAATTGGAAAGGTACGGATTAAGGGGCACGATAAACGAATGGCTCTACTCCTACCTGTCAAACCGTTCAATCGTTGTAAAGGTGAATGGAAATATGTCCGACAAATTCAATCTCGAGATAGGGACCCCGCAAGGGAGTGTACTTGGCCCACTGATCTTCCTTCTATTCATAAATGACCTCCCAGAATACATTTCTAGCGGTAAATTATTTATGTACGCCGACGATACCACTGTTGTGGTGAGTGGAAATACTACACAGGATATCGTCCATAATGTCGAGATAGTACTAAATCAATTTGAGTCATGGTGTGGGAAGAATGGGCTAGCTGTCAACTACAACAAATCTGCGTTCATTGAAATTCATTCCAAATACTGTGATACGAACACATTCAACTTTAAAATGAACAACCATGTAATACCAAGTGCACGGAGGACAACATTCTTAGGCATACGCCTTGATGATACGTTGTCTTGGTCTACCCAGGTGTCTGATGTCTGCTGCAAGCTTAACAAGATTTACTACCTAATGGTGAAGCTCAAAAACTCATTTGGACCTGGAGTTTTAGTAAGTGTGTACTATGCATTAGCATACTCAGCGATTAGTTATAATATTGCCGTATGGGGAGCCAGCATTTACTGTGACAGAGTGTTTGTATTGCAAAAAAGACTACTCCGATTAATTTTCAATATTAAATACTATCATTCGTGCCGAGGGGTTTTCCGCAGCCATCGAATTCTCACCTTGTTTTCCATATACATATGTACTCCACTGTGTGACTCACATACATATGCACAAGAATACCTATTTGCTCAATAAAGATATGCACACTTACGATACTAGACACAAAGATAATCTCCGACTAAGTAAACCACGACATTCTTTTTTTAAGAAGTCGCCTGAGTATAAGAGCGCTTTATATTATAACTCGTTGCCTAGTGCCTTCAAAAACTTGACAAAACCACAGTTTAAAAGAAAAGTTAAAGAGTTTTTGTCATTAGGAGTTTTTTATAATGAAAAAGAATATTTAAATAGATAGATGAAGTACCTCACCAATATGTGTTTAAATTGTGTGTGTGTGTGTGTGTGTGTGAGAGAGAGGGTGTGTACGTTTCCCGATATTTATGGCAACATTGTGTGTGAATATGCCTGAACTGTGGCAGCTTCAAAAATTGTGGCAGCATACACGCGCTGTCACAATTTTAAAGGTGCTATTCGCTTGCCCTACATCATATAGGAAACAGTGACAAGGACCATATTATACGCCAAGCGATTCTACGTCACATATCCCTCCATTACCAACTACAAATTAAAATTAAAAATGTAACATGGACATTTCTCAAAGTTGCCACAATTGGGGTATATTCACATAGCACACACACCAATATTTATGGCAACTTAAAGCTGCATTAATTAGTGCTGCCCTCTACAATAATTGGCAGTGTTGCCACATTTATTTATACGATTTTATGTACGATGTGTTGCATAATCCATCGAGTTCTCGTTTTTGGATTATATCATGCCAATGTAATGTTTGTTGCCTACAAATATTATTCCTGTTTAAATTGTGCTTATATTTTAAAACGTAGTAGAAAACTTAAATTAATTAATTAACTCTTAAGTACACGAGTAGAAATGTAACTTAGAAACATCGAGAAAGTAGGAAATCCACCGTAGCTCTCTCACGAAAGATGCGTTTGGTACACCAATTGTTTGAATCAAACTTTCTTCACTCTTCAGGAACGCCGCGCTGGATATCCCAGAAAAACATTCTCGAAGCAAATTCTTTAACTTTAGATTTACGATCCATTTTACCAAAGATAATAATACATGCTATTATAGATAGCACCTTAAATGGAAAAGTTGTGAACTGCTTATTAACGAGCTCCTATCGATTTTATTATTTTGCTGTGTCTGTCCGTCCGTTAGCATGATATGGATTCTTTATCAAATTTGTAGAGACTTATAGCTTAAGTCATATACAATACGCAATGCCAAAAGTTCAGTCTAATCGATGCAACATTGACAGTGTCCTTTTCTCATCTCTACCATTTATGAACCGAATCGCAAACGTTTTTATTTATGAAGGAATTTAAATGAAAGCACAAAAGCACTTCGGATGAAAGCAAATGTAACGGCACTTGAAAAATTTGGTTTTGCGCATGGGCGGGCCAACTTTCATTTTATGAAAGTATTTAAATGAAATTTGATATACAGTGCTATTTATTTAGAAGTAGACATATGGATTTACGTGTATTATTTTTCCCTATGTCTACTTTTAAATGACAAAATCTCTTCTGAAGGGCACCTAATTTTATACGCATCCAAAATATCTTCTTAAAACAAATAAAGATCTGGATGTCATATTAATTAATTTGAATATTGTTTGCACATATTTTTTCTTCAGTTGAATACATCACACACGAACGAAAAAAAAATACGGAAGGCAAAACAACAATATTCCAATTAATTTGTATGACAGTCAGAAGTCAATATACGTAAATCCCTATGTCTACTTCTTAATAAATAGCACTATATGCATTTGAAATAAAAGCAAATGTAAGGGCAGTTTAAAAATTTGGTTTTACGAATGCGCAGTGCCAACTTTCTTATTTACGAAATCATTTAAATGAAATTTGATACTTAGGCATTTGGAATAAAAGCAAATATAACACAAGGTTCAAAAATTTGGTTTTTCGCATGCTAAAGCTATGCCCAGGTGCTCGTTTGCTCTATTTGTTTACACGTATATTTAATTCCCCAAAGAGGTTATACTGTGCTATTTTGGTTTTTAATATTATTGAGCGATGTGTAAAAAATAAAAAAAATATCATGAGTGCTTTCGAACTGTTCAATACCGTTAAGCGTAACGCGAATTCTTAACGTAAGAAAATACATAAATGGTCGTTTACGTTTAAAAAATGTATGCATTTTTCATGACCTAGTTCACATTCCTTTACTTATTTACGTAGATCAAATCACATTTAGGGGAAAGGCAAAAATACGTACCTATAGGCCGCTGAGAATTTACGTCGTTAGCGAATGAGATGGAATTACATCGTATCGTGGATTTCTATTCTTAATTACATTAAATTCAATGTATGTTTTAGGGGAATTTTCCTTTTATGTGATGGTTTTGTCCGTCTGTTCCTTGTCTAACTCGAGAACGAAAACAGACACCGACGTGAAACCTTTATTCGAATTCTACGCGTTCAAGGATCAGTACCTACTATTGAATATGAGCCGGATAAAAAGTCGTGTTTCCAAACGAGAGCTGATTTAATCGGGTTTGAACGGTGCACAACCAATTTATTGCGCGGTGATTATCTTATTTGCGGAGCAATCCTTATGAATTTCCGCTGGTAGGGTCAAAAATTCATATGCGAATAACTTGAGAACGGAGTGTCTCAAGTCGGTACGCACAAAGGGAAAGTGATAGGTTTCCCTGAGACGCAACTAGCGGTACCACAGTTGACCGGGCCGGGGTACTGACAACCGAGATATGATATATGTTGGAGAACGAAGGGTCGTAACAGAATAGGTACTAACAAAGTGGAAATTAAAGTTTTTTGCGAGATGCATGCGCGAAAATTTGAATTCGAATATCTCAAGAACTATTTGGTGTAATGAAGTTGTTTGTTTTGAATATCGTGTTAACGTGATTAGCCTGTTTTTACTATGTATTGTTATTTTGAATTTCAATTTACAGATTAAGATCTCCCTAAATTGAACTTCTTCATACTTAAACAAGGCAAGAGTCTTATATATCTTAAGTTCCTCAAATTGTCTCAAGTTCTCAAATCTTTCCTCCATTGCTATATGACAACATTTTCACTTCTGAATCAGTCTCCTTGTGTTCACTGAGTACAATGGTCTTCGCCAATTAGTACACAAAATGGTGTAAGTTTGGTATAAAAAGGTTTAATTGGGGGGAGGGGGGGGCTACGGATCTTCCTGCACAAACCACAAACATATTCAAGGTTTTTGCAAAAAAAGTATATACTTATGCACAGAAAACTATAATATACTTTTTGTGCAAGCGTTTGACAGTTATCGTGTTCACGGACAGACGGACACCATCGATTCCCCTACAAAGATCGCTTTGCTCTGCGGCTTAATAATCATCATCTTTTTCATTCAACGATCTAAGTCTAACTAGTACACTTTTGCACTCTTGATGTCTGTCTGTCTCTCTGTCTAAAGTCACAATTGCTCAGGAACCATCTACTTACAGACTTGGTATTGGTGTCATTCGATCAGAAATTAAAAATTATTTCATGTATGTATTCTCGCAAAGGCATGAAATATCCATAAGGGCTATTAAAATCGAAAAAAACAAATTTGAAAGTGCACTTTTTGCCTCTTGCTCACTATAATGGGTTTGCTGTTGAAAAAGTTTTGACCTTCATTTTCGAAAGAAAATTTCTTTTTGTAACTTCTAGCAATAAAAATAACAGAAATCATTCTTGGCGCACGTGAATCATCCATAACGAATAAATAGGTATAATATTTCCGGGCGCATTTTGCTGACCTACAGTCTACCTCAAGACCTCTCGTTAGAATACCTACCGTCGAAATCTTTATGTAGGTACCTTAACCTAGGTATTTGCGAAAACGGTGGCTAATAACAATCTTCCAATTTTCATTTTCAAAAACATGATACTGTCAATATTTTCGCCGCAAGTCCAAGTTTTCACAGTCGATACTACTATCAAATTGCAAAAAGAAACAACAGGTCATATCATATCACTTTTTTGTAATTTGTTTGTAGGACGAGTTATTAAAATGTGGGTAGAATCGTAGAATGCAGCGGTGTGATTTGCCTTGTATTATTGACCTTGACCGGTGATATTAATACACGAACAGCTGATTACCACTGCCTGCGTTTGCTACGTCTGCGGTGCAAATTTTAATGCGAGTTTATTTTCTTTTTATACACATACAAATTTTTAAGTATTCTAATTCTAATATACGAGTAAAAAATAAGCTCGTAGGTTCTAATCTAATTAAGTATAAAGTGACATGTTTAGTGCACTTACAATAAATAAAAAGCGCACTTTTTCGCTCTTGATGTCTGTCTGTCTGTCTGAGTCACAAAGGCTCCGGAACTACACCACTTACAGACTTGGTAGTGGTGTCATTCGATCAGAAATTAAAAATTATTTCATGTTTGTATTCTCGTTAAGTCATGAACTGTCGATAAGGGCTATTAAAATCGCAAAATTAAATTTGAAAGTGGTCTCTTCGCCTCTTGCTTACAAGGGCCTTAACGAATTTTTTTAGTTTGAAACCACTACGCATTTACATTTACCTATACTTATACCATCTGTGTCCCATAAACTTTGATAGAACTGATAACTTAGCCAATTTTTATTGTTTATAAACAAACATAAAATTACCAAACTTAAGGCTATAGAAGTGTAGACCGGTACACTACTAACCGGCAATGACCAAACCGGCGACGACTAGCCGGCGGTACATCAAACCGGCGCTATCGCAAGTACCTCACAAAGTTATCGCAAATGATTTATTGAAATGGAATGAAGACCATTCGTCCTCGTGTGTATCTGTCTATAAAATTCCCATTTCTCCATAAATTGGGAACGCATACCTACCGGCGCGCATTATTTCATAGGATCTTCCTTCAACATTCATCTAATGCATGGCCTGATACCTCTTATTAGGCCATTGTACCGTGCAAACTTATGATTGTAAAACATTTTGAATCTAAAGGGTATGGTCATGTGGCAATCATCTTCAAATTCAAGAAAACATCATCTTTTACAGCACAAAACGTTTGAGCCAAAAATATTATTAATGATTTCTCCTTCTGTCGTTTTAAAATGATTTTTTAAGTAAGTTGGACAACTTTAGTTTTTTGGATAATTCAAAAAACGACACCCATCGTTCGAGAAAACTACAATACACCGAAATCTTATTATACAAACTTGTACAACCTAAAAGGGCGCGTCTGTTTTGAATCCCCCAAATTTCGTTTTTGTCATTTTGGGTTCCCGCTATATCGCCTGGGAACCCAAGATATTTTACCTACGAGTTTGGTGACACTTTGTCGTAGAAAAATCTGCATAATAGGAATTCTGTCATTTTAAAATGATTTTTTAAGTAAGTTGGACAACTTTAGTTTTTTGGATAATTCAAAAAACGGCACCCATCGTTCGAGAAAACTACAATACACCGAAATCTTATTATACAAACTTGTACAACCTAAAAGGGCACGTCTGCTTTGAATCACCAAAATTTCGTTTTTGTCATTTTGAGTTCCCGCTATATCGCCTGGGAGATCAAGATATTTTACCTCGAGTTTGGTGACACTTTGTCGAAGAAAAATCTGCCTAATAGGAATTCTGTTATTTTAAAATGATTTTTTAAGTAAGTTGGACAACTTTAGTTTTTTTAATAATTCAAAAAACGACAAGAAAACTTACACCGAAATATTATACAAACTTGTACAACCTTCTTTTTGAATAATTTCGTTTTTGTCAATATCGCCTGGGAAACCTCGAGTTTGGTGACACTTTGTCGAAGAAAAATCTGCATAATAGGAATTCGTCATTTTAAAATGATTTTTTAAGTAAGTTGGACAACTTTAGTTTTTTTAATAATTCAAAAACGACGCCCATCGTCCGAGAAAACTACAGTACACCGAAATCTTATTATACAAACTTGTGCAACCTAAAAAGGCGCGTCTGTTTTGAACCCACTCAAATTTCGTTTTTGTCATTTTGGGTTCCCGCTATATCGCCTGGGAACCTAAAATATTTTACCTACGAGTTTGGTAACACTGTGTCGTAGAAAAATCTGCATAATAGGAATTCTGTCATTTTAAAATGATTTTTTAAGTAAGTTGGACAACTTTAGTTTTTTGGATAATTCAAAAAACGACACCCATCGTTCGAGAAAACTACAATACACCGAAATCTTATTATACAAACTTGTACAACCTAAAAGGACGCGTCTGTTTTGAATCCTCCAAATTTCGTTTTTGTCATTTTGGGTTCCCGCTATATCGCCTGGGAACCCAAGATATTTTACCTACGAGTTTGGTGATACTTTGTCGTAGAAAATTCTGCATAATAGGAATTCTGTCATTTTAAAATGATTTTTTAAGTAAGTTGGACAACTTTAGTTTTTTGGATAATTCAAAAAACGGCACCCATCGTTCGAGAAAACTGCAATACACCGAAATCTTATTATACAAACTTGTACAACCTAAAAGGGCACGTCTGCTTTGAATCACCAAAATTTCGTTTTTGTCATTTTGAGTTCCCGCTATATCGCCTGGGAGATCAAGATATTTTACCTCGAGTTTGGTGACACTTTGTCGAAGAAAAATCTGCCTAATGGGAATTCTATTATTTTAAAATGATTTTTTAAGTAAGTTGGACAACTTTAGTTTTTTTAATAATTCAAAAAACGACGCCCATCGTCCGAGAAAACTACAGTACACCGAAATCTTATTATACAAACTTGTGCAACCTAAAAAGGCGCGTCTGTTTTGAACCCACTCAAATTTCGTTTTTGTCATTTTGGGTTCCCGCTATATCGCCTGGGAACCTAAAATATTTTACCTACGAGTTTGGTGACACTTTGTCGAAGAAAAATTTGCCTAATAGGAATTCTGTCATTTTAAAATGATTTTTTACGTAAGTTGGACAACTTTAGTTTTTTTAATAATTCAAAAAACAATTTTGCCATTTTGCCGTCAGTCAAATTTATTTTGTAAATATTTAATATTTCAAGCTCTAGCTAGTTCGGTACGTAATAGAACGCCATCCGCCCGTTTTTCACAAGATGATAATGGGACATAATGGTAAAAGCAAAGATCATATTATGATCTTTGGTAAAAGGTTAATCTCTTTATCGTCTTGTTAATTAAATATAAGTAATAAGCATTGAGTAACTATAGCATTGCTAATCCAATAGTCAATCATATAAGAAATTTAGAAACAAGAACCCATCGTCCGTGCCCCGTGGTAGGTATGATTTTCAATTTGCAATGAAGTAAAATGGTGAATAAATAAATGAGTTTTTTTTGTGCCAAATTGTACAGTTTTGCAAGTATACAGTATACACATCTTCGTTTCATTGTTTTTGTAAATAAAATTATAAGTGTAGGAAATAAAATTGTAAGTGTAGGCTTTCAGATTGGAATTTCCGTTGGCCTTGGCAGAAAGTGCATCGCATCACAGATAAGACGAACGTTCTCAGCTTCATTTTACAATTTTTCCTTCATTCGGGTCTTTGGCGGGGAGTTGTGTTGTGGCGTACTTACGTAACGTAATGTAATTGACATTGGATGATAAGTGGTAATTAATATCTAAAGGACTGTAAGGTAGGTGAAGACATAAAGTTACTACGAACTACGATTACGATGTGCTTTCGATACAGGAGCCCCATTAAAAGTTTATGCGGAAGTATACAGGGTGTAGAATTGGTTTATGCACCATAGGCATATCGATGGTAATTCCTTTATATCCAAACATTTTTTTCCCTAAATATTTTACACTGAAGTTGTAAATACCGTTTTTGTCGATTATAAATTTCTGCGTCTATTGATGTGCCCATTTGTAATTTGTTGTTGTGGTAAATCGGAGAAATTAAGGAAGTTATAAATTAAAAGGATAATAATTGGAAATTTAATTTTTGTTTCAATGATTTCACGGCACGAGTGATGTTAGTGATAAATCATTCGTCCATTGAAAGTATTGAATACTAAAATTAGTTTTTTAGGCAAATACATACTAATTCTCATTTATATATTTTTTCCGGTTTCCCGATTTTAAAAATAATAAATGAGGGCATGAGCAGACGCAGAATTTATTGTTCAAGCGACAAGAAACCTTTTTACAACTTTGCTCTAAATTAATTAGGGGAGAAAATATTTCGATATAAAGAAATAAATATGTCCCTACGGATGCATAACCTGTTCAACACCGGACACCCTCTATAATGACAGATTTAAAGTTTAATTTGGTTATGACCATTCCATTGTAATGATTCGTTTTTTAAATTTAGCTTCCCCATAATGTTATAATTATCACCAATTCCAATGCAAATTTTAATTATAATTTTTGCAGTATTTTTTTGGAACAATGCCGAGAAGATCAGTTAGAATTTTGTCGATGCTCAAAAATCCCGTCCATCCGTAAGACAGCATCCAGGATGAATATGATCTTCAAGACATCGAACGTTGTCAAGGTAAATATTTCCGAATTCATTTGTGTCCTAAAATTTCCCTGGTCCTGGAATTTTTTACTATAAAATTTCGCTGTCTAAAGGGGGGGGGGGGGCATGAATTATTTCCTGAGATGCTGTTTTTGATAGTAAAACGTGCATAACTTAAAGGTATCATTCAAATAGATTGCTTTGTACATACTTATAACTTCCCCGCGCGACTCTTTTTCGTTATCAGTGGGGGATGGGGCCGGCGGTTGTGGGGGGGGGGGAGTTAGAAATTAATTAATTAATTTTGTCTTTCATGGTATTCTAATTAAAGGTCTCAACGAAAGGAACCGCTTTCTACCAACTACTGCCCTGCTCTCTGTCCTCTTATCAAAAGACAGTGGTGGGGAAGGGGGGGGGGAGTGGAACTGGTTTTATCCTTCATGGTACTTTAATGAAAGGTATCAACGAAAGGAATTAATTTCTACCAACCATAGACCTCCTCCTCGACCTCTTATCGTAATCGGATATATTCCCTTATATCTTCAGAACGGATTGTCGGAAGAGGGTTCTCACAAAGGGCGATTGGAACGTCTGCAAGAAATATATCCATTGGTGATGTCTAAACTTTAAGAGCGAATGTCTCGAAAACTGTTTGTCGGAGGAAAGTACTCTCAAAGGAAAAATCTGCAGAATAGAGTGTCGGAGGATTTTGAATGTATGCCAGGCGGTCTTTAAATGTTTGTGTATAAAGAGCCATACCGCCTTCTCCCCTTAGAACCCTATTTCGGTCTAAAAAAATGAGCTTTATCTGCACATCTCCATTATAAAAACAAATAACCTTCCTCATAGGCACATCCTCAATTTTATATTTTTCTGTGAACCTAGAAAAAGTACATACTGTATCGAGTAGCATTTTGTATGGCGAATACAATAAGTATGGGACAATATGTCATTTAAAGGACCCATAAATGAATTATTTTGACATGTTGTCAATGACCTACTACACCAACATAATAAAAGTTGTTTATTATTTATGTCAGAAAAAATGCTTGTTAAAAATATTGTTATTAATATTATGTGTTAACATTTTGGTGTAGTAGGGGTTGACAAAATGTCAAAATAATTCATTGATGGTTCTTCTGAATGATAATTGTCCCATACTTCATTGTATTCTCCATAAAAAATGCTACTCGAACAGTATGTACTTTCAGGTTCACATAAAAATATCAAGTTCATGATATGCCTATGAGGAAGGTTATTTGTTTTTTGATATCTTTTTAAACAGGACCAGACAAAAATAAAAACGAATACGGCTAATTTCGGTTTCTGTCGAATACCTTTGGAACTGATCAGATATCTGAATTTTAAAAACATCTTACTAAGCCCTAAAATACTCGACTTTTTCTAATTAACCGACTGTGTATCTCTTATGGTTTCCAATTTTCCCATGCTGTTCATCCTTACCTTGGTCACTGTGTATATGATTTGCATCCTTTTCGTGGATGTATGTGATTGCGCGATAGTATATTTATATCATATGTGTCTTACAGATGCCCTAAATCCTGAAGAAAACCGAATCGCACCAATACAGACTACAGGGGAAATTATGGAGGAGATAGATTTGATAAAACCAAATACAAAAGGTAAAATTATATATAACTATCGCCAGGAAAGATTGCCCGTCACAGCACACCTTGTCTATGTTTTTCTTAAGATGCGAGCAACTTCCGGAATAGGATCGTGCCAATGTTGAACGAAAAGTCTTTTTGTTCAACATTGACACGATACTATCCCGGAAGTCGCTTACATTTTTAGAAAAACCTCGATTGTAGACCCAGCTCAAGTGTTTTGTGACCGGCAATCTTTCCTGACGAGAGGTTTATTTTCATCATTTTACTATTTCATTATTTGATTCTGGTGAGATACAAATGTTAAATTTTATCTAACATCATGTTAATGTTACAGGTAAACTCCAGCATAAATCTCTAGTAGCGCGCCATATGGTCTTCAGAAGAAAAATCAGCTGTCTTAGGTTTTTTCAACCAAGAAATTAAAAAAAGATCTAGTACCCGGAGAAGCTCAATGTGAAAAGTGCTTAGAAGAACATGATGTTTTGCCCACAAGATCATGGACCGACGTAAAATTCTGCATTAAAAACCATCTAGACAAGAGAAAAGATGAGTGCCTTTACTCATACAAAGTTAAAAACTGCCTTTGTTGTACTATAGTGTGACATTTTACACGTTTAATCTATTTCTTATTACTAAAAAATGTACAGGTACTAGGTAGCTTTACTGAAAGCATTGAATTTATAGATAGTTATCAATTCAATGCTGAAAGTACCATTGCTGTACTAATTAAGATTATTGTAGTTTTCTGAAACATTTTTAATTTTTCTGTTGTTCATTGGGATTTATAAAATTCCTTCTGTATTTGTGTATAGCCAACTGAATAAAGATTTCTAAGCAAAATTGTGTTTTGTACCTGGGTTAATTTTTTCTAAACGGTAGGTACTATATGTGGATCTCGCGGTAAA
The DNA here is from genome assembly GCF_008802855.1 of Photinus pyralis. NCBI lineage: Eukaryota > Metazoa > Arthropoda > Insecta > Coleoptera > Lampyridae > Photinus > Photinus pyralis. The sequence goes on along the minus strand of NW_022170403.1, from coordinate 12,303,614 downwards.
GGTAAATTAATTTGGTAAGAACAGAGAGATAATCTGGGGAGTGGATATCCCAAGGATGAATTTTGTTTGTAAGAAATCTACTAGAGATACTTTTAATACATAAACTGCTTCAGGACATTTGTAAAGCGTTGCTTGATTCAGCTTATGTCTTTGATGGCTGTTAACTTTTGGTCATTGAATAAATTTTTATTCAATGTTTTGGTCCAGGTGCCATTTGCACTTTAGTCCACCACTGCTCTAGATTCTAGACTAGCGCAACTACCTACCACTATTTAGGTACCTAAAATTGACTACGTACCTACCTAACTTGTATGGCAACCATGATTTTGTCATCAATTTTGTCTATTTTGCAAAATGACATTATCTTAGGCGTTTCTATCGGTTTCATAGCGTAGCGTGAATGAGGTTAGGCAACACATCGAACTCCCACACCAGTTGAATAATATTGCTTTCATGGGAGTTTTCGTTTCGAAGAACTTATGTAACCCTCCCCCTTTATACTAATGTACATATTCAGAGGAAATATCCTCTTCAGCAATCGTTATCTATAAGAAAAACAGAGAGTGAAAACTTGGCAACACTGCATTTTCACACAAATTTGGAAATGCAATGTTTATGACATCTTTCTTTAACACACTGCACAAAATGGCATATTACTGGCAGCCCACACACTAAAATCTTGTTTCATAATAATTGTGGCAAATGATGCCATAATACTTAACACAGTACAGTTTCCTTCCTATGGAAGGTATCTTGGATACCCTCGGTTTTTCATGATCCGCACAAGATGGCGCTACCTCTTATGTATGTTTAAACGAAATCGCCACAATTTGGGTTTATTCTCATGTTGCCATAAATATTACGAGGCGGGTAAGGGGGTGGGTGTATGTATGTGGTTCGTTTTTTGTGACCACGATAACTAAAAAACCCCTGAACAGATTTGGACGAAATTTGGGGTGCATATAGGGTCGTAGGGAATCGAAAACGTCCTATTTTGGTTTTAATCCGGAACCATCTTCATGGTTGTTGAGAATATTTAAAAGTTTAAAAGAGCTATAACGGCTTGAAAAAATTTTTTTACATACACTGTCCAAAATGGTTTAAAAACCTGTACAAAAAAGTTCATTGCAATTTTTTTGTGAGTTCCTTTGTTTTTGAGAAGTTTTGAATTGAAAAGTTAAAATAGTTATTTTATTTTTGTAAATTTGCATTTTTCTCTAAAAGTAAGCATCAGAGTGAAAAATGTTAATTATAAGAAAGATGTGTCTTGATGGGATCTACAAAAAAGGGTTCACACTTTTTGCGCCTGGTGCAAAATAAAAGCGCTAGATGACATTTTCTAAATGTTATACTATGACCAAAGATAATTGCAATGACTTTATTAAAAGTAGTCGGAAAGTCAGGAGTTTACCTGACAACTAGTTTGTTTGATCTAGTCTCTACGCAGTTCAAAGTTTAAAAAAATAGTGTTGATGATTTACAGAATCAGCTTCAAATGCGTGACAATCTTCAACGGTTTACTTGAACTTAACTTGACTTCAAGTCAAGTAACTTGCCTATCCAGTCAACTGTCTAGGACTGTACTGTAGGTAGTCATTCAGTCAACGAAAGAATTTATGATCTCGAAACCTTGCGAGTATAATGAGGGTGAATGAGTCAGGAAAATGATGCATTACTGGCGAGGAAATATTGAAGTGCGAGGCCCCTTTGGGGCCGAGTACTTTAATTTCCGAGTCAGGTAATATCATTTTACTAACGAGTTTTGTATTAAATTTTACCCGAAATCGTATTTTAATATAAAATTTGAATTTATATATAGAACTTTTGATTAACGTCAATCTGTCAGTGATGACAGGAGTCATTATAGACATTTGGAAATGTCACAAATGCGGCCGGTAAAGTGACGGTGTGGCCGGTAAAGTGACAGGTGCGGTCAGTAAAGTGACAAGCGGTAGGAAACGTAGTCTCTGCGCCTGTCATGGAAACTAAAATTTCCTGACAGAAAGTAGACCTGAAAATGAAGGTTTCGGGAAGATTTTGGGTAAATATCAATCACTGGTCTGACTAAAAACTAATTCGCTCCTTTCGGACATGGGAACTCTCCTACCGTACAGTTTTCAACTTTTGGTCTTGGATTCTAAAGGAAGAGGAACCCAGCGCCTATACTCGTGGAGATAAAAGCCGTGATATCGTTAAGAACGACCTTACGGAACGAAAACTCCTGTTCTAATGTGGTATTACATTATCTACAATGACTACAGAGCAGGCGTAACACATTCAAATTTATTTTCTAGTTGGCTTATGCAAATATAACCCGGTGTTATTTGAGAATCGATTCTTTCCCTTATTTTATTGTAGCTCCGTTATTTTTAACGACATAAGCGACGATCATCATTTTTAACTTCTGAAGCACTTTTGAAGTTTCGAAGTTATTTACTATACGCCATTTAGGAACAACGTGAATCTTTTTTTGTTTTATGTGATATGTTTTCTTGAAATGATTTTAATAGTGTCACAAAGGAGTCGAAAAAGAAGGAAAGTTATAAATTAGTTCCAGCGTAAAACACACGCACATTTATTTACAGGATGCTTTTATGGATTTGTGAATGCGCAGAAATAAATGATGGGCAATAAATTTTTACAAACTTCAAACTGCTACGGTTTCGCAGATGTTTACGTGTAGGTGGTGAAATGAAGTTTATGGTTGCTTTTACCCACTCTATCGCTTTCAATAGATTACTAATATCGGACGCATTGGCAAACATTTTAGGTTCAATTTGAATGGACGACTTTTATTTATTACGTAAATTCTGGTACGCTAGGCCCGATGATTAATATTGTAGTGCATTGAAATTAAAAGTAGGTATATTCGTTGTTCTGGAATATCGTATTAAATTACAATTACCTCAAAAAACCTAATTGAATTTCAAATTTCCATTTAAGAAAATAAAATTATTTTTAAATTACTAATCAAATCGTCGTTCCACTCGCATTCCTTTATTGATTGTGCCACGGGTTTTGCTCGAAAGTAATTCAATTCATATTTTGCTGGAGATCGCACCCTTTCCGACAGTAAAACATAAAGTTACACTTGGATCCTTTGAATAAATCAGAATCCATTAGAACCGGGTCCAGATACACATAAAACTTATACCATAACTATGGTAAAAGGGGAGGGTCAAAGAGAAAAGTAATATAATTTAAAAATTTAAGAGGGGAAAAACATGAACAAAGAGACGTCGACCGTCGATGTAGCAGTGGACATTAAAAATGCTTGCTACTACGGGGGTTAACATACTCGTAGTGTAGTAGGAAGACGCAAGGGCTAAAGGATAATCACTTTCAGATTGCACCGGCTCGTTGACTTCATTCATATTTCTTGTGAAAGTATAATGCAACTGCAGTTTTCCAGTTCATGTCGTTTTGAAGCACATTCGTAGATCTTTTGAAATAGTAGGTACGGAATATGTAAATGATCTCGTTTTCACTCTGCGATATTAATTAGGCGGGGAACAATTTATCATGACTTTAGTGTCGCACGTCATGTAAAACCTAATCTTTTCGTTAATGTAAATACGGTTTTTACGACTACCTTGAAAATGCACAAAAACAAACGTGCATTCATGTTAAAGTTATTTTTCTAAATATTTTTCTAAATGCACACGCTGTTTGAAAGTACTTATAGCTAAGTTAACGAATAGTTTTTGCTATTTGCATCCAGGCTATATATTTTGAAAAAAAGAAAAGGAAAAATTAGTTCCCGATATAAGCTGAGTTTTTTATTTTTGGTTTTTTATTTTCATTTCTAAAAAAAACGCCCAGGTACCTGAAATTTGGAGGGAACACTGTTTTTTATTCGTAAAAAGAATTTTTTCAGTCCGGTAATTTTTCGAATCGAAGAAAACATCTTTTTTCAGGGTGTTCAAGCATTATTTTTTTTGATCGTACAGAGCGGAGTGGGGTAGCAACATTTTCCTATAAACTTATATTTTAATATTCAAACATAAAAAAATATTATTCCGATAGAAATATTTCGAGAAATCCCTAAAAACTGAAAAAAAAACGATTTTTTCATATATACGTTTTTTAACATAATAAATAGGTTTTTTTAGAACTAAATCAACGTGTTTGATCCGCGATAATAAAGATTTCCCCTCTTCTACTTAATGTTGCTAAAATATTCTCTTTTGCTTCCTTATGCTTTCAATTAAAGCGATCAATACTTTTATTCTTTTTTTGTTGGATAATTTCTATAAATAATAGGACATACAATAGCCCAAGTTAAATATATCCGCCAACTAAACGAAACTAAAAAAGCATACTACAAAAAAATTATCGATAGTTCGAGTAATAAATCCAAAACCGTTTGGAAAATTATTAACTCGAATAGTAACACCAAAGTAGTATCGGACAATCAATTTGCGTTCGACAATCCTACTACAATAGTAAACGAACTCAACAACCACTTCATTTTCTCGGTGGATAGAAATGGGCTACCATCAAACACATGCCAAAGCAGCATTGACAAAACTTACTTATCTTTCCCTACTATTCAACAATCTTTGTTCCTATATCCTGTTGATAAAACGGAATTGATTGACATTATTAGCAACATGCGAAATAAACATTGTACTGGGCAAGATGGTATCTCCGTACAAATGCTGCTGAAGATTCTTCCGGCTATTAGCTATCCCTTACTTACGCTTCTTAACCGATCGCTAAGTGATGGGATATTTCCAACCGTTCTTAAAATTGCAGTCGTCAAACCGCTACATAAAAAGGGAGATCGCAATTCTGTGAACAATTATCGTCCAATCAGTCAGCTAAGTACCTTTAGCAAAATAATTGAATCAGTCTTATATAATCGACTGTTAAAATTCTTTAAGTCACGAGTCACTTTCAATGCGTTCCAACATGGTTTTCTATCAGGGAAAAGTACAGATACAGCGTTGTTCGAAATTACAAACTCCGTGATACAGGCCCTAGATAAAGGTAAAATAGCATGTGGCCTATTTTTAGACTTGTCCAAGGCTTTCGATAGCGTTAAACATACAATACTGTTAAATAAATTGGAAAATTATGGTGTAAGAGGAGTGGCCCTGAAGTTGTTCCAAAGTTACCTCTCTAATCGTCAGCAGTACGTTCAAATACAGCAGAATAACATCTGTTTCACATCTTTACCCCTCGAAATTATTTTAGGAATACCACAAGGAAGCAAATTAGCTCCACTGCTGTTTGTCATTTTTATAAACGATTTACAATCGGGTTCAATGTCAAATAACAACTGTTCACTCATTAACTATGCAGATGATACAAATGTTATAATGACTGGATCAGATATTTCTAATCTGACACACTGTCACGGAACTCAGGTACTTCAACTAAGTAAATGGTTTGAAAATAACGGCCTCCAATTAAACATAGACAAAACTCAGTCTATTATATTTAAAACAAAACAATCTAAAATGATAACTCCCAAGTCACTAACATTCTCGTCCAACAAAGCACAAATGGAAGTAACGACAGTTAATCATTTAAAGGTACTGGGAATCCGCTTAGATCAGCATCTTGATTTTTCGGAGCATTTCAGTATGATACGTCCGAAACTAAATGCTGCCTGTTACAGTCTCCGCATCATGGCACAGCTGCTTGAGATACAAGATAGGTTACGCATATACCACTCAAATTTTGTATCAATACTTAAATATGGACTATGGTATAATCATTTGGGGAGGCTCCTCACAAATGCAGCGACTATTTAAAATACAAAAGACGGCCATTAGAGTAACCTTCAAGCTAAATAATAGACAAAGCTGCAGAAACATCTTTAAGCACAACAGGCTCTTAACCATATACGGATTATACATCTATGAATGTATAATATTTCTATTTAAAAATTCTCAATACTTTAGAACTAATTCCCTAAACCATCAGTACCTTACGAGAAATAATAATAATAAAATAAATTATGGAATACCTGAATACCACCTGTCATTGTTTAGAAGGGGCACCTACTACAATTCAATGAAATTCTTTAACCATCTCCCAGAAAGTATTAAACTGATTAGGGATATTAACGAATTTAAAAGAAGACTAAAACAGTTTTTAATAAACATGGAACCCTATTCGATTAACGAATTTTTAGAATAGTAGGTAAATGTAATACATTAGGACGTATTTCTTCTTATGCATTGAAAAGACTTCATTTGTATATAGTAAGAAATAAAGAAGTATTATTATTATTATTATTATTAATAAAATTTAGCGTAAGAATTAATAAATGAATTCAGAACGAATAAATAGGTATGCCAGATCCATCAGCGAATTCTAAACCAAAGTGCAAGTTTTGCGACTTCTCACAGTAGCACATCCAATTTTTATTCGTGATTGTACTATATGAGGAGTTCCAATTCTCAAATAAACGTTTACTCAATCTTCTCAAGAGAGTTCTAAACTTATATTCAAGAAATTCACCAACAAAAATTTCCAATGGAGTGAAGGAAGCATGGCGTCGCTGACCAGCTTCTAGGTATTTCCTTTTTTCTCCATCTCCTCCTCCAATCAAATTGTTTTCTAATATTAAACCACTTTTATCTCAGCTAGTCTGGAAGGTAAAAGTACAAAAGGTAGGTCTAAAAGTACTACAACAAAAAATAATAACGAAGAAACTTCTAAGGATGCTCCTGTCTTTTTAACACAGTTTTGAATACAGGGTTTCTGAAATATAAGTAAGTACGTCGTCGCAGTTTTGTGAACATACAATTACATGAAAAGACATTGTTTGTTTTATTTATTTTTTCGTCTGTGGGTTTTGATAAAATAAAAATAGGGTTTAATTTCAGATCTGAGGTTGTTGTGTAATTACTTTCAAATGCTGTCACGTGTGGTTAAGAGCTCAGTAAGTTTCGAGTCTTGTGTAATTTGGGCAATACAAGTGTATGATTAAAAAATTGTGACTCTATTCTATTCACTGGGGAGCCCAACCAGGCAACACTTAGGCAAAATATCTTCCCTTCCTTCAGATTTCGGGGATATACCCTAAAGCCAAGGAAGCTCTAAAGAAGTGCAACCTGCACTCTTAAATGGCCTGAACGTGTTGACGGCCCATGTCAGAAGTCCTTCAGTAACCACCCGGAGAACTACTTTCCAGTCGATCGGCCTTGCTATGATCCGGGTAGCTCCTTTTAGTGGATCCGAAGTTACGTAGTCCTCAGATCCTGGAAACTGTGTTTCCAGGAGACATGTGAGAGCCTCACCAGCGGTAAACGTATATCTGCCGCATGAAAGCCTCAGTGTCCCCTGTTTTTGTTCTTCATGAATGCCCTCCATGTTACTCCATGATCCTCGTTCAGACCTTCGAATATGGTGCTTATATCTGCGCTGAGCAGCTTAAATTCGCATGGAAAAAGCATTATGCGGGTCACTCTGTAATTGGGCGTAAGCCTGTTGAGGGCCTAAAACAAGAGGGAGAATAAATAAATAAATAAATAATTAAATGGATCTATTAAAAAGCCTACTAACCTCCTTACGAACCATTTCAAGGTCTGAGTTCCACCAACGAAAGGTCAGTTCACATGACGCTGTTATGGCATCGATTACTAATGTAACAGACCTGCCCTACTTTCCGATAGAGCAAGTGCGACCCATTCAACCGCTCTGACAGTTTCTCCACAAAGCAGTCTCAGTCAGTGGATCGTGGATCCTGAAGCCTACGAGGGATCCCAGGTTTAGTTGGAAAAGAATGTGCCTCAAGCAAATCCATCAGGTTGAGACGCTGTAGATATAACGTAAAGTAAAAATGCTTTCGCACCACTGCTTCGCTTAACTTGTTCCTCTCCTAACAACTCCCAAGGTACGATATCTTCCCGTTGACTTCTTCTTAAGGGTATGGGGCAGAGATATAAATTCCATCCGAATTCTCGGGAGTTTTTAACCGTTCCCGTTCTTTTTCCTTCCTAGACTTGTTGCCGAAATACTCGTAGGTAGTGACCTTTCCGTTTGATAAAAGCAGGTTTGAGTTTTTTTTTGGCCCTTCAACATAAGTTCATAAGCCAGCAGCTCGTGTGTTTAGTTTGGACCTAGTCTAAACCTGTACACCTCTTGAGAAATGATTTGAGGGACCGGAAAGGAGTGGAATAGGATGTACTCTTCACACCCAGGGGTCTCTCAGAGTGGCTAACGGACAGTTGTAGGTCTTCTGAAGATTCAAAGACGGGACTGCGCATTCTACATCCTGGCCTTGCCTGGACGCATCTGTATGTGGGTATATTCACTATTTTTAAAAAGAACGCAGTTAAGAATTGTTCTATTAATAGAAACGTTTTCCACATATGGGGGAACTTCGATATTTTTTATGGCTAAATAATAAAAAAAATCTATGATTTCAGGCTCAGTAGGTTCACGCAGGAATTTACTTATGACTATCATATTTCTAAATGCCTCACATAATAACGGGGAGGGTCTCTTGGCCCAGAATTTTAAGGTTAGATCTAAGTCATTTATTTCAAGTGAGTTTGAGTTGCGTAAGCTTCCATATAAGCATTTTTGTGCGTCGTCAAGTCCTTGCAACAATGAATGGTCGAACTATTTTGTTTTAAAAGTGCAATGAAAATTATTATCAACAAATAAGGAAAATTCACCAATAAGAATCACACTTGTATGTACGCAGTAAGTGATTTTTTCTATTTTCGCCTATGGTATTTGATGAATATTAAATTTGTTTTTGGTACCTAGGTATAGTTTAGGTAGTATTGCGCAAAGTTAGGGTTTAATTTTACATTTAACATGTTTATAATTTGTATTTGAAAATTTGATCGCGTGTGCTTATGAACCCAGTAAATTTTGAATCTCTTATTAATTTGGGCAAGCCGAGCGGTTATTTGTATTATCAACATCTAAGGTTTGGGAAAATAAAGCAATTAAATTTTGTTTTAGAATCTAGTGGGCGATACACAAAACCAACTAAATAAACAAACCACAGCTATTCACGTTGCGATATGTTTGCAAAGTTCTACGCATCGCGATGAATTTTGGTTTATTTACTGTAACAAACATACTATTTATAGAAAATGGGAATGAAATTGTTTCTTGCGCCACTTTAATTAATTTTTTTCGGTTAAGTCAAGCTTGGAAATGATATTTGAATTGAAAACATCAATACCTAACCTCTGGCGTATCCTATACCATCAGGAATGCCTTTAAAGGTATACAAACAAACAAGGAATAGATAAACTTGAACATGCGAAGACTCATGTATAAAAAAGCAACTTCAAAAAAGACACGAAAAAATGTTCATTTAAATTTAAAAGGAGTGCATATATTGTAATATCTTCTTTCAGCTTTTTACACCTAAAAAACTCTTTTGATGTATTTTCCCTTTGTAGGCTACAGATAGCATGAATCGCAATTCGAGTATCATTAATATTATACCCTTACTTTTGCACGCCCTAATACGTTTTCTATTATCCTTGCTAAGCACCTAAGGATATATAGGTAAGGCGTACACATATAGCCTAGCTACTTCGCGTCATTCAGTGGCCCTTTTTTAAATCTTTTCATCGCCGTGTTTCTTTTTTTCCTTCAGAAAATTACCCTTTGGCAAATACTGAATGTTGCTCAAATAAAATTACGTTCTCGAAGTAGTAAATCGTAAATAATGGGGATGAAGACGTTGAAATAATTCACATTAATAATATTACTGGCATTGTATTTAAGGTGAAATGTTGTGGTCGCCTATAATCAAAACTTCATTGGCTAAAAATGCTATATCTTTTAATTCGTGAAAGCGCTAGAAACTACGTACATACCTACACTAAGTTTTCTATGCAAAAAAAAGGTATTTTAACAATATTAAAAATTGTGATATGCATATTATGCAGCTCAGTGGTAGAGCGTTGGGCTACAAAGCCGGAGGGCAGGGTGTTCGAACCTTGGCTGAGGTAAAAATTTTTTATCTGTGCTGTGGTAGAGATGGGAATTTCCTTAGATCAGTTTCCAGCATTCTGCCGGCTACTTCGAATTAGGTTTTTCTGCAGTTTTCCTAATTCGTAAAGTAGTATAGAACTAATTAAGACCTTCTGCAAGGGCACCTCTAAAAAGCATTATGCCTATTGAGGGCCCAGAACAAGAGGGACAATAAATAACAACAACAACAAGGTCCAACACTGAGGAGGTCCTACAATTAATTGTTTCCAACAACTGCTTATGATTACCTTATTACACCGTTGAATAGGAATAAGCAAAGCCAAATTGCTGTAATTATAAAACCGTGCCAAAGGTGTTTCACAATTTTGTTTGCTTTATTAACTCTACCAATAAGTGAATTTACAAAATGGCGCCTGCAGAGGTTGCGGTTATTAAGCCGAAATAAACCGCGTTGGGGTTGGAACGGAATACTGTTGACATGAAAATGATAAAATTGGAAATGGGAATGAATAATGAGCCGGGGGTTTCGCCAAGAAAGAATTTTCCGCAAGTCGATGGAAGGAAACTAATTTTCTGGATTTTATTCAATATTTATTTTAGCTATAGCCGCAACAGAGAAGCCACACGATATCATCATAATGGGGTTTTATACAAGATTAATAACGTAAAACTTGTTATATTACCATCCAAAGCGCTATTTACAAACTTTCATTTAATAATCTTATTCTCCGAATTTAATAAGGACTTTAAAGGAGTTTTCGCGTATGAAGATGAATAGGAATTCATTTCCAAGTTTTAACCGTTTACAATCGACAATTTCTTTTAAGTTATGGCTTTTATCTCATACCACACGTCATTAAAATTATTTAGTGTCCTTTAAAGCGGCCGAAATTTTTTATGGGGAGATGATATTATTCATTGTCATCGTTCGTATATATCACCTAGATTGCCTCTCTCGAATATTTGTACGTACAAATGTTGGGTTATTAAGCAATTATTCTGTATCATGCACATCACTTAACGTAGTTATATTACCCTCTGGGGGACGTTCGTAATGAATCCTAGCCCACGTCTACCGGAAATGAATTTTTTATTTTTCGAGATAAAACGTCTCCAATGCGACATTATACCATTCACTAAATTCCAACAACCCAATAAAAAGATGTAACCAAGGGAAGGTTGTGTAATTTTCCTCTGTGTATCGCGATATTCCTTTTCAAATTTCAACTCATTTGTTACGTTCGAGATTTGCGAATTTTAAAATGAGTAGACTTATCTTTGTACGACACGCCGGCATTAATTTTTCGGCATAATGAAAATGTCGTTAACCGAAAGAATTTTTTTCTTATAATGGCTAGTCACGAGTGGCCTTAAAGACAGCCTATGATTTATGATAATTAATATCGATTTCGCTTTAATATCGGGTTCGTTGCTTTTTGGGGGGGATGAAATTTAAATACTGTTGGCGTACGTGTCACCCTTTTACGTTTATTATACAATTACTCCTCCACGTTTTCTAGATATTAGAGAAAATTAGATTAGAATAACCAAAAGCGTATATAGGTACGCGAAATTAATTTTCGGGAAAATCTAACTTGACACAGTTCATTAGGGACCATAAATCCCTCTACCTGGTTTTATACTCCACTAAACTTATTCACGATCGTTTTGAGTAACGTACGATAGTATACGTGATGAATCTCAAATTATATTCCATACCTACGAAAAAAGTTACCCTTTGAAATCCTCGCTGGTATTCAATTATTCATTTTTACTTTTTATGTATAGGTCCTGTAAGGATAGTGCGTCAAGTTTAATTCCCGAGTGGTTCAAATGGTAGTCCTTTCAATGAATGATCTTCGAAGAAAGCTTGTTACAAATTCCGCCGCGTCGAGAGGCATTTGTAACAGTTTCGTGTATGTGTAAATGCAATACCACCACCACAACTTTTCCTCCTTTAGGTTTACACGTTTTCTCATTTGTTGAAAAACGTTATATACGTTTTATCAGACGATAACCAAACCGACACTTTCCAAAATTTGTCTGTGCTTGTTCAAACCGTGGAAAGCAGAACGAACTAACGTCTACAAAAGGCATCTGTATCTGCGCCACTTGTGAATTAACATCTTTCACTCAATGGTTAAAATATCCCTTTATCGTCTTGTATAATAATAGTTATTTATTAACTTTCCATAGAAATAGAATTGTCATATGTTCTGAACGTCATTTTATATCTTGCATTTGAAATAAGAATGACAGATGTCATTAGAGTGCACAATCATTTGTTTCACTTTATCTACCCTTGTGGTTAAAGTGATCACTTTATCTACCCTTACGGTTAAAGAACGGCTTACTCATTCTAAACCTATTTAAATGTCAATTTAACATACCTATGCTATAAAATAAATAACTATTAACTGAACTTTAATGAGGTGTAGGAGAATACTTGCTCCAAGTCATAAAAGCAATCGCCAGCGGATGCACCAGAATGCTTATTTTTCACTTTTATTAACATTGGAAATGTTTACGATTTCATATAGTTATGTGGTATAATATGCATACAAAGTTTCGAGTTTCGTTCAAGCAGAAAAGACAACGGTGTCGCATTAAGTGACGATTGTACCGTACTCGACCGCGATCGGTAGGTGAACAAAAAGTCGCGGATACTGTCGATACGGTAGTTACTTAAGAGTGCTCAATTGTCACGTTACGACGCTTATTATCAGAGATCAATGCAGCGCTGTTTAATGTGAAGTCCGCAGGTTTATTTAACCTACCAGAATTGACGATACGGATACTACAGGCGAGTGTGACGGGCAATGAAGTCAAAAATAAGTAAAAATGAACAGATCTGACGAGAAGTATAATAAATGAAATAAATGAAAAGTAGAATTAGGTTTTTGGTCAGTTACAGTAATCTCGGGAAAAAGTGTCCCGGTGAAATACAAATTCAGTCAAGAGTCAAGAGGTGATATTATGAAGGGACTTAACTTTCAAAGGGAGGTATCATGTAACGTAGGTGTTTTACAATGTCTACGTTACAGATTAATCAATTGATTATACAGTATTAACTTAAAATTACTTACATCCCTGTGTATCCATATGGTGGATGAAATTTAAATAGGTATTCAATTTCAGTGTTTTTATACGAGCGCGCCTTTCCATAATCCGAGCTACACGTGTGCCATTTTGTTTACGCTACCTGTACAACTTTTAAACTAATTAAATTTTCATTACATTTTTAAGCGAAAAAGTTTTCATATAAAAATCCTTCGCCTTCGCCTTTCGTTAAAAAAACGCACCAGAAGAACAGAAACTAACCTTAAATGCATAGGTATATAAAATGGAAACTTTTTTCAAATCCGTTCGACTAAATTGTTATTTATTTTCTCGACATAACAATCCCTTTAGCGTTGTCCACGAGGTTTGTGATTTAGAAACCGTGATTAATCCAATTTTCGCCCGAGATGCAAAGTGGCGCTACCTTCGACGACGTCATAAGTGGGTAGGAAAAAGTTCTGGAGGCAATTTAAAGATAGAATTTCATTTTCGTATTCAAATTATGCGACGAACCCTTCTTAAATTGAAACAGGCATTATGGGTAACAAATTTATTTGAAAGGTGTATTTTGGGGAGTTAAGGTAATCGCATTTGTGCAGGAGCTACTTAATAAGGATGTATCGCTCGGGGCTGTTTACAAATCTTCTTTTCGGAACCTCCAATTATAAGCAAACTATATGCATTCGGTGTACTTTCCTAATGATATTTGCATAACAATTCTAATAAGGTACCTACGCAACTTTCCAAAATAAATAAATAAAGTTGATCGGTAAATTGAACCACCGAAATGCAAAATTGGGTAAGCATTATTTTCCTTCCTTCTTTAAGGTCATTCAAATATGAACGTTTAGGGACTAGCAATAAAAATTTGTGTTTACAAAGAGGTTAACAATGAGACAAAACTGCACTAAATTAACGGGTATAGGCAAAAACGTCGAATGTCTGAACGTCCGGTTGTTCATCTGTCCGTCCGCTCGCAGAACTGAAACACGCTTCCATATACAGCTGAAATTCGGTATACAGACTTAGGGAAGAGATTATTACATTTTAAGCTTCGCAAGTTAACCCTCTAATGTGGTTTACCGTAATTTGTTATATTTTCCTCAAATTTTCCATAATAAAACTCTCTGAATTTATGAAATCTTCACACCTGTAGCTATTGAGTTTGCCACACACTTCCATTAGGTCTTTTACTTCGATAAATTCCTGAAGATGCAAATAAATTTGAGGAAGTGAATTGAAAATCTCGTGGATTCTCATAGATAGTAGCTTTCGCCATTGTAAAGGGAGCCCCCTAGACTGTCTAAATTTTATCGAATTATTATCGACAAAGTACCTTGACATCAGGGAAGCTGATACCATATAGTAAGGCAAATTCCATTCCACGAAAACTTTTACCTAGGGGAGTCCAGTATCGAGATAACTGCTATGGAATCGAGGCAACCTTAGGAGAAAGTAATATTCAGTTTCTCCATTGTATTTCAATCGCCGAGAATTGAATAATTTATTGGTGTATCAATTATTTTTGATTTTCTTTTATTGATTTAAACAGTTTGATTTTCAAATAAAGATTCCTCAAGATATTACGACCACTTGTAAATTTTGCATTAATTAACAGTTTTATTTTAGGTGTATTGCAATAAAACTTAACTGGGAAGGTAAATTTTGAATTAGTTAGATTAATTATTGGACATCAATTTGGAGTCTTTACAGTTACAGGATCCTTCCCATTTAAGTGTACAGGGTGGCCAAATAAGAATGCGATGTACTGTATCTGGGAACCTGTCCATCGTATAGGCTTGCGGTAAAAAATTTATTACTAAAACGGCTACGAGAAAAACATGGAAAATATTTTTAAGTTTCTGCAATGGCCGCTAGCTGGCGTAACTGCAATATGGAATCTAAAAGTGATTTTTCTGTGGATTCCGCTATATTAACCTAACAAAAAAATGTCCGGTCTTTGAAGTTGAATATAACGGGCTTTTTTCGACAAATGGTTAATTTTCTCAAAAAAAATTTTTTTTCATGAAAAAGTAGCTAAATGATGCCTAAACAAGCTCGCGAAAACCGCATCTCGATATCTTGTTCCTAACCTAAAATTTAGGCCAAAGAAAATTTTATACCCTCAAAATTTTATTTTTTTAAGCTAATTTTTCCGGAATTATTTTTATTATATAATTTGTAGCTCTAAGGTGGATCGATTTAAAAAAGAAAGCTTTTAATGCCGCCGTAAATGCTCGAAATGCTGGCCATCACGATATAAAAATATATATAGGTACATATATATCTCAAGATATCGAGATGCGGTTTTCGCGAGCTTGTTTAGGCATCATTTAGCTACTTTTTCATGAGAAAAAATCGAACCAATGCATTCAATTTTTTTGAGAAAATTAACCATATCTGTCGAAATGTCGAAAAAGGCCCTCAAGTGGTGATATGTGAAACTAACAAAACTTCAAATAAGTATAACTCTATCAAAAAATGGTAATTAATGCAGTATTTATTTTATCGAAATCGAATAGAAATAAACAAATGAACTGACAATCTTTATATCGGCAGCAATTTGTGCCGATATCAAATATCGCCAAAAGGTGCCGATATGCCGATACGAATATCGGTATCGGTCGATCCCTAAATATTATATTCGTAGCTGAAGAATAGCTCTTTTGAACTAACCCGAGTTTGTTTAAATCGGCTCAGCCGTTTCGAAGATACAGGGTGTTCTTTACGGAAACCTTTGAATACCCCCACCACTTCATTTTTAGAGATACATGAAAAATTGTCAAACAAAAATTGTTCAAATTATCGTCAACTTCAAAGACCGGTCATTTTTTGTTAGGTTAATATAGCGGAATTCACAGAAACATCACTTTTTTAGATTCCAGATTGCAGTTACGCCCCCTAGCGGTGATTTCAGAAACTTAAAAATATTTTCCAGGTTTTGCTCGTGGCCGTTTTAGTAATAAATTTTTTTACCACAAGCCTCTACGATGGATAGATTCTCAGATACAGTACCTCGCATTTTTAGTTGGCCACCCTGTACAAACGTGTAGCTGTAGATGTAATTTCCAATATGATCCATACAAAAGTAGGTACAAAAATGTGCAAATGTGACGCAAAGATTTTAATACAGAATTTACATTATTTTAACAATCACTTCTTCAAAATTTTACAAATTACCACTCGGCTTACCCACACTAACATGAAACTCAAATTCACTGTGTCTGTAAACGCTTGCAACACAGAATACAGAAAGCTGACGAGAATTAGGCGCACCAGGAAGCAATAATCGTCTCTTTGGATATTCAAAATGCTTTTAATTCAATGTCAATTAACTTATAGTGCAAGAACTTACTACCAACATACGTGAGAAGAGGGGAGAGGAGTTATTTCTCCGGTAGGAGAAACGGGGTGAAACTACCATCTGGGAATTTCAAGTGAGGGCGGGTGTCTGTACTGTGGAACCTGAAGGAGTGCTGCGGTTGAGCGTTCCGGCGGGAGGGGGTCCTGATGGCATATGGCTTATGCAGACGATCTTAATTTGGTGCCCGTAGATGGCATGATGCAGAATACAATATGTAAAGAGGAGGTATGGAGGAACAGGAATTGCAGTTGGTCGCAAAAAAAATTAAAAAAGGTTTTCGCCTTAAGCCGAGTAACTTTAGCACATTTTCCATGACTTCATCAGCACTTCTCGAGTGGTCAGCGGACTGTTTATGTGTACAAAGGAAAATAATTTATGGCACAAATATCCTTATAAATAAGAAACTTAGCATTGCGCACTGCATACCTGATGTTTAAAATATACGATATGTTTGTATTTACTGGAAGCATCTGTGGTTCACAAAAATATCACCTTAAATGAAAAAGTTGACATTGCGCAGCTTGCTCTTGCGCACATCTGAATTATGTAATATGTGATATACTTGTCGTCCCTAAAAGCATTTGCTTGAAATTTCAAAAAAAATATGCATAATGGTTTGCGCATGCGCACATCTGACTTTCACAACGTGTGAAGTAGCCATAAGCCATAAGGTACCGAATTCAAAAGAAACGAACTAAATATATTGAAAACTGTAGCAGTAGTTAAAGCATAAATTAATCCTTTGAGTATATTAAAACAAGCTGATTCAAAAATGTCTACTTTGATTTAATCTCATGCTTAGTAAGAAATGTGACTTTATATAAGTCCTATTAAAAAGGACCTAATTTGACACAACACGCAGGTTTCGAGGCACTTCCAGTCATTAAAGAACAAAGTCCTATTGAAAACCAACTGAATAAAATTACGGTCATCCCACATTTTCACTATGACAAATCTACGATACGACCGTTTTAAGGTAAAAAAAGATGTATGTTATTTTGTCGGAAAGTAAAACTGTTGTCAATCATTTACGGCCTCCTGGTTTAATGCAAAACAAAGCTGCATAAGGGTAAAGAAATAAATTTCTGTTTTTACACATTCCATAATAAGAATTACCTAAAATTTGAAACGAAACTGTTAAACAATTAACATCTGTTGGAATTTAAAACGCAATGGCAAGGTAGACTTAATCCTAAGAGAGGAATGTAGCCAAAATTAACCCTTATAATGAGAAAATCTATACACCGTTAGCGCGTAAGCACCCTCAAGATGAGATGCACGTTAATAAGTAGTAATGAATTGAAGTAATTTAAATAATTTCTTATTCTGCTGTTGCTAAAGTTTATAATCCTCTTTAGACTGAGGATGAGTGGCCAAGATTAACATCCGGATTTAAATACTATCTCTTTGGCTTAGTCACTTTGTGCACGTTCTTATCGTAGAAATTTTAGACTAAAAAGCGATCTAGTCCTTAATTAAGTAATCTCTTCGTTAATGAATTATATGATGATTTTTCTGTTGCAGGTATGTTTAATCCATCTTCTATCATCAAGCGAGTAAGTCATTACATTTTTAAGATACTCGTATAGGGTTAAACTCCGCCACTAATTAAGTGCTTTCGTGTTTTAAACGGAAGGATGTGAACTCCTTGGAGCTACATGAAACGAAATTCGACGTAACCAATTTATCACTACGTGTACATCTAGACACTCCTTCGCTATTATCGGTATCTTGAGGTTTTTAAGCAAGATAAGGCTGCAGAAGCTAATTGGTTACCATGTAAGCAATAAACATCCTTGGCGTAGTTAATTAATATACGACTCGACGTACTACCGACCTTACAAAAAGGTGCCGTCGTCGTCGCACACAATTAACCGAAACTTACCAGGCTGAGCTGCCGTATGGCATTATAAATGCGAAATAATGGCATAATAAACAATCGTTAGTTTTACTCAGGAGATGCAATCGGGTCACATTGTATTTTTTTATTGAGTTCTTCGTTATTAAAACTTTAGATATGAATTTATTCACGGTGGAAGTTTTGTTTACTGCATTTTCGATTAAATTTAAATTGTGGCGTTGCTATAGGTTATCGATTACCTACTTTAAAACTACATCTTGTTTGTATCACATAAAGGATCCATTACATGTTACAGGTAAATTTAAAGTTAGGCCTTGTCTTTGAGTTATTTTTTGTTTTTCGACGACTGTTTAGCGTTCTCTATCCCAATCGCTCAAATTAGGTAAGAAGTTAACGCCAATTCATAGTTTTAAGTATTTCAATTCACTGATTAAGCATTTTACAATCACATTTTATAACACTTAATTTATAACAACGCCACCTTCCATCAAACCAATACTACACTTTAAGTACCTATAAATGGAACTATAAGTGACTTTCGTCCTATCATGTCATTACCAATGCCAGTACTTGCACATGTTTTCAAAGAAGAAGCAATTAGCGGTCTTGCAACACGGTTGCATAGTTCCTAGGGGGTTGAAACAATAAACCAATACACAATCATCCCCGAAGAATCTATAAAGCATATCATATTCACAGACAGAATGTGTTTTCAACTCAAATAAATAGGCGTGTGAATTTAGTTGATAATGTATTAAGTAACACAAAAGGGATCAAATTCCGTGTTTCTTTCCACGTTGGTTGAATTAAAATACAAACAAAAGATGCAATACCTGTCTCGTGACACGTGTGAATTTTTGATTCTTATTTGAAATTCATCTTTACCATATAAATGACCGGTACCTTCTCCTACACAAACTATACACACACCTCTCAACGCTAAACAAAATTTTAATCCAACCAAAGGAATGGTGCCACTGAAATTGAATGCAATTTTCCAATCAATGAAACAGAATACTACATCCTCGGTTTCGGTTCCATTCTTGTAAATAAATACAATACAAAATCAGTTTCATGCAAATATTTTGCCCGGGTCGATTCCTCTAGGAGTATTAAAATTAATCTGCACATTTCAAAAAATAATGGACCGCTATTTTATACAAATAAAAAAAAAATTACTTACAGTTATTTACGTAATATTTTGTTCTGGTAACACTTCCTTGGAAAATGCGGTTTGCTTTAAAAGTATGGACACAGATCGCTTCGATTATACCGTTGACTTTCTGCAACTCCCTGTGTTGGATGGAACAAATTAGTGGACTTTAGGATACAAGTAAACCGGCTTTAAATTCTTGAAACTAATACTCGAGATCGTGATTATGCACAATAACGAAATGCTAATGTTCCGCTGAATTGATATTAATTTTTCCTAATTTGTTAACTAGATTTAGTTGCACCGATTAATTGTCTTTTAAATTTCCTGCCGTCTGCCGATGTATACCCAATTTTATGTATCGCACAATGCAATATCCAACTTTGAGGAACTGGTTTTTAACTATAGTCATTACTATGAGCGACTCGGAAAAAATAAATTCTTTGCTCATCACAATGAGTTTTAATATCCGTTAATTTAATCCCGTTTTTATTTGCAACCGCTTCGCTGACTCGAAAATGTTCCCTCGCAACATTTTTCGTACTAACTCGTAACTACTCGTCTGCCAAAAACCCCCCTTACAATCTGTTCTACCTAATGTTTATCTCAAGAACAGGTTGCGTCCTTACCCAAATTCATACGTTGTTATCGCTCTTATTCGAGACATACTTTTGTTCACGTTGGCTATGAAGCGGTATATGTGAAAAAAAACAAAATTCAAATTTCAAAATAAATCTTTTGTAATTTTAAGGCGAGAATACATTACAGGTAGTATTGAAAATCATTCACCATTTCTTTACTCAAAGCTGAACGTTATTTTTTGGAATAGATTGATTCCTATAGTTTCTCGATTAAGGAAAGATAGATGCTAGATAGATTTTTGAAGTGCAATTCGTATGCTTCGTAGCAACTGTATTGCGGCCAAAAATTCTAGAAAATATCGACATAAACTTATGTCTTGCGAAAAAATGACATCTGTTAAATAATTTATCATAATCAGTTCCTAATTCCATATTTTCTGGAATAAAAGTGCTCACTGTAGAAAACGTTACAATAATCTTTTATTTCATTGACATGCCAACGGGTATGGTTAATGTTAACACGTATTTTGTTAATTAAAAAGTAGCTGAATACTTACGTTGGCAGGTGAGGGAAAGGCAGACGACGATATTTTGTCGAACAGCAAACAACTTTCAGATAAACGTCGCTCTTCATTAAAGAAAAAGTTACAAATAAGTGGAGGGACGGACTGACGGATAATGAAATTTGAGATCAACTTTCAAGAAAATGGGGGACATACAAATGGAGGTATTTTGCTGTCTATTAATAGCACTCTTCTGTAAAGAAAATGGTCTGAGGAACAGTTGCACGTCTTTTGGGAAAATGCACTAAATGGTTCCGAGATTATGGAGCAATTTCGATTTTGGAGTTCAGGAGTAGGATGACTATCGTACTGTCCTGCGGTAGTATTACCTAAGGACGGTCAAAAAAGGTTAAAGCGTGTATAAAATGATACCTGGTTGTACAGGGTGATTCAAATTCGTGACTCACCGTTGAAAGAAATTCATTTAAATGCGTCGACATCATAAGACATGTTTATTCAGCAAGATCTTGTTACCCGTGGATATTCTGTTGGGAAATGACTGTAAAACTGTGAAATTGTGATAACAGATTCAGATTCTCCGAAAAAAATGACCGAAAATGACCGATAAACAGATCGGCAGACTGAAAAAAGCGCTACTGCTAATGCTCCTCAAACGATTGCTGTCACTTTACAGTGAGTACCTATACTGAAACCAAACCTTGCTTTGGGACATGCAAAGTTTATCCTTTTGGTAGATAATTAGTGAGAACCTTTATACATAAACATTTTCAGACCGCCTGGCACACAATTGAAAACCTACGCTATATAATGCAAGAAAATTTAAAAGCTCTTAGAGAATATTGAATTAACCCCCGACGCGACGATTTTTAAGGTATTCACAATTGGGTCTTCGCATCGCCAGTAGATATGTATTGTCTAGACGTCCCGACCACCATTTGAAAGTACCTTCTTCTCGATACTCCATTCTCTAATGTATGATGAACTATAACCGAATGAGACCTTTCATTAAAATACCATATGACATGAAGGGTCGAAAATGTGTTGACCACAGTTTCCCAAGCAAACAAAGAAAATTTTAAGGAAAGGCGAACAAATCTTCACGAAACAAGTACAAAACAATTGCATATGATATGTTTCAAGGCACTCTGAGAATAAGAGGCGTTGCATTAAATTGCAACCTCCAACAGTAATTTTAATTTGCTTCAACACAAAGGGGCCCAAAACCTTGGAATCGTCCCACATATTAGAGCGAAATAGTACAAAATATGATATTGGTGTTTAGCATTAGGTTGGAGAAAATTTTTACTTTCTCTGAAACGAAGAGCGCACAAGACAAATAGACGTGTTTTTGGAATTTTTGATTCTTATTAAATTACAATTGGTGGTTCATTTTAAAATGAAAGTCATGTATGTAAATTATCTTGTCTTATCTTGTACATCTTGTCCCTCAGAGCAGGTAAGGTTTGCCGCAGATAACATGATTTAAATCGTATCTGTACGCCGACGCCGTTCAGATACAGCATCAAATATATGGAAAACATTATTTGGAAGCCGCCACACATTTCATAATGCTATGTTTTTACGCACATTAGCAGAAACGCCATCGTTAAATTTTCAAGTTATAACAAAACGCGCCGTTTCTGAGTTACTAATCACCGAAGCTTTGTCAAGTAATACCGCAATACTCTTGGACCCTTTCAAATTAGCACATATATAGATTTAATCATTGAATAAGTAATACTTATTCAATGATTTAATGCAGTATTTAAGTGGCAATGGAGCATTTTTTTATAAAGGTATATCGGTTCTGTAACCACCAATTGAACTTTTAATCTTCCGCCTTACGCCTATTTTAATTAAATGTCAACACTTTGGCATACACTACGTAAAAAGCTTTACAAATGTGAAACAGTTCAATCAAGCACTCCCCGAGTAGCTTCGGGAAACGACAAAAATTATTATAAAAGGAAAATTGTACATTGATTGGTACCGTCAGAACAGAACACTTTGGTAGTTTGCACACTTTGCGTTCTTATCTAAATTATAGGGCAGCGGAAAAAATTAATGTAGTAGGCAAAGCGTCGCACCGAAAAGACAAATACATGTGGTAATGCTTAAAATGGAATTTAAACTTAATATCCGGTTTTATGTTGACAAAGCTTAAGTAATGTTAGTAATTAAAGTTTAAAATATTGAGTATTACACGAAGGTTTACATCCCACATTTTTTAATCCTTAAAATTCTTTTAGAAGAGCTTTTAAATTTTATCATTTTCGGTGTATGAAACGAAGTTTTAATTTAGCTCAGGGCAATTTTCTCTTATTTTCAGTAGAAAAATACACAACCTATTGCGATATTTGCCTTTGTTCGTTGCGGTTTTTTTAAGTGCAAGAATGACGGTGAAGAGGCTGCTAGTATAAACACCTCATTTCAATCAACCATGGCATAGCCACAAAGTAAAAAACTGAAGTTAACTTTTTTTAATGGACTCACCAACATTGGCGCCATTTTTGATAAACTTAATACTACTATATAAATACACTATATAACACTGAAATCCTATAAGTATTATACTGGTGAAACTTATCCATTACGGATTTATCGAAAACCAATGATTAAAGGAAAACGCCGAGACACGATTTCAAAATATTTGCCGAGGTGGAGCAACTTTAACCAAAAAACTATTTCAACTCCTTCACCTCTACCCCTCAGGGGCATTCTCTAAAAATTTTACATAACAAGTGGAATCGGTAATAGGCTTGCTTGAAGGTCTTTCGAAGTTCTTTATTTTGAACGTTTGATTTCTTAATGGGTCCATTCGTTTTCGAGAAAATTAGAAAAATCTTTATTTAATTAAATTTGACGACCTACTTTAATAGGGAATATGCATGTAATTTTTTAAATTTTTTAATCGCTTTTTTTACATCGTTCTAACATAGTAACAAGTGTAAACACTGTTAGAACAATTCAATTTAACTTGTAAAGTAATATTTAAAATGTTGATTCGATGTGTTTAAACCCCGCCACATTTTCAGCCGGCCTTGGATGACGTCACAAGCCACCAGTATTTGTTTACTTTTACTGTTGATTTATTTAAACAGATTTTCAGTTGTAATAGCGATTCAGACCATGGAAAAAGCTAAAAAACCATTTTATAGGTATTGTCTTGTACAAAAGTGCAACAACACTAATAGAAATATTCCCGATATTTTGCAGTTCCAAATGACGACTCCCAGAGCGTTCTCAATTTTTTTACAGTTAGTGAACTCTAAAACAATATTTTTCAACAATTGTGCCGTTGATTCTTGCAAATCGACGGACTATGCAATTTTTTTTCAAAATCCGATTAATTTTCTTAGTTAACAAATGGAATAAGTTCCAAAATATCACAAGAAATGTAAATCTATAGTAGGCGAAAGGAAAGCTCTCAGAGAGACCTACATTAAAAAAAATACGTCCAAATCCGAGTTCACGAGAAATCAGCTTTTGACTTCGGATTCTTAAAGGTGCGTTTTCCTCGAAGCGGCTAGCATTAGCGGCCGCGACTCAGCAATCATTGCTTGGTAGTACGTTTGAGTGTTTTCCTCCAAGCGATTGCGTTGCTTGCAGCGGCGATTATTATCAACTATATTTTCGCAGTTGTTAGACATGAACGCACTTAGTTATCTTTTGTTAGGGGAAGAAGACTATATTACAGTAAATTGTTTTAAACAAAAGGCGCACTACTCATCCCATTTTTAAAGAGAGATCCCGCAAAATTGTAAATAAATTGGCAAATAAGCAGTTTTGTGCAGTTAAATTCAGTATTAAAATAAAATGCTAATTATCACAATATTGAACAAAAAAGTACCTTCAGCCTAACTTAGAACTCATAAAAACCTCACCTGTACTGCAGCACAAAAAGGTGAACTTCTAAAGTGCCTCAAAAATCATAGTACATTTTTAACGAAAAAAGTTCAACTATTATTTTAACAATAACTTCTCCGTTATGCGTGTCATTAATAAAGTAAACAGATTCGTCCTCTTGGTCGACAAATTCCTCAGTCCCGACTCCCGCAAATCCCGCGGGATCCCGCCCCATTTATGTGCGGGATTAATCCCGCAAAAATGCTGGGAGATTCCGGTATTTCGGGATCCCGCGATCCCGGTATTGAATTCCCTATAGTAATAACCAATTGATCATCTTCGGGATTGCTTTTTTATATTTTTCCATAAAAAACAATAACATTTGAAAATGAACGTTTCATACCCACTGTATCTTATAGAAAATTCAATTCTAAGCCAATTCATTTCTCTTTATTTTTTCCCTTAGAGTATAGTTAACGAGATAATTGAAGTCAAATGCGAAAAGAAACGACATCTTGCCATTTTTTCTTCGTTTTTTGTTTATACGTAACAATATATTCCGAGAGTTTTCGGCTAGGGGGACTATGATTTTCGGATTCAGCGGATCTTTTTACATAGAAGACAATTGATTTCGTTGAGTGAAATGACAACACCCAGCCCAATCTGCCCAAACTGTAATTTGACTGCACTAAGTACTTATGAATATTGACACAACAAAATGCGATCGCGTGGCATTTGACGTCACTTTCAATCTTCCAATAGTGAAGCGTTTTGCAATTTGAATTTCATTCGCTTATTTTACACTTTTGAATTAACATTTTTTGCAATTACAAACAAACTAAATAAGAAACTAATGGTTTAAGTATGTCAGGACAATAAATATTCGCTGGAGAAAGAATCAAGTAAATTTAAACCACATGCATATTCCCTATTTGTTCAGATAGAAAACTTTCCCGGAAGTAAAGTGGAAGTCTAACTTAAGTAATATCTATGAATTCCACCCATATAATAAATGATTTATTTTTGAAAACTATACCCACCCTGTATCTCAAAAGTTAAGACTTTTAGGACATAAGTTCATATGAAGTTTTCTTTTTAAAATGGACGCAAAAATGTCCCCCTCAAATATTGACATTCAATTATGAAACACCCTGTATTTTGCTATTGTAAAGCCATCCTGTACGATTTTGACTCTCAATGTTTTGTATGAGTGAATAGCAACTTATTACTACCACCTTCTAGTTTAAGAAAGCAATAATTAGGAACTTTTTCTCTCTGTTCTAAATAATTAAAATCACAACCGCTGAACTTTAACTACCTTTAAACACCTTTAAATACCTTAAATTACACGCTTTTTATTCTGTCGGTGAATTTTTAAATGCGGAATGGCACCTGTAACTATTAATAATTTTTTTCTTTTGTAGGTAGTACATGTTTTTGTTTTGTTTCTTAAGCGTTCGTGTTATCTACTTGGCGAATCTGATATACTCGCAGCACTATCATAGAGTAGGTATTTACATTATTTAAAAAAAATGACCTCACTGTAACACATTTACCCCCGATCTTGCTATGTATACCTAATGTATTACAGTAACTCATACACGAAACACGTTCGAGGTTAATGCTTAGATTGAATATAAGAACATCACGTCATATTCTATACATTGTTCTGTTCACTGAGCTTAACCAACGAAGTGTTGAAACCATGTAAAGTTCTCATCTTTGCGAAATCGATTTAACAAACCGGTTTTAATCAAATTCGTTTTTGTTCTCTTGTTTATGAACGTGCTTCTGAACTGTTATTTCATATCTACGACATGCACTCATATGAGAGGCGTGGAGCTTTGAGGATTAAGCTTTATTATCACATACTGTGGCAGAAGTGGTATTTTTCAGCTCACCAAACTACATAGAAGTTGCTCGCACAGTTACGTTTTTCATTCGCTGATATGTTTTAGATTTAATCATAATGTGGACGTCGATTTTTAATATAGATAAAGTGACTTTGCGTTACGTTTTATGTTGCTTTGTGGATTCTTGCAATTCACTTTGAGAAATGAAAGGAAACTACGAAAAAATGATCTGCTCGGCCTTTGTTACAGCTTTCTTTCGAAAAAATAAAAGCAATGTTGATTAATATGGTCCAGTATAAATTGAATGTCAAAAAGTCAGAGGTCATCTTGGAGAACGTACTAATGGAAACAGGTCGCAATTCCTCAAACTTTATCGTGAGAAAATTGGCGACAATTTGTATTCTCATATGGTTATAATAAACTTCCAAATTTAGGTTGTGGTTAGCACACATTGCTTTACAATAATTGATATGGCTTCTGCTATAAAATAAAATTTTCTAGTATACACGACGATAAATGGAACTAGCCATCACGTGAAAGTTAATTCACTCGTGGTTGCGCCACTCGTGTATTTCACTCAATGTTTAAAATATCCCTTTATCGTTTACCGTTTATATAATAAATAACAATTATTTTCTAGCTTTCTATACCTAAAGGATTAATTAATTGATGTTTGGTCATTTAAACTTTGACAGTCTCACATCGTGTTTCATCGGACAACTCTATATTATACTGTATGGTCTAAGATGCAATTTCAAAGGATGTCAGGCGACATCTAACGGAGGAATTTTACAACACTTGTTACAGGGTGTTAACAAATACAATTTTTACGTCACCCATTCTTGATTTTTGTTACAAGAGAAAGTATGAAATGCATTTCGATAGACAATATGATAAGATCCATAATGTTGCCATAAATACGACTAATTTCAAGATGCATATTGGATAAAACAGAAAGCCACGGCCGAGGAATAACACAAATAGAAATAACCAACTTAGAAAGCCGAGAGAACCAAGTGAGTTACCCATTTCTGAGAAATTTCGGAGAATAGTCACTGTTACACTTAACGAAAGAGAGACCTACTGTTCGTGGAAAAAGCAGCGCATATACGCGTTCGTTTTTTCTTTCCATTTATTAGCGTCACATACGCGTAGGTCAGACGATTTCTCTATAGTAGTCTTGTAAAATTTGTGTTTTTTTCCGCAGAGATTTCCGCCATTGAGTAAACGTAATTGTAATATGAATCGTACGTAATAGCGTTGAGTGAACTCCTTCACTCAACAATATAAGGATTACACAGACCCCATGAATCCGGCTCTATTGATGTTATATGTGGATGTTATGTAGAGATTTCACGGTAGGCAGTTTCATAACGTACTAATGATCGTATAACAAAAAATTCCCAACTCGAGCGTAAAGGACTGATCTGCGCCATTTATATGTGAGACTTTTCGCAACTTATAATTGTTCCTTATTATTCGTGACGTTTTAAAAGTGCTAATTTCTTAATATCTCGACCAATAGCATTAAAGTAGTAG
Source organism: Photinus pyralis (assembly GCF_008802855.1). Classification (NCBI taxonomy): domain Eukaryota; kingdom Metazoa; phylum Arthropoda; class Insecta; order Coleoptera; family Lampyridae; genus Photinus; species Photinus pyralis. Next base: position 12,275,909 of record NW_022170403.1, on the reverse strand, counting down.
AAAGGAAAGTCATCTTCTCGCACAATTTAGCAATAAATAAAATCGTTTAGACTCCATTCTAATGATTTTTATGATGAAACCCTTTGCACCGTTGGAGGATAAAGATAAGTAAGGAAATGGAAGAAAAGGAATCCAATTTGAAAGGGAATCAATTCTAACTGTTGCTGTAAGTAAACGACTGTGAACAAAATGCAGAATCGATAATCATTTTGTATTATTGAGCTTGGTTTCCACTGCAAATCTGCGTACAAAATCATAAAGATGTTGTGTACTAATTTTTCATTGCCCGCTTAAACGAAATGGAATTGCTAGAGAACTTATTACACATTTTTGGAAGTGTAATGGAATAAAAACAAAACTGTATTTAGAAAGTAAACATACGTAATAGGACTTTTATCAGCGAAAGTAAATTTTATTTAATTAATATTTCCCGCGAATTTTTTGTAAAGTCAGTTGTTTTAAGGAAATTTCTTCTTCTCTTAAGTAATTACTTTTGTTTTCCCAGGTGCACTTTGTTCCACAGCAATTCTTGTGAGTGAGATGGAGGGTGCTCATTATTAACACGCAAATGCTTTGGCAGATAATTTTCTGTAAGTAAACACGAATGCAGTATCTAATCAGTAGGCAGCAGTTAATATTACTGTTTGAAATTTCCTGCTTTGGTGCATTCCGGAAAACGCCGTGATTACGAAAAGCGCATCTGTATAGATTACACCTACCTATCTGCAGCGCACAAATTCGATAAAACTGCACCGAACTTCTGCTACACTGAATGCAATCAAGCTAACCTTATTAAATAATACAATAATTTTCAGTGAGGAAGCAACTTTTGTTGGAATAACTGAAAATTGGAATATAGGGAATTTGGCACACTGCGCTTATATGTAGATACGAAAAGCTTGAGGTAAAGTTTTTTCTCGAGTAGTTTTGTAACTGTATATCGTTTTTCGGTGTAATCCTGTCAGTGCCACTGCCGGATTAAATTGTTTAATCTTGTGTGATTTTATAGTAGATATATAAAGGAACAATATCCGGTGTGTCCAATACTGTAGCTAAATATTGCTCAATTGACTTTTAAATACGTAGTATAACAATTTGCTGTCCAATAGTATACAGAGTAAAACAATCAATCAGAGAAAATTGGGTGGTTGAAAACAAAAGCTTTTATTTAAGTAAATGAGAGATGCTTTGTTTGTGAGTCCCCAAAAAGTACAGTATCGTAAATTTAATTACGTGATTTATTTATTGCAAATTAACAATAAATGTATTTATAACAGTAAAAATTATTTATCACTTATACATACACAATTTATAATAGCGCGAATTATTTATTACTACAAAAGCTTTTATTTAAATAAATGAGAGATGCTTTGTTTGTGAGTCCCCAAAAAGTACAGTATCGTAAATTTAATTACGTGATTTATTTATTGCAAATTAACAATAAATGTATTTATAACAGTAAAAATTATTTATCACTTATACATACACAATTTATAATAGCGCGAATTATTTATTACTTTGGCGTTGAAATTGGAACTCTCTGAAACGCATTCCTGTTTGTTTATTAGCAAACCCCCTCTTTCTTGAAAGGATCTCGATCGCTTGCGAGCGCTCCCAAGTAATTCTAGAATGTTCTCGAACTGACACAAGTTTTCTCAATTAAATTCTATTGAATTACACATAATATATGGGAAACTTATCTAACTTATCCGAGGATTCCTGCACGATGTCGACTTTACCTAGGGTAAGGGTCGGCATTCTCGATGATTGTAGGCTTTTGAGAAGGTATTTAAACTGATTCCATCCAGGATAATAAATGGAAATCTAACTGGCTCCCAAATCAATTGACCCTTATAATCTTTAAATATTAACCACCATCTTCATCCGGTCGAAGATCTATAATCAATCCGTGGTACTGAACGGTAGGCGTAGGCCGACATCCAAGGTAAGCTCTTGAATACCGAAGGTCGTTACGGGCGTACCATTTGCTGCTGGAAAGTGTGTTGCTTGAGCGGTCTCTCTCGGGTAGTATTGTAAGAACAGAACCAGAATCAATGACGTAAGAGCCCCTTCTCACGAGGCGTTTTTGACGCGCTGCAGAGTGCAAGACAAGTTTGTTGCGTGGAAAGCGCACTTACCAGGTGGGGCCACCATTCTCTAAAAAAATGGGGTTTAGAGCGTCAATCTCGATGCACTGGAAGTGACAGCTATGGTATTTCACTTTACATTTTACCTATCCATTTTTCAAATGTGACCAATATGTTCAACCAGAATGGAAACGGATATGAAACACCGCAAATTCAGTTCTTTTTCACATAAACACTTCACCCACCCGATACAAAGAATTTACATGGTTTAGACATGAAAAAAATTTTCCAGTCTACGACTAGAACAATTTTTTTACTATGGTAACACCTGAAAATAATCATAAAAAAGGTAGAGAACAAAATTTAGCATCAAAGAAATACAATTTTGCTGACTTGATGAAATTTGGTACAAAAATATAAAGGCGGGAATATCTCAAAACTTTCATTTTCAACAATTTAGCAATTTATTAACTAATTTCACAATGAAATAGAAAATATGGACAGATTGTATAATAAGACTGAAATAATTATTTCTTAAGCAAAAGTTTGCATATAGCGACGGCTCTAATTTGAATGAAATAAATATACCGAAAATGAATTAAACATGAACTGTTCCAATTAAATTTAAATAAAATATTCATTTCAAGTTAACTGTCAAGTGTCCTTCGGATTTTTATTTCCCAATGACAAACACTTTTTCCCTTGAATATGCAAAATTGTCAACCCTACAAAAATGCATAAGCTTTTCACATTAATTACCATCCGCACCCGGCTACAGAATCTACTAATTTTCATTTTATGTGAAAATATATATTGGTATTTTTTAATTAAAATATCAAGGCGAACATTTTTCCAACTGTTTGTTTACAAAAATATATACAACGTATTATGAAATTTAACATGTTCCCAAAAGTTGATATACGTATTTAATTCACAAGGGTATTTTTTGCTTTCGTCCATTTCCTGTGTGCCGGGATATGATTAATCTAATATTTTCATTTGGCTTAGTTTATTTAATTTACATGCGAAATAACTGACTAATGAAACATAGTGGGCTAAATTCCATTTATGCTAAATTGAAAAGTGCATTTCGAGTTGCGGTTTAGCATTTTATTCTGACACCTTCTCGTCGTGAAACGGGGTTAAGTTAATAATAAATTTCAATTCAGTTTAATAGGTAATCCCATAGCCTTTTTAGCAAACCAAAGGTCCTTAGTCAGAAATTAATTATCTGTCGATTATTTAGTAGACAGATAAATAGTACTTATTAACGAAGGATATTTCATAATTTAATAATAATTAATAATCGTGCATATTGCTTGAGAAGGTTTCTGATTCAGATCCGGTTGTACAGTATGTCCTATTTTGGTTGATGCTGCAGTGTATCTCAGCTGTTTTTGAAAATAGAGACTTTGGTTTTCGCGACTACGTGTGTTTCTAAGATACAGGGTGAAAACGAACAGTTTTACTGTTGAGATGTTATCATAGCTTAGTACATAACCTACCCATAAATAAGCTATAAAAAAAAGGTAAAAACCGTTTTAGATGTTTTTACGTAGAATCCAATAGCGTAGT
>NW_022170403.1:12271586-12272147 GCF_008802855.1 Photinus pyralis | reverse complement strand
CTCCTGATGGAGGAGGATCGAATGAAGAACCAAGAGGAATGCACAACATCTGCGTTGGCTGCAAAAAGTCTGCAAAAGGAATTACGGTGCCATCAGTGCGGCAAAAGAGGGGCACATTAAGAAATTCTGTAGAAGCGGGAATTCCGAGGGTAAAACAACATTGTCGTGTTACTACTGTAAAAAACCCGGACATAAAATCAGTGAATGTCGATACCGAATTTTGAAGGACAAGGGGTGCGATAACGGTAGGGTTGTACGTAGATGTTTTACTAATTTTTGGAACTGATCAAAAGGAAGTTAGTGAGCTTAAAGTTATTTTAAATAGGAATTTTAAAATAAGAGATTTAGGTTTCATATCAAATTATAAATTAAAAAATTATAAAAAAATAAATGTAAAGATTTAGGTTTGTTAGGGTATGTTGATGCTGATTGGGGTGGGGATTGTAAAGATCGGAAATCAACAACGGGATACTTTTTTAAGCTGTGCGACTGCACTGTGTCGCGGTGTTCCAAGAAACAGTCGAGTGTAGCGTTATCGTCAACCGAAGCCGAGTACGTTGC
>NW_022170403.1:12233251-12271486 GCF_008802855.1 Photinus pyralis | reverse complement strand
CTACAGGTATTAAAAAGAAAAAAAAACAACAACAAAAAGTACGGTTCAGAATGTAGGAGAACAACATTTTTTGTATTTACTGTTGTATTAATTTTTGTTATTTAACTAATTCATTTACAAGCATTGTAATTCATAAGAAAATGTTGACACGTTTTTAACAGTTATTAGCCCCTGTATCGGCTAGGCAAATTAGTAGCGATTTAAAACTTAAGGGTTATAATCCACATAAAAATACCTTCAAAATAAGTTATCACTCGACCCCCCATTCGATTTAAAATTTTGGGAGCACTTGTCACCCCCGCTAGGGCTTTGCCCTTAGGGGGGCGAAATTAGCCAAAAAATGGTTCCCCCTTGAATCAAAAATTGACGGGTCCGAGGATTTTTTCGTAAATGTTTTGAGGTTCCCAAAATAGGCTCTGTTTCGTTTTCAAATGGTCACCCTGTATAGAATATTATGTAGAATCTAAAAATGAAGTAGGGTGCTCCATTTAAAATAAACAAATGGGCATAAATTTCCTGTATAACGGAAAGTGCCACCAAGTTACAAAATATTTCAGATGAATTCCTCTTATTGACGTTAGTATGCTCTCAAATTTTCAAAATATTCCAAGATCTCTTTTTCGAGATATAGAGATAGCCGACATTAGTCGTGGGAGACCCTGTATGTATATGTGTAATCCCGCTGGCGCGATCTACTTGTATCATATATGACTTTGGCAAATCTTTATATACCGATCTTAATCTTAAATACGTTGCATAGCGACTTAGCAGTAGGGACAGACAGAGAAAGTGACCCAGCATAAGTGATTCCACTTACATGTTCGTCTTTTCTATTTGGAACTATATTTATCACCAAATTACATAAATTATTGATGTGCTTGTTTAGTTTTATTTTCGATTATACAAGTTCTTGGCTGATGTTTATTAATCCTCGCCCTCTCGATTTCCCATTGATGCATAAAATATTGACTCAATCCAAAATAAGTACCATGATTTTATTTTACAAATTTGTTTTTTTATAGGCGCAAGTGAATCATATATTAAAAAAATCTGGTATTCAACCGACAAATATTCCTCCTTGTGAAGTTGAACTAGACTCAAATGATGTAAGGAAACAAAAAATGATGAGAAAAGTAAAGCAGGCGACGATAAAACATTTAAACAGTATTGGAGTGCATATACCATCTACTGAAGCCACAGATGAGTAAGTATCAGTAACTTCTACTAAAATTTGACTTGTAAGGTACTATTATTAAACACATTTGTATTTATAAATTATAATTGGTTAGGATTCTTCAATAATTAGTAGCAACCACTGTGTACAATAAGGGAAGAGTACCTCTTAATTATAAGCACCAAGTAAATCTACTTTATGGTCGATGCAACGTAAGAAACAGAGATCATATTTCGACCAACATTTGCGCTCTTTGAGTGTAATGGTGTTTTCTTACAAAAATCACAGTCACGCTCATTTCCTCGCGCATTACATTGACTATTTATTTTCTCATAAGAAAACTCCGTGACATCATATGTCTATTTTGAACCGTTTAAGAATAATAAGCATTTAAATTTGTGCATGTAAGCGATCTATTTCAATACTTCTAAACGGTTTGACCAATGTATATGTTGGATATGATCACTCGTGAGTCGTGATCACCATTACCTCCAATACATTTTCTATAGACTATATCCAATTTAAGCATAAAGTATCTATTGCTAATATAAACTCATGCTCATTTAAAAACGGCTAAAACAAATGTCAACATATGTATTCAATTCTATTCAATTTTTGATATATGTAAGCGGAACTTCATGAAACATGAAAACATCACGTTTTATTACGGCTCGCTAAGGCAGCTTTATTATACCAAGGGGTGCGCGAAGGAGCGCGGCCCACATATGGGGACTTCGTACGCGACATCCAAGAAAGACGGTCGAGAAATAGAGCAATGTATCGAGCCATTGTTACTGTTCAATAAACGCCCATTGTAAATTGTCGTATAGTGTTTAATTAAGGGGTGTAATACCCCTAATCCTCTATACCGTTAGTGAATCTTTTACATATATATAGGGCGTTTCATTAAAAATTGATCAAATTTGAATTTTTTACTAACTGCGATATTTATTTGTTTTTTTACTTTAGGTACATTTTCTAGCGATTTATGATAAACCGCACAACCTTCGTATTTAAAGTTCTTTTCTATCTCTTATAATAAAGGCGCTGTCTAAATAACCCTGTGTACATTAGTGCTTATTATTCTTAAACAATTAAAGATGGTATACTGTCGCAGACTTTTTGTAGGAAATTATTATTTATGTTATATGTTTTTTGTGTCTCTTTCCATCATCCATGTAATTTCAATCAAATGCGCACGAACTTGATTTTCATAAGGCAATATACGAATCAACGTATTTTCGACAGTTAGTCACGATCATGGTTTTTCTCAATCTAGATTCGACGAGCCCTCGATGTGTAACCAAAATGACGTCAGTTTTGCTGTGAAACAACTATTAATGAAATACTTGCCCAATGATCAATTAACTAGAGTAGCGCACAATAAACAGGGTTATCAAAATGTGAAACAATCAGCAAATATAAAAAGAAGGCCAGAGTTTTCTATCGCTACCGTCCAGTATATGCAAAAGTACAATCTTTTGAATGGTATGTACTCTATCTTATGTATTTGCTTTATGTATTATTTTTGCTTGCAGAAAAACCCGAAGCAGTTTCTGCACCAATTCACATTCTTGAACCGAAGCCACACTTTGATCGAATTTTAGACGTGACTGCTATTAAAAAGCAACCAAAACTGCTATAAATTAGTGCTGAATTTAATTTTATTGACATTTTAGATTATTTGTATACAATGGTTTTATTGAACTGTTTCCATTAAAGTTGCTATTTTCAATTTGCATTGGAGTGTTTTGCAAGCTTTAGGTTTTGCTGATCTTGATAAGGTGTTAGTGGGTCTAGAAGACAGGCAGTACGTATGGTAAGTAAAGGTTGTATCACTTCTTTTAAATTTTGATCTTAGCATTTCAAGTTTGACCCAAAAAGAGCACAGGACGCCTATGTTACTTTTTTGATAGCACTAACAATAAATTACTACAAATACACTAAATGTGTAAAACATGGCGCACCCTGTACAACCTCACATTATATACTACACTATACAGGGTGTCTTAAATTGAGTAGAATAACATGGGTATCTGTGTTATTATTACACTTACGATTCGGTTAAATTGGCAAAGTTGTGTAGTTTTTGACGCTAATGGATATTCCAATGCGAAATTTTGAAAAAAATTAATTGTTTCGTAGATAATTGGAAAAAAGTGAAAATCGACATTTTTAAAAAGTTCAAATATTTTAGTAAAAAAAGAGCTATCGAAAAATGTTTCAAATAAAAGTTGCAAGATTCGAAGGGATAAACTCAATGGACGTGGAAATTATATACTAACTAATCCAAGGATACAACGAAAACGCTAAGCATATTAGTTAGAATGGAGGACTAATGCCTAAATTACGAGGATAAATTAACTACACTTTTTCAATAAACCCTGCAGGTGAGATCACTATCCGCAAATCTTCTCATCATCGCATCAGTTGCCTGCCACGCCATAACTTCCACTATCACTTTGCACCAAAGAGGAAGAATGAGCAATGATCTGATTTTTATGGTCAACACGAGCAGAAGTTTTACAATAGAAACTATGCTTATTAAGTAAGACCAAACACAAACCCAAAGTAAATACATGTCAAGTGCAGTTAAAATAAACACAAATGTATAAAATGAGAAAGTGTATAATTCATATATTTAGTATATACATAAAGTGACGTAGCTCAACGGTATTCTTACCTACTTTGGTCAAGAACAAGAAAATGTCTTCACAGTTAGTTATTATTCATTAGATTTGATGTAAACGATCTAAAAATAATGCCATTTCTTATTAACGTTGGAACTTTTAAAGCTCGCAAGTATTAAACTACTACATTATTAAAAATAAATAATTTCTATGATTAAATACGCGAGAAAATGCATACATAGGTTTACAATTAAAAAAGCGCTGGGGAATTAATAACATACTCGTAAGAATACTACAATATATTTTGTTTAAATCTAAGTACTTGGAAAAGTAGGAACACAAATCAATTTTGTTCGATCAGGTAATACCAATAATTTCGATTGCACTTAACATGATAATAAGCTCCCATAATTATCTTCACACGAATTGGATTTGCCTGTTGTTTGAAGGCCTGTACTATTGTAAAAACGCAGATACTTAAATGTGTAAAAAATACTGCAAACGTTTTCTATTTGCTTCTACTTAGCAAAAAATAGTCATCACATATATCAAACGTATATGTAGCTATTAATTGATACTACAACAAATATAAATAATTGTGCACAACATTTTGGGGACAAGAATAACTTATGCATTCAAAAAAAATTGCAAAAGTATGATAGCAGTCATAGTAGATGTGCAAATATAATGTGCAGTAAGAAGTTTAGTAGAAAATTATTCATCGTGCTTCTTTGGCCGTAAGCTTATCTATTAATTCTTGTAATGGAGCTAACTCTCTCCTTTCTATTAGACTAAATTCCTAAAACAAAGAAAGTTACTTTTTGGACTTTGAATGAATCACTGAACCTCATTACCTGTACGAAGAAAATAAAATGTTTAAAAGATGTATTAAGATGTGCTTCTTCGCCTAGTTGAACGACTTCGCTAAAATGTTGATGGTAAATGTGTGCGTAAACCCTAAATAATCGCTTTAATATTGTCTTTGCGATTGATAGAAAATTCTTAGGAAAGGGAACGCCTAACGAATGATCCAAATTAAAAATATTTTCTAGCAATCAAGAGGATACCGACCTATTTTTGATGGAAATAAAGTTTCGTCATCTAATTGATCTTGGACCCACGTCATAAGATAATCGATATACTTTGGTGCAGAACATTTAATTGGCTTCTTAACGGTGTGGCCATCAGCCCAATGGTATTCGTATTTTGGACCGGCTGACATTATTGAACAGCTATCCTCCGTACAAAATTCCGTTATGGTACCATACAGCATATTAATTTGATTAAAAAAATCCACAGCTACAATGTTATCAATAAAATGATGTGCATGTTTGTACATCTTATAACTAACTATTAACTGCAACCCACTCGTTCAGATCTTCGCCATCAGGAAGCATAACCGCTAACCGTAAGTTACCAGATCCTAGAGTCGCAGCAGCATGCTTCATTAACTCATACTGATGAGTTCCTTCTGGAATATTCTTCTTTGGCTTGAATGTTTTCGAAGAACGACTTCCACTGCAGAAAATAGAAACACAACAGTGAATTTACTTTACAAAACAAGATAAAAATAGATTCTTTAATTTGCTTGAAAAAACTAAGTACTTACAAAAGGAAGCTCATTTTAATTGTAGGTTAAATAAGTAAACCCTTTACGAAATGATAAGCCCGTAGAATTTCAAGATAAAATAAAACTACTGTGAAAACTAAAAAAGAACTTCGATTTTTTGTTATTATTATCGACAATGACCTTACGCTCCAACCAGGTGATAGACAACCTACATCGAGTAGAGATGTGCACAACCCGCTCACCTTAATTAGTCCAAATGTTTGTGTGATGAATGTAGTTCAAATAAATCGAAAATTTGAACTTGAACTAATCACATGAGGCGCTTTCTTTCGGCTAATTCGCGATCATGATTTCAAGCATGAATTCAATGATAATAATGATCGTAAAATAAAGCCCACATTTGTTTGTTATTTCACCGAAAACTAACCTATAATTTATACCTGTGAAACAATATAGGTACTTTCGTGTGTTTTTTTGCTATCACTTCCGTGCACTACAATGTACCATTGTTCAATAATGTTTTTAATTGCACATTTCGAGACTTAAAGGATCGCATAATCACGAAAATGAAAAATTAATCAAACTTTGGCTCCGTAAGTAAATTTGGCCGCCCCAGGCTTCAACGCGCAGCATTGCCTTTGATAGGATAAAGGAAAATAATTTAAATACAAGTGGAAGAACTTGCACGATTATGCTCCTCTTCAGTTACAAATATTGACTAACCTTATAACCTAACATTCGAGCAAAAATATCCTTGCATTTATATAGGTTAGGAATTCGTGATCATAAAACTTTTATGCTCAGTTTGTTCACGATTTTAGCAATCATTATCATAAGATCACACTTAGAAAGAACAAGACAATCCCAACCGTTTGGATCGCCAAAAGAAAGCAACTAAGTTGTATCACTGAATTTGATAGTTATAAATTCAATGGTTGTATAGTAAATAGAGAAACAGTGTTGTTGTGGATAATTGAACCATTGTACACAATGATTGAACCCAATTGAATCTTGCGCAGGCCGTAGGCGAGTGTGCGCACTAACCAGATGGTGATATGGTAAAAAATCAAAAATTTTAAAATACACGCGATCATGTTAATAGCAAGGGTGAATTAATGGAGGGTTTACTGTAGTTTTAGATTTTAGTATTCACCTCGTACCTCCAATTACCAGTACTAGTTCCCGAAAAAATTAAAGCAAGCGGAGTCAAGTCGAGAGACCGTAGTGACCCTTCTCTGATGTCTGATGGCACCCCCTTTGCCAATCCATTTACCAGAATACCCCAACAATAATAGTCAACAATGTGGCGAAACGCGATCTTGCTTAAAGTGCAAATTTTCTTCGTCTAGAAGCATATCTCCACCCTTGTCGTTCACTTTTGACTCTTCAAAGCTTGTGTGATCAGAGGATCTATCAGTTCTTCCAATAGTACTATAACTCCCCTGTTAAGTTTCCTTCTACCCAAACATTGATCTTCTGCGGAAATTAGGTGCAATCTTTTCGAAACAAGTGTGGATTTTCGTTATCCTTATCCTATAGTAGGTAAAAGTACCTACAATTTTGTTTGTTCACAAATCCGTTCAAGAAGAAATTACCTACATTCGTGACTAAAACTGGTGTTTTTGGAAAAATCAGGATCTTCGTCAATTCTTGGGGAAATTAATTTGCAGAAGTCAATTCTCCTATCCTAAATTATCTTCGCCCGATTTTTTTAAAACTTGCACTTACATAGAAAAACAATGTTCAAAATTTTCGGAAATGATCCGGTAGCATTTCCGGAATTGATAACGTAGAATTTTCAGCGATTTGACCGAGCATCACGCATATACTACCTATATCAAAAATTCTCCCTGTATAAAAAATTGCTTATTCAGTTCTCCATTTAGCTTCTTTAAATTATTTCTGAGGTTTGAACAAAAAGAGAAAAAAGAATGATTTTTGGATAGGGTTGCCATCCGTCCGGATCTGTCCTAGTTTAGGGGGCGTCCGGGCGGGTTTTCAATGGTAGTCCGGGTTTTGAGGTACTGAGTGGGTGAATTAAAAATTTTTCTGTCAAAATTTAAGCCAACAAGATACACTTTCAAAGGGAAATCAGCATTGGTAACAATTTTTTAAAACATCGAATGCTCTTTTATAGGTACTCGAAGTTATTGAAAATTGCGTAGTACTACTTTTTTTGCATTTCTACTCTTAATGACAACCCCGAAAGAATATTTTCACTAGTGGCACAACAGTGGACAAAATAAAGGAATTTATTGAATATTGAAACAGTCTCGTCAGTGATAAAAATGAAGTACAATTTCAAAGATTATATAATTGTGTAGATTTTTATTTTGTTAAAAAAGTATATTATTGCTTCATTTAAAGAATTTAAAATGTAGTAAGCCGTTGCTGATTCCTAAAGGCGGCTCCACACGCAACGGAAAAACCGAAGGCATGCCTCGGGGCGACGGGCCTTGAGGCGAACCTAAATTATAGGGGGTCTCCACACATTCGGAATATACGAAGGCCAGCCTTAAGGCACGCCAGTTTCGCGCAAAAATGACGTCGATAGATAACGTTCTTCCTGTTGTTGGATTATTGTTAGCTGTCCAGTGGGGTAACTTCATTTTAAAGGCCCGTCCTCAAAAATATTTGGGGGCCCTTTCCCTTACGCTTAATATAACCGCTTGGATTTCTAATGAAAGCCACCTTAAAAATATATAAATGAAAGTTCACTAGAAATACACTCCAGAAGATTCGGATTCTAAAGATATCACCCTCATATCGATCTTCCGACGTTGCTTAACTCTGAACTTATTTCTTCGCTGTTCAACGTTCGTTTTTTGCTTTTCTCTTGGAGGTTCCACTATGGTATTTTCGTCCATTCTGAGATGTCTGCTTTCAAAATTTTAAACGACAAGTACAGGTGGCGTATCTACAGACACCGCTGGAGATACATTTAAACTCATTTAGTTATTAAGTTTGATTAGCGATTTCTATTCTTTGTGTATGAATCCGCCTTTTTTGAATGACGGTAACTGTTTCGTCCATGCAGAGGTAAATGCTAGAGTGTTAAAAGTACTTAGTCGCATTCATCTCGAAATACAAATTCAGTTTAAGGTTACCGTATTCAGGACCTTCAGATATCTTCTGGACTGCAGAAGGTCCCGCTAATTAACAAAGTGTTTCATGAAGGTACTTTATGTAAGAGACTTCGGAATTTTATGTTTCACAAATGGGAAACGGGTGGAGTTGCTTTTAAATCTCTTTGAGCTGGCTACTTTTGAGCATATCAAATTTCGTATTAAATTAAGGTCAGATTTAAATGATATGATGATTTAAATTCAATAGTTACTTCCTCGGATTGTTAATTTTTGTATATTGTAGATATTGGTCCGGATTTTTCACCTATAGGTACCTATTTACCGCCTGTGAACAATATTATCTGTTCCTTTAGTAACGCAAACTATGTAAATAATTAACACAAGCGTAACATTGAATGAGTTCGGGAAATTTTCAATTTTTTTCAGTATTTTTTATATAAAAATTACATTTTTTGTACATTTTTGCCGGGGCCCCTTTTAAGTCGGGGCCCGTCCTCATTGCGTACCTTTGAGACATTGTAGTTACGCCACTGTAGCGTCTGTAGCTGTCGAAAGTAATAAAAAAAGAGTGAAGCGAAAGTTCTGGACTAAAGACTGGTACTGGTTACAGAAAAGGAAATGTTACTTCCATGTAAATTCAGTAAATTTATTAAAAGACCTGAGGTTCAGTCCGAAAGATTGGCACAATTATTTGCGGATGGATGAGGACACATACTTAAGGCTCTTATCATTGGTGACGTCGATCATTTACAAAAAGGACACCATAAAGGCGGGTTCATAGCTCTCCGTTCATCCGTTACGTTGATCCGTCAAACGGATAGTGCAATTTGTTAAGGTTCATAGCAATCCGTCCCTATCGGCCGTTTACAAGGTATAACCATAACCTAAATTTTATTTTGTACTGTACCCACCGCGATCTTCAGTACGTAGAAACTACTATCAGATTAGCACCGCGAAGAACGTAATAGGCGAACACTGTTAAATTTGCTCTTAACCGTCAGCAATATAACAAACATAACCTTACTCTTGTTAAAAAACGGACCAACGGAAACATAAATGTTCAACTTCAACCAACTTTTCCGTTGAAAATGGACGACGTACGGTTTAAAAATTTACTGCGTTCTGATTGGGTAACGGACAAACGGAAACGTATGAACGGAGAGCTATGAATCCACCTTAATGAGGACCGCAATTACACCTCATGAAAGATTGAGTGCCACATTACGATTTCTGGCTATAAATTCCTCTTGTTTTTGCTTTGCACGGGCCATGACTATATGAAAACTTGATGCAACGGACCTCTTTTCACACAAAACTACACCGTGTGTCAATATGACATATATTTCATATGGAAACTGTGATAATCCACCCTGATGGTTAGGCAACACACATTTACATCCGAAACAAAAATATAATATGCTCTGTATATAACCAACGACCGTTTTGCGCAGATGCCGAATACTAGGGGATTTTCGTAACGAAGCTAGGAGAATGGAGAGAAGATGGCGACGAGGCCGACGGAAGACACATGCTTTCCCGGTTTTTTTTTATTCTTGATTATTTTTGGTGGTGGTGTTTTGAAGATGTATTTACAGGTAGTAACCATTTTATTCTTTCTTGTACTAGATATTTAATCATTGAATTTCTTGTCACAATGTGATATTTACATTTTGCTGATTTTGCATAAACTACGATATCTGAATCATGGCGTACTCCATGCCTTTGTTTTGAGTACCGTTAGATGAATCATGTTTGTGTCTTATATTGTACAGATGATTATGCCATTATTTTGTTTAATTAAGTATTTACTTCTGTTATTCATGAGGAGTTGATTATCGGTGTGATGTTGCTCTGTTCGATTGACCCGTAACTATTCCGTGAGGGAAGCACCTAATACAGTTTGATCTTTCGCTGTATCTGTTACTTTCTGTTTCGTGGCGCGCTACAGTTCTTGTGCGTTAGCTATACGAAGGGGGGGCTCTTGTATTTGATGTTTCGATGTTTGTGTGTGCGAGTGGGTATTTCTGTCTCCGTGGAGTAGGTACCTAATGCAGTTAGATCTTTCGCTGTATCTGTTGCATACTCGTCTCGTGCGGATTGTAGTTCTTAACATCTTAGCAATACGAGTGGGGGCCCTCTCATTTACATTTCCTCTATTTAAAATATGTTTTGTTTGAGCGATAATCGATTTTCACATGAATACTTGCTATGGACCAATGGCATTCTTACATGTACTTTTCGTGTTAAATTAAATTATGTTAACTGAAGGATGGAGTAGAGCCACACCATTTACATGTTTCCTATGTACATGCAATTTATTATTTTACGAGTTGTGTTATCTCAATTGATCGTACAGGTATTTTGATGTTTTTTTTGCACTGAATTGATTTATCATGTTTTCCACTGCATTTATGATGTCTTGTGTATTTTGTTTTTATGAACTTGTTTAATTGCATTTGATTTGATTATCTGATTTTTATCATACCATTTGAGATGTCTTATTTATGTGTATTTTCTCTTGCATTTTATTGCTGTAGGTGATTTATTTTATGTATTTGTATGGCCTATGCCAGGGTTTTAGTCCCGTAGAAGGTTTCCCTGGCATGGTCTTGTGTGTGCGTTAATATATTTATTTGATCTTGTCATTTCTTACGCACAAAAGTTCTGTCTTTTATTTAATTCCCTTCCCGATTATGTCTCACGTCCCAACACATAAAAGAACCGATTACACAACGTAGGAGTCCATTCGTGCCACCCATATCGAGCCGACTGTCATCCAAATTCAAAAGTGCCGCGAGACTACCATCGTTTCGACTTGAAAGGTAGGTGGCTCTGCTTGTAGTTTTTGCCAGAGTTGCCAACCGTAAGTATAGGGTAAGTCAACGTTTTCCGTGTCGGCTTGATAGACCCCCTAGGAACATTACAAAACTCATATTTCTTCTTAAAAATTGTGTAATTTTAAATGTGTCTATGGCCAGGTTTGGTGGTTGACACACGGGATACGTATAGGGTATAACGGAATCGCCTCAAGGCCTACCTCCCACCCATCCACACAATACGATCGGCCTTGGGGCGCTATAAATGAAGAGGCAAATCGAATGAGATTTTGTATTGAAATTTCCGGCCTCCAGGCTTCAGATGCGCAGGAAAACCTCAACAGAATTCTCCATACACACATAGAGGTTTTCCTAGAGGTCTTGCGCCTCGAGGCATGCCTTCGGTTTTTCCGTTGCGTGTGGAGCCGCCTTAACAGTTAAAGATTTTGTTTCGTGATAGAGTACACCTTGTTTTAATTGTATGTTTTATGTCTTTAGAAAATGTTTTTTATCAAATTCAATTGATATGTCCGGGTTTATAGTCCCTAAATCCGGGGTTTTCACGCTTCCTGTCCTAGTTGGTAGAGTTTTGAGATGGAAACTCTATTTTTGGAAGGGTGTAAACCGCACGTCGATCACTTTGCCGGTCGCACCTGTCACATTGATAATGACCAATTGACTCATAGTCATTACCGACTCCTCTTGCCTCAATGTTTCCTCACTAGTAATGTGTCATTTTCCTGACTTTTATGTAAATCACTATTATTTTTCATACTACCTATAATAAAAGGGTACTATATGCGATCAAAAATGAGTTGCTTTCGAATCACCCTTGGAATTTTTGTTTACATGGGAAATCGTACTTAACTTGAACTTCCAAAGGTCACTTGGCAGCAACTCATTTTTGATCGCCCGTTATTTCTTCTACCTATGATAAGACGCAACCATCTATAATACTATAATAATTTTCAGTTCCGCTTCTATTTCCAGTTTTTTTTGTTGTTTTTTAAGACTTCCAACATGCACAAATAAAACATAAAATTTTTTCTCCAACCACCTGAATAAGACGCTATTTTGTGACAGTGTTCGGTACCTAAAATTGACGTTTTGCGGATTAATCGCTTTCACCATGGCAACTGTACAAAAAGTGGATACTTTTGGTCCTAGTACCAAAAAGAAATTGACCTTGAAAGTTGGCCAATTAAAAAATTACAATCACGGAGATATGTCACATTGACATCGTTTTACATTGCAGGTTGTAAGATATTTCTATACATACAAATCAAATATTTTTGCATATTCAATGCAAATAATGATGTTACCTATACGTATGTACATGTATTGAAAATGATTTACGCTCGCTATTTTTATTTAAACCATGTGTAACGTAATTTACATATTCGGTGAACGTAATTTTAATACTATACAACCCGCCGTCGCGCGTAACGCCATCTACTTCAGACCCATTGCACTATATCTGTCATTTTGAATTCAAAATTTGAAAAAGTTAATTGCAATTAATTTTAATTAAAAAACTGTATGGCAAGTTTTTTATTTCAATACAAAATATAACAATATTAATTGTTTATACAATAAAATGACTGAAACTGATAGCGACATGGATTGCACTCCGCCAGAGATTATAGAAACGGCAGAACATGCTACCTCAAGATTTGCTCCCTACAAAGTCGCGAGAGGTGAGAAGTAAGAAGTAAGAACGAATAGGTTATAAGTTAACCTAAAAACTAGAGTGGCATGACACGTGAGGACAAGAAAGCAAAAGTTCTTATAGGTACTGTAGTAGTGAAACTGTGACTGAATCTAAATTCGAATATAATTTGAAGTAAAGGAGGTTGGAGAAAAAATTTTATGTTTTATTCGTACAAAAAATGTCAGTTTTCGGGACGAGGAAGACAGTTGCTGGACGACGCGTTAGCGGAGTCCAGCAACCTTCTGAGTAATGAAACAAATAACTATTAGGAAAAAGTAATACACAAAGTTAAAATACCTACATTAGTATTTTGCATAAACATATTGTGTAGGTTTCATTGAAACTTCTTTTCCGCTTGCGCGTTCATTTCAACTGGTCGTTTATTTTACTTTCCTTTGATCCTTGAAGTTGAACCCATATTCTTCAACCTTCTTACTGTTTTTAATTCGATTATCGTTTCGTTCTTTCTCACTCAAAAATACATATATTTTATGTTACCTGAATCCCAGCGTGGCCAAGTTTACACTTGGATACTGCCTTTTTTTTATAATTTGTCCTACGTAAAATCGTCATGGGTGATGCGCACGATTAAGTTTAATATCCATCTTACAAATAATAGCCAAATTTTAAGAGCAATAATGTGTACCTAATGTGTAATAACGGAAATTCCCTCTCACAAGCGCAACGTATCTACTCTACCTACAAAAGAGAGACCCAGAAAGAGAAATCCGAAAAATACTGGCTCTTTGGTCCGGTATCGGTTTCTTGCAGCAATTGATCGGCTGACTTTGAATTGCGCATGTCTTTCGCAATTTCTCTTTCAACTTACCTGCAATTGCAATTTTTAGTGCTCCATGTCAAGAGGTCTTAAGACGCAATAAGTTCAACTGTACAGCAACAGATTTGCCCGCAATAATAGCGAAACCTACAACATGCTGAAAAGATATTGAGCGGTAGGTCATTTGTCAAATTTTGGACAAGCAGCACACAATTCCTGGACACCCCCATCTCTAACTGTAGCACAAAAGATGGATTTAGTAATTTTTAATTTATCACTGCGGTATCTATCATATCATAACCTCATATTTCAAAGTGAACAGTAAAATTTATGAATAACTGAACCAAATTTATTTCTGTAGATAATGGCAACAAAGTTAGTCGCTACCGCAACAGTTCGCGCTATGAAAGGTCGAAAATTATTACCTTCTAGAGCGGCATTGATACTGGTTATTGAACAAATTTTTATACGTACATAACCTAATTTTAAGATAAGGTTTGTTTTAGACTCCAGCTGCAGTTAATAAAGTAAAAGAAATTCTAGACGGGAAAAAAGACTATGTAAGTTTGTTTAAATTTTCATCTCGTATGTTAAGACACCTCAGCTTTACGAATGTAATGTCATGCATATAAAAATAAACTGTAATTTGGCATACCTACCTTTAGCATCTTGAAGGTATTATGAGTGAACTCACCTGGGTCTTTTATTTACATATGTTTTTTTTAGATTATAAAATCATATAGATACTGTGTAAGATTTCATGACCTTATAGGTAACATTTTTATAGCATTTTCGATTGGCAAAACTCGTGCTGCACTAGTGCAATTTTTACGTTCTATTGGTAATTTTAGGGCAATTTTCTGTGTTCCATTGGCAAATGTGATGCAACAATTATGCACTCAGTGCAAATTTCGACGCACGAGGTCCGAGAGCTCGTGGAGCTGCTAGCTAACAAATTTTCAAAACAAACGTGCGACAATTTGAATTTGTTTGTTGCGTTGGGAGAGTTTTTTGTCGTCATCTAGCGATAGTGAAGATGATGAACTAGCCATAACTTCTATTTTAAAAAGTTGCACTTACTTATTAAACTGAACGCCAAAAATTGGTCCTTTACAGGAATTTCAAATTCATATTCCTCATTGTTTATCATAAATAATACTGAAATCGTTTGTCATTTTTTAGAATACAAATTTGTCGATTACCTAAATCTAAAATGAGGTTATGGACAAATGACAACAAATATTTACGAATATTTATGTTCCATTGAGAGCAATTTTTACATGGATTTCTTCAGTTTCTCATGCAGTACGAGTTTTGCCAATCGAAAACGCTATTAGTTTTACATGGTTGCTTTTATAAAAGAATTTGCAGTTCTGTGGCACTTCCATCTTAAAGAACAAGTTTTTAATATGTTGAAAATTGTGCAATATACGAAAACAATAAGTCTAGTATAAATAACTTCTATTCCTCGTGTTTCTTCTTTTTGTTTGTAAAAGTAGGTAAGTGCAATATCTTAAAAAAATGATGAGTCAATTGGCCTGTTACCACACAAACAAGGCTTTCATTTTACCCGTTTTGTTCAAAATGAATGCGACCGACTGAGAAACGTTTTGGGGGTTTGAAAAGTAAACAAAATCAATGTTTGAGGTTAGATTTAAGTGAATTTGAAACTGATGTAGTTCAAAAGCTACATCACTTACAAGTGATTTCTTAAGTTCAGGATCAGTTTGCTTGTCAAAACGAACGGAATCGATCTGATTGCAACACATCAGTTAGGGTAAAACGAAAATGCCTTCTTCAGAATGTTAAGGTAGAATATTGTAATTTGTAATATACAGGGTGTTTCATAAAAGAAACTAATGCTGGTGCCATACGTGCTACGTCACAAATCACAATACTAATCAATGTATCTGAGAATTTTTCGAGAACATAAAACTTTGAATTAAATGAACTGGTTACTTTCACCATGAAGCAGGAGTGACAGGACCCAGTGCAAACTTTGCAATATGCATCCATTTCACATGGTTTTCCATAACAGGAAAATGGTATTTCATAGAGATTGATATACATATTCGTTAAAGTTTATGTGCTCCTCTTAATGAAACACAATTACAAATTTACAAAAGGCATAGAAATTAGGTAATAGCCCTCGGAGATATACATCTATTACGCAAAATTATAATTTTGTTAATCCAACTAATTATTTGTAGCAATTACAGGTTGGATTGAGAATTGGTGTTCGACAAAGAGGGTGTAATGGACTATCGTATACATTGGATTATGCCACACATAAAGGTAAACAATTTCTTTAGGATGAAAGTGCAAATTTTTTTTTAAGATAAAATGGATGAAGAAGTGGTACAGGATGGAGTGAGAGTTATAATTGATAAAAAAGCTCAATTAACACTCTTAGGTAAGAAAACAAAGTTCTATCGAGATCTTTTACAATGCTTCCTGGCATGATTAGACTAAAATCATATCTGTTACAGGCACCGAAATGGATTATGTGGAATCAAAGTTAGCTTCAGAATTCGTGTTCAATAATCCTAACATAAAGGGCACGTGTGGTTGTGGAGAATCATTTAGTATATAAAAAATTGTGTGTTGTAGACATTGTATATAGGTAGTCTGTGTATAGAAGATATTTATTGAAATTGTATTGTAAACATTTGAGACATGTGGTCAAATGCATGCAAATAAATACATGTAGAAAATAGATCATTGGTTCATTAATCACTTTTAATACAATAGTTCTGTTATAGGGGATATGTGACCTTTGCCAGTAACAGTAAACATGCATATTATTAAGGTATTGTGGTATTGGTTTACTGTACGTAATTAAACCAGAGACATGGAGAGAGGAGATAGCGCATGAAACTGCGCGAAGTGACAAAACAAGGGGGCTGCCATTTTGACACCCATTGAAGCGCGAAATTTGAACAGGACTATAAAGGTTTACTGACGCAACCCAGAGACATCTAACGCAATCTTCATACACTACACTCTATTCGGCAGCAGCTCCGTAGGAAGAAACTAATATCTCAATCCAAATGAACAAAAGAAAATGCCAGTGACGTTGACGTTACAAAATAAACACTTAAACCTCGAAAAAAGCTCTCCTAAACACGAACACACGCTAAAATAAAACCACTATAAACACAACATGACACAACGGGTGTAAAAATGGCAGCGCCCATGAGGTCGCACCCTTTCTTGGATGCGCACTCGTCGATCAGCGATCTCCTCTCTCCATGTCTCTGAATTAAACCTAAATATAGTGTCTCCAAGATAAGAATGAACAGCATGGGGAAATCAGTAACCATAATAGATACAGTCGATTAAACTAGAAAAAAGGTTGCACATTGTAGGGCTTAGTAAAATATGTTTTAAAAATTCGATAATTCCGATCAGTTCTGAAGATATTCGAATTCAAAAAACAAAATTCACGATGTTCGTTTTTATCCTCTTCTAAACCTGTTTGAAAACATATAAAACAAGTATAAATTGTGCACATCTCTTGTGCAGATAAAGCGCATTTTTTAAACGAAATAGCTTTTGTTTTGACATCACCAATGGATATATTTCTTGAAGACGTCTCAATCTCTTCTGACAATCCGTTCTTGAGGTATAAGGGAATATACCCTATCACGATAAGAGGTCGAGGAGGAGGGCTATGGTTGGTAGAAATTAATTCCTTTCGTTGAGACCTTTCATTAGAGTACCATGAAGGATAAAACTAGTTCCACTCCCTCCTCCCCCTCCACCCCGCACTTTGATCGACAGAAAGAAGGGCAGTAGTTGGCAGAAAAGGTTCCTTTTGTTGAGACCTTTAATTGGAATACAATGAAATAATAGTTATTTACATATGAGTATGGTAAATCAAGGTTTACGTTAACGAGTGAGATGTTTACTGCCGAAGCGTAGCTGAGGCAGGAATTTCGAAACGAGTAACGTTAACTAATTTAACATACAAATAATGTAAAACATTTTATTTCATACTGCTCTATTTCTATTAAAATACCATTTTGATTAGAATGTTGTAGGTACACATTAAAATAAAAGCAAAAGTCGATCACTTGATTTGTTTGATCTGACAGTAGTTTGACAAATATCAATCAATCAATCAAATATCACGTTTAGATGGATGTCAGTTGCGGTTGCTAGGCAAAATTTCCAGTCTGGTAAAATACGATTTACCAGACTCAAATCAGTCTGGGAAAGCGGTGATTACTAGATAGTATGAAATAAAATTAATTTTTAACCTCCCCTCCCCCCCCCCACATTTTCTAAAGTTTAACTTGGCACCACTAAATGACAATTCCCCTAGAAGTAGTTCGAAATGGAAGAAGTGGAACCGGACGGACAAAACGCAAACAATAACACATTTTTTTAGTTCTTAAAAAATGCGCTAAAAATAAATGACACTTACTCATAGGAATTATTTAAGCTCTACTAGATGGTGCCCACTCACTGTGACATTTCGAAAAACATCTTGGACTTCATATTTTTATACGGCCTGAAAAAAAGTACATTCATCCAATCCATTTATTGTTTTATATCACTCTCAGAATTTTACAAGTAATAGAACCAATAATCAAAAATAGTTCATCTACAAGATGCAACTGAATCTGCCTTCCTATGGGTTCCATCATTGGAATACCAGGGAATAAGTGCGCAGACGCCGCTGCCAAGGATGTTACCGAAAACCCAGACATCGAACTCTTGAAACAATTAGACATGGACAGCGGTCTCAGTTAAACCACAAACTCTCTCGAATAAAACCAACCATCCAGAGACCTATTTATCACAATTTCTGACGTCAAGAAGAAGTTAGTCTCTCACGTCTACGAATGGGACACACCCTTCTCACCCATGCACATCTCTTCAGCAAAGAACCACCACCGCAATGTTCTCAATGTGTACTTGACCTCACAGTGGGCCACATTATGTTGGAGTGTCCCACTTATGCTGCTCCGTGTCGGTCATTTAGAGTCTCCAACAACCTCCAGGAAGCCCTAAATTCGAATGACTCCACCAGTACCTTAAAGCGACCAACCTAATTAATAAACTGTAACTAATTAAAATAATAATCTAGTTTTAAGGTGCTAAAAACAAAGGTTGATGTACCTCCAAATAAATTGTCAATAAAAAAAATAGATGACAATGATAGCAATGCTTCCGACCTCCGTTCTCCACTATCCTTGCAGAATGTAATTAAACTCACAAGTAATTGTTTTTTGTGGCTAAAATTATCATTACAAATTTTAAAGTGTAATGGGCCAAACCTGTCAGTAACACTGACAATTTTGGGAGGTTTGATACAGTAAATGCAATACTTTTCTGGTATACCACTATTGTATTTTATTGTTACATAGATTCCTATGTATATACATCCACATTCAAAATTATCAACATCAATGCTTACATATTAATTTTTCTCGTAATACATCCTACAATTAAAATTACAAAATCATGTAACTACATTTTACCCATTATTAAGAATTAATTTCTTACTTAATAGAAACTGCAATATGAAAATATGCACACTTGTACACAGTTTAAGATGGAGGCGGTGGTGGAGGGGCAGACAACAAGCTGCTCATGTCTATTCCTGGTGGAGGCGGTGGCGCTAAGCTAGCGCTGGGAGGTGCCGGTGGCCAAACAAACTGAGTGCTTTGCCACTGTTGCATTGAAGTAACAGTAGTAGTAGCGGTTGAAGCGCCAGGAGGTGGAGGCTGATTATTTGTAGCCATCCAACTCATTCCTATCTGAGGAGGACTCGATGCACCAGGTGGCGGAGGGGGTGGCATTATACCAGGAGGTCCCGGCTGCCAGGTTAAGTTAGCGGCTGTAGCCCATGGGGCAGCACTCATTCCATTAATGGTGGAATGTAGGATATGTGATTGGATAGTAGGAGGGGGTGGCATGAGGGGTCTCGGTTGCATTTGCTGTTCAAACAGATTTATACCGGTTGTTATTTTTCTTGTCGTAGTTGAAGTGGTACTGCTCGTAGTTGTTTGTGGTGGAGGACCTTCACCTAATTCTGCCATCAGTGACATGTATTCTTCATCTATTTTTGCTTTATCTCCTGTAACTGGTGGGCCGCCTTGACCCGGTCTCTTTTGTCTACAATCTCTGGCAATATGTCCTGCAGCACCACAACTGGAGCACACTATATTGTTGGTCACATTGGGCTTATCTGGACACTAAAAATAGAAAAATTTGTTAATTCCCAATGTGATTAATACAATTAACTTCCAACATTAAATATTTCTCTACCTTAGGATACATAATTACTGAATTATATTTCAGAATACTCTTAGACCAAGTTTAGTAGGTGACAAAAATACCGAACAAATCTTGGAGCAAAATTATGTTTAAAAAATTTCTGGTCACCAGTGGCGTATCAAACTTATTTTTTAAATGGAACAGTCCATATTTTATTGCAGATTTGAAGAGTACTTATTTTTGAATTTTTGAATAAGGGTACTAACATGTTATATCATTGAAAAGAGACAAAAAATCTCTATAAAATGAGCCTAATGAAAAACATCTGAATGCTGCCTTATTATGGGAAATAAAATGTTAAACAACTTTTATATAGAAAAACTTTGTGTGTATTGTGTGCTGCCTACTAATTTGAATTTTTGATGCAACATTGCGGCTGGGCTCCTTGTCTTTGTCGCCACTGTCTATAAAGTCACTGTAACTAACCCTACTTTGACATCAATAATCAAGTTACTGTTTTCATAGCAGACGCAGATTTATCATTTAAAACAAATTCATTCAAACATTTAGTTTGCTTTGGAAATTCTGATAACATATTCACGATCTCCAAAAACAAGTGCCCATGGATGTGGGAACAGTCCATTTCCGACCGTTTAAACAAAATTTTTTGAGCTAATATATTTTGACAATTTGTTGAGACCTTATACGTGTTGAGTCGAGTGTATTAATTTGTTGTATTATAATATTGTATAATTTGTGTACAATAATAAAAAGATGGATCAAGGAGTCTTTCTTGAACAAGCACCAACAATGGGGTCATTATCAACGTCGACTGCGCTTTTGCCGTAATTTAAATATTTGTTAACTTCACATCATGAAAAAATTTAAAAAAACAAAATTGGGTCTTTTAGCAATGAATGTTGCAGGAAACTACTGTTTTGGTCTTCGGCAACGCAACATCGCCTTTTTGTTTTGCAAAGTTGAAAATGGAACTGACACGCACCGGTCCCAATACGGGATTGAAACGTTGCGCAGCTTGCGAAATACAAAGGCGATTTTGCGTTGACCAAGACTCATAGTCCCTCGCTCAGCTACGAGGTGGCGCATGGATCGAAGTATGTTCTCAGGATTAAGCTTAAAGGCGTCATATCATACCCAAAGAGGGTATATGCGTACGTAAATCACTTACGACCGCGATGTCGCGGGTTCGAACTAGAGCGCGTGCGGTTTTTACCATACGTTCATTAAATCTATGCGACAACCTTTTGTATTAATTATTTTAATTAAAAGGGACGATGTCACAATGGAAAACATACTACAGATGACTTAAATTATACGACTAGATATGCGGCTGAGTCGCCTCTAACTGTAGGCGGAGTTAGAGGCGACGGGAAAGGTTTTAGCTTTAAAAACTTAGGTTTTTTCATTATAATCTATTGGATAGGTACCGCATGACCCAATAAGACTGTTCCTCGGCCATATCTCGAGAACCGTTCATCATATGACTTAAGGGGTAAAAGAATTATTGGGTAAATCGGTCATGAAGAATCGCTGGAAAATATTTTCAAGTTCGAAAAATGACCAACAGAGGGCGTAACTGCCATCGACAAATACCCGAGATACGTAAAAAGTAAATTTAAGATACAATTTAGGCATTTTTATTAATTAATTAATTAATCTCATTTTCCCAATATTTGAGGTTAGGAACGCGATTTTGAAAAACGGTTTTCACTGGCCTCTTTGGATGTTATTTGGCTACTTTTCATAAAGAAATAGTCGTATCATTCCATTTGATTTTTTTAGGATTTTGGGTCATAGTGTCAAAACTAGCCCCCTGGCGGAAAAGGATTCAACTAAATTAACTATATTTTGGTTGATTCTTATTGCCCAAGGAATGCTCTTGTCAATCATACAAAATTTGTTAAAATCGGTCAATCGGTTAGAAGTTAAAGTAGGTGAATTGAACGCTGCACACCAGAGTTTTTGTTTTTATGAAAATGATAGATAAACTGGTTTTCTTTAAAAATGTGAAAAAACAATGTTTAGTTTATTATGCGAAATTTAAAGAAAATGCAATTTTAAAATTGAAGATGGCAGTTACGCCCTCTGTTGGTCATTTTTCGAACTTGAAAATATTTCCCCTCGACCTACTCAATAAATTTTTTTACCCCTAAGTCATATGACGAACGGTTCTCGAGATATGGTCGAGGAACAGTCTTATTGGGTCACCCGGTACATTCAATGGCGAAAATTGGCTTCGAATTATTCTCTATCCGATTCAACACACGCCGTTAAAATCGATAGAAAAACGTAAAAAAACATCGTTAAAACACATTCCGGAATCGTAAGTATTCACTTTTTACGCATTTCCGCATCTCTCGGCACAACAGAAGTTTTTTGTTTAACACGAGGTTTAACACTTCTGTACCCCGTTTTGAATTTCGGCACAATGCACGGTTTCATCATATTTTCTTAAAGGAGCGTTTGTTTGCAAATCAGCCATGACAATTGGCAGAGAACATTCCTCGACTCATGCGCCGTACGTGACGACTTTGGCGCGTAGCGAACTCACTTCTCACATAGGAAACAGGCTCGAGTTTCCAGACCTGTGTATACGACCGTGGACCTGATTAATTAAAATCAAAAATGACATTTTTTAAACATATTGTTTAAGGAACAAGTTTTATAACAATTGAAAATATGTAAGTATAAAACGAAACTAGTAATTTACACCGATCTGTTTAAATGTTGAGGTGAATTTTTCATTTGTAGCAGAGATGGGAATTGCCATAGACCAGTTTCGAGTATTCTGCCGGCTACTCCGAATTAGGTTTTCCTGCAGTTTTCCTAATTCGTAAGGTAAATAACGGAGTAGTTTAAGAACAACTTAAGACCTTCTACAGGGGCACCTCTAAAAAGCATTATGCGGGTCACTCTGTAATTGGACGCAAGCCTGTTGAGGTGAGAGCCCAGAACAAGAGAGGGATAATAAATAAATAAATCCTGTAACACAATAATCGCTATTTCATGGCGAATACTATGATAAAGGGTTGCCTCCGAAAAATTTGACCGGAACGACAGATGGCAGAGCTTTAAAAAGCGAAATTTCGTACGTTAAAAGCGGGCCTGCTTGCTATGTAACTGTATTTAAGAAATGAGGATAACGATTGCATAGTAAATACCGAGCAACAGGTATTAATAGATTTTAGGAAAATAATTCATCGTTAAAATCAACCACAAAGGCGCCAGATTCGCCCAAAAACACTTTTCAACATTTTTATCGCGATGTGACAATAGATAACGATACGTGGTAGCACGAAAAAATACCCCGTTCTGTAAAGACGATTTTTAATTCGTGTCAAAGTTTAACACAAGAAGAATCGCATTTGACGGCTAGTCGAATTTTTTCCATAGAATTAGAATACGACCCTGACCATTAAAAAAGAAAGACGAGAGTCGGGAAATGACGATACCGTTACAGTTACCGTACGCCGGCGTAATGAAATGCGTCGTCCTAAACCGTCAGATTCAGATCAATGAACTTCGCGTTTATTTTATTACAAAGTGTCGTAAAATTGTCTCCAGTTTTCCTAAAATTGACTTAACACGGTCGTAATAATAAATTAATCGCCGATTTGTGAACTTGATTGATTAAAATCGTAACGGATCTGAACAATTTGGCGTGGATGCGCACGCGAACCTCGGCCATATTTGTGGAGGGAATTTCAAATGACAATGGACGAATTTCGATTAGAAGACACCCCTAATTCAATAATACACAAACAATTAATTAATATACCTTTGGGAATAAACCTGAATGACGAGTTTGAGACTTATGAGGAATTCGATCAGTTACTAAAGGAATCGGCCCATCGGCATTACTTACAGTTTTGGAAAAGAGACTGCCGAACAGTAGAAGGAGCAAAAAAGAAAACCGACAGATACATTAATCCGAACATTAAGTATTATCAACTGAAATATTCTTGCGTTCAAGGCGGACGAGTCTTTAGAAGAAAGAATAAGTCTTTGTAATGTCCCACTAAATTAAAAGCGCACAGTTAATAAATTTACTTACAGGGAAGAATGCGAAGCCAACTTTTATTTAACAGCAACTCCGGATGGAGAGAAGCTTTTTGTTAAATCGCTAAACAACTTCCACAATCATGAGGTGTCTGAGGTAAGTAGTATCTGATAGTTCTGCCATTACTTTACGAATCTTTTTTTAGGAGTCGTACATTAAATATTTTAATGGCGATAGATACAAAAGAGTTAGGAAAAAAGAGAAAATTGAACCAGGACTTGAATATCCAGCAACATGTACGCATTTAATAAGAATTAACTCGCAGATAATAATAAATCATTTTAGATTCTGCACAATCGGAAAGTGAAGATACGAATACCAATTCCGACAATACAATGATAACCAACCCTTTTCTTATGGATAACAATCCGTCACTTGTAGAACAGCTGGATCATTACACAAATACAAATCAATTTAGGGAGTCCGACGGAATAGACGAATTTTTAAAATACATCTCTTCGGAAATCAGACAAATACAAAGTCCTAAAGTTATAAAGTGTCTCAAACGAAAATTTATAGCTTTAGTACAAGAAGCGCAAGATGAAGACGAATCGGTTTAAAAATACTTTGTACAAAATAAAACTTTTATAAAAACATACCAGCCACGATTTGTGATCAGTTGCACCGCAATTATTGCACCTTAAACCTTCATTTTCGCGCAATGTTCCATTCAATTGTGCCAACTCTCGTAACTGCATACGACGTAAGTCGTTCTGGCTCTCGGGTACTTCAACGCCTTGACGAATGACTTCCTTAATCTACAAATCGATTTTAGTACAATTCGAAGAATAAAAATGAATGTTACCTTTTCTACAGCTTTCTTCACGTTCTCTGGATTGGTAGCTGTGATGTAGGCATGCAATGGTTCGTCTTCTCCCGGTAATGGTTGTCCGTCCTTGCGGCCCACTTTCCCCTCCTTGACACTACCTTTACCACGTATGATGATCTTCGCACCAGTTTCTTTTTCCATTGCTAAAAGATGTCGATATTAAAGTTTGTAGATGAATAGATGACCCTCACTTTTTAAAGTATTTCCTCTTGGTCCAATTAACAATCCGACAAAGTTGATTTCGGGATGCTCTTCTTGGGGAATCATAACTTTATCACTCACCCTGATTACAGGCGGCCGACTAGAAGCAAGAATAACCACA
Source organism: Photinus pyralis (assembly GCF_008802855.1). NCBI lineage: Eukaryota > Metazoa > Arthropoda > Insecta > Coleoptera > Lampyridae > Photinus > Photinus pyralis. Next base: position 12,246,261 of record NW_022170403.1, on the reverse strand, counting down.
ATAAACCTTTTTACACTAAAAGTTCATATACAACAAAGTACCCCAGTATCAAATAGCCATAAATCTTTTAAGAGACACAATTATATAAGAAATCCAGTTCGAAGAGTTGAAGCCTGTCTGACTTTTGGAGCTTATCTATCCACTCATTCGTGCCAGCAACAAAATGAAATGAAAACATCTGTGCGTTTCCAACTTAGCACATTAAAAGGAACAAGTAGGCAAATATCCAGGCCGAGTACACTCTGATAATGACCAAGTTTTTCCATCTTTGGGCTTTTGCTGGCCAATGGTGAAGTTTTGAAACGGGGATATGTTTTTTTTATTGCAATTGTAACAAATCTTGCGATAGGAATGAGAAATGCTGCAGTGGTTGCAGTTAATTTTTGCATTCCTCTTTCTCTATACAGTAGACTCTCAGTAATCCGGCAGACATCGGACCGGATTACTGGAAGTTGATGAACATTTAAAACGCACAAAACAAGTGTTTCATTGTACCAAAACAACTAATCAAAGGTATTTTAGAATAAAAAATGACACATTAAAAAATTATCTCTAAGAAATAATATTTCTATAGTGTAGTACCAAATTAAAAAAATGAAAAATAAACCCAGTTTTAATAAATAATAACGTGTCTAAATTTGAAACCCACACCACGCCCGTCAAAGTGCGCCGGACTATTAGAGAGACTACTGTATTAATAAACTGTAATGAGATTTAAAGACAGTATGATCCTGTACATTTTGGTGTCGTTTCTGATATTACAAAAAATTATCATGTCACAATATAATTTTTAGTATGAGAAACGATACAACGCATAACTTAAATCTCTTTTGTCATATAAATAAACTAAGGGGCCAGTTTTTTTTGTTTCAGTCAATTTATCAAATAGATAACCTCTTATGTGAATACATTAATTACTTTATCGAAATTCGAGCTTAAAGGCAAGTGTTAAAAATTCCATATAATTTAATACATCCTCAATAAAAAATTACCAGCATAAGAAGTGAAATAAAGCTAAATAAAACTACAAACATGGCCATGCTTATAACTTCGTGAAATTTTTCTGTCTATGGAACCAAATCGTTATCATACCCCCTCCCCCCCAAACATCCACTGTTGTGGCCAGAAAACGTATATCTTCACTGCATCTTTGTTGTAAAAAAACGCGGTAATTGGTTTTTTAAAAAATTATTTCGTAAACTATTTCGAGTATAAAAATGAAACAAACCTATCTCAGGTGACAGCGAAACTAATATTCAGACTCATTTTAAAACGCATTTTAAAACGGCTTCAAATAAAATCAGGTGCCAAATTATTGACAGAACAGCTTACTAACTCAAACCAGATATTTAAAAAAAAACGTCTTTGACAGTCTTACATCCTATATGCCTAATGCACAGTAAGAGCTGATTATGTTTGGAGTTTTTAAATACTTTTCTTAATATTGTATTTGAAAGCGCAAATACTTTTAGAAGTATTTAGTATTGAAATACTTTTGGAATGTATTTAAATGCTTCTGGAGTATTTAAATGTTATTTGAAGAATGTAAACAAAAATTGGGTCATCAGAGCCGAAAGGTATTTTTTTTAATCTGAAGTCATTTTAAGTCCGAATGGTAATTTCTTTTCATTCAGTATAATTAAAACCTGGCCAGAAAACTATAAAGTTACATTTTCTATTAAATTGACCTTGGTGACTTGATTATATCTCGAGGAAAAAAACAATTTTTTTGAAAAAACGTTTTCAGACTGTTTTTCGCAAATAACTCTAAAAGTAAGTATTGTATCGAAAAAAGTATTCTTAGCAAAAATATAGCTCATAAAAAAACAAACAAAATGGTTTATATATGAAGTCTGTAGACTCAGTAGAAGCAAAGTTGTAGCTCATGAAAAGTAGGTTCTCATTCGTCAAATTCCAAATCGAGTACTTCAACGTGAAATAACCAAAAAATGAAGCACTTACAAGAAATTTACAAGAATAAAAAATGTAGCTTTTGCTTTTCTGAACACTTTTTTTGTTTTTCTGTAAAACAAAAATTGGTTAAGATATGGCTGTTCAAAGTTTGCATACACTTAATTTGAATAATCTTATAGCTTTTAAAAAAACCTACAAAATGGTTTTTTAAAGCACTTCGTAGCTTAAAAATTACCTAACCGATTTATGAGTAAAAAACCAATCACATAGATACATCAAAACGCGTGTAGTTAGCATTGTAAGATACACACAATATGCTATTAAGGCACAGACATACTTTCATTTCTTCGCAAGGGTTGTTTTTTATAAGGGTAGAAATTTTATGTGGTAAAAAATAAAAATAGCAAAGAAATCTAAATTTAATGTTACTGTATAATTAAGTAAGATGATTTGAATCAATTATCCGCTTTAATTTACAATTATACGATTTTTTTCTAATAGGGGGTAGTTTTTTCCCCTAAAAAATAAAAAGCAACCTTGGGCTCAAGTTCAACTTTGAAGTGGAGGGTAAGTAGAACCTAAGTCCAAATTTTCATGGGATTCGGTGGAAACTCGGAAAATTACACAGTATCGCCGTATTCCAGGTTCATTTACTGTCAAGTCAAAAAAGTAATCGTAAACGATTTACAAAAAGCGCATTTTCCCTTGCATTCATTTCCCACTTGTAAAGATGCATATCTGCAATCCATTTTTGACGTGGTACTCAATTTCAGTTTATAAGAAGAATCCTACCCACGACTTATAAATTAAGATGGACTGCTGATCAAACAGTTGCATAGGGGTAGAAAAATGGCCCTAGCATGGGCGCCGCCATGATGTGCACATTTTAGTTATTTCCTAGGGGAATTTTCCTAGTGCTCCAGTTTTGAGACTATTGCAGCCTTGGAAAATGACATGTGTCACAATAATGTATTTAGAAAACGTGAGGTTAATGTTGGGTTAATGCTTGTTTATTAGTTGATTTGAATTTCGCGCCAAGTGAGTGCACATCATGGCGGCCTCCATGTAGGTGTCATTTGTTAATTCAGCATTAGAAGTCTATCTTAATTTATAAGTTCGTGATCCTACCCTACATACAAAATTTCATTTAAATATCTTAACAAATAAGAAAATTGGATTGCGCAAATACAAAAGTTCATCATGCATAACTGGACCCGGACAGACAGACGGCGATACAACATTATAAACGATCTCGAGGATAAATGGCAAAGGTGTAAAATTATGGTATACGAAAAAAATAGATTTTTTCTTAAGCGAAACAGAAAAAATTCCTTTCTTGATGCAAGCCTTGACATCATAACGAACCAAATCGCGGAAAAAGTAGAACAATAGCTCTTAAGATAAAGAACTAGTAGCGACAGGACGGGCAAATTGGCCACAATAGCACATTTTTTTAATTTTTGTGGAAATGCGCTAAAAATGATGACCAAAAAAATGAAGACCTGTCAATTTTTCTTCGTTTGTTGGGTTGCATCATGCAAAAAAGGTATAGTTACAAATTTTGATCGCGCCATCCCCAAAATGCCACCAAACAGTCAAACACAAAATGTCCACCCAGCAAATATATATATAGCATATACATACTTATAATCAACAGGTGGTTTAAATTCTGGATTAATTGTCTGCATTCGTAAAACCAAATTGTGACGCTCCTCTTCAAGTCGCCGTCTTGTTCGAAACTCTCTTGTATTCAAACGTTTCCCATCGCTACTGTATATAGGCTCTGGAGAAGGTGATCTGCACAAACAGAAGGAACACACTAATAACAATTGAACAACATTTCCTATGCTTCACCACTACACTTATCAAAATGAACGCTATGTAGTTAATAAATTTGATTAACTGTGATGTAGCATTAGGAATTTCTAAAAAATCAAAAATTAATTTTGTACAACTAGCAACTAATTTCTAAATATGGTTTTCAATTTTTTTGAGAAATCCTCCTGAAAGGATTATTTCTTAAAATGATCAATTTTTTAACCGCAAGCTATAGAAGAAAATTAATTATGTAGTTATGAGCTGTAATAAAAAGTTGATTGATTATTATTTTTTTATGCTGAAATGAAATAGTTTGTAATTTGATATTGACACTTATACTAAAAACCAATTTCTAAAATCGTAAATTTATGAAGATACCTGAAAACGTATCAACAAACATTTTTTTGAAACCTTTAGAAATTGTTTTGTGTAGTAAAATTAAGTAACAAAAGCAAATGGGTCTTTTTAAATTAATTAACAGGTTGCGTTACATTTGTTACAACATAGGTAAATTTTAGACACACACGTCAAATTTATTCAACTTAAGAATACTAACGCCCTGTTAATCAGATTAAAGGCAAATAATCATTGCACAACTGTAGCGTTCTTAATAAAAATGACTTGTACCCCGTGGAGACTTCATACAAAGGAATAAGTAACCCTAACTCACTCTCCGAGTATGAAGAGTTAAAGTACGTAGGTACTTATATAGTTCTTTTTATAATGTAGCTAGATGGCATTGGCAAACGTGATAAAGAAGAATATACAAAGATTACATAAAAGAAAATGACAGTGTTGCCCGTGCACACTTTTAGATTGTCTTGCTATTAATTTAGAAAACAGGACTGACATTCCTTATATGATGATAAATTTCAAACGGACTAAACCGCCAACAACTCTTCTGAACAGAGGGTTCACATTTTGATCATTGTTGAAATGACCAGATTGTAAATTTTAAGCAAACCAAATGAATTAATATGGTCATCACACGAGTGATGCCTAGGTATCCAAAATGTCTATGCTTGTGAGTTATGACGCAACATCACTTCTGGCGACGATATTAAAATGTGAGAGCCTTCTTTAATGCAGAATCAAGTGATATCATGATTATTTGCCCAATTTTTAAACAGTCTTATTACTAAATCTTATGTTTAATAATAATTAAAATGCTTGTGACTGTTTTATAGATGCCAAACCACTGGTGATGTTCAGCTGTCTGGCAAGCAAGCAAAGGAACTGCACCTTTCTTCAGGATTCGGTGAGATCCCTAGGTCGCCTGAACGAAGTTTTCGGCTGACTTCCTCTATCTGGAGTTGAACTGTAATGAAACGGGTTAGGATAGGGCAAACGCCCATATGTTAGAAATCGCATATTCAAAATATTTCACAATTAATTATATCATACAATACCAATAAATTGAAAAAAATCGAATTTCTATTCTTCCGTAAAAGTGAAGAAGTTACTTTTGCCGTGGCTAACATGTCATGCAATAAAAATGCAAAATTCACATACTAAAGCACTGTTAAACACATTACTTTTTGTTGTTTGTTATACATGATAATCAGAATATTCTATTTAATCATAGAATAATCTACCATACCGTCCATTAGCATGTGTATGTTACTCCTCGATTTGGAGTACACTGTACAAAGGGAACTCGAGAAAACTAAAATCAAAAAGATGAAAAAACCTACTCATAAACAAGACACTTTAAAGATTAAGTTTCCCCATTAGAGTGAAGGATTTGCTCGTTGCAATTTGTTTTGGATAAACTATTGACGAAATTCTTGTAGTCCAGCAACTATAATGACAATTTAAAAATGATGACTATTAACAGAGAGCGAAATGAGTGTACCAACATGGATAACTGTTATTTTGTAGCATGCAATAATCGCTGATGCAGTTTGACCAATTAGGTTGATAATATAATTTATTTTCCTGGCTAATTATTTATAATTAATAGGAATTTTGTTAATTAAGCCCAAAAAAAAAAAAAACCATAATCAAACCGTAAAGTGATATACATAATTGAATTCAACATAAAAAGGTCTTCAACTTTGGCTACAAAGATTCTGAGTTCGAATCCCAGATAAAGCATGGCTGTTTGTAATTGTAAATAAATAAAGGCAATAAATAAAAAAACAATATGCCATCGGAATACCATGGCAGTACTTAAAAAAGTAAAAAAGGTTTCCGCCCTAAGGGGAGTAACTTTAGGGCATTTTCCATGCAATGATCAGTACTTTCCAAAATACCATAGCTAAACCTCTCGCCAGGAAAGATTACCAGTCACAGAACACTTGATCCCGGTCTACAATGTACGTTTTTTTTAAAGATGTGAGCAACTTCCGGGATAGTATCGTGTCAATGTTGAACAAAAAGATTTTTCGTTTAACATTGGCACAATCCTATTCTGGAAGTCGTTCGCATCTTAAGAAAAACTTAGATTGTAGATCGACACAAGGTGTGCTGTGACCGGCAATCTTTCCTGGCGAGAGTTATATATGCGCTATATTTTTCTTTACTAATGCGCTAAAATGAAATTGATGATGAGTCCGCCATTTTTCTCAGCGCAAATAATTTCCCCTTGAATTGTCAGCGGAAGAGCAAACGCGCGCATGTATCATGGCCTGCCAATATTGGTTTTTGTTTATACTTCATCACCTAAAACTAATTTAATTTTACACGATAATGGGAAAAAGTAAACAAAAAAGTTAAGTTTGGAACGGGTGTACGAAAAATGTGTTCAGTCGCGCGAAATTTGGCGGTGGAAACAGCTGATTCACCAGAAAAATTTCAAAAACCAAAAAATTTTCCAGGTTTGTAAACGTTATCTTCTTAGCCTTTGATTGCGCAACTTTTCTGCCATTGAACCAAATTTGTATACCATTTCTCGCTAGTCCCTAGAATGCCCTATATTGGACACTTATATTATTTCATTTTTAGATGCTACGTAAAATTCTATATAATGTATAATGTCCTATACCTAAATTTAGCCGGTTTTTGCCATATTTTAATTGTTATATCCAAAGTGACGTTTGCAACTTTTTTATATGAGGCTGATATTAATTATTTGGGGTTAGACAACGAGCGACAAACACAGACGGATGGACACAAAGTCCGAATGACCAAAATTTAGTTAGTCCCTTGACCATTATTTACCTTGAACAGAAATGGAAAATTCGAAACCGTTCGCGAGTTATCATGGAGACCTGTAGACGGACGGGTGCACAGGCAGAAAGCACAAAATCATGAATGAGCTGGGTCGCTCGTTAATGCATGCACATTAAAATTGAATTGAAAAAATAACTAGAACTAAACTTTTTGAATAGACATCCCCTATTTTTATAACGATGTCTTATTAATCACAAAAAATTATCATTTTGTACAAAGTAGTCTATTTCAAAATTTTCAGGTGTTCAAAATAATGTCAATTTATATAATAGTAAAAATACTATTATCTACGATTTGAAGTGGTAAGAAAAAGGGATATTTCTTTAGTGGTCAGTGTTTTTTAGCGTTTTCCAACAAAGTTGGGTGCGCTATTGCAACCACTTTCTCTGTTTGTTCGTCTGTCCGAGGCCTTAACTACTCCTACAATTTTCAAGATATTAAGTTCGTTCCTTTTGCATTCGGTAGCGTATAGCTCTAACGCCTGAGCCAAGAAAAATCTTGACAATTAAACTGCGCATGCGCAGACTGCAGAATGTCAACTTCCTTATTTATTAATATAGGTACTTCTGTTAAAGGCAAACATAACTGATATTGCAAAATTAGATGTGCGCATGCGCAGTCAGTGCCAACTTCTTTAATTATCAAGATATTTTTTTGAGATTTTAACCATAGATGCTTCTAGTAAAGAAAAACATATCACATGTAGTAAAAATCGAAAACTACAAATGTCATTAGGAAAAGTAAACATATCGCACACAGTAAAAAATTAAATCCACGCATGCGCGGACTGCAAAATGCCAACTTTTTTACCTAATTCGCGCGTATTTGCAGTTTGTTCTTTTCCCAATGGCACTTCATTAGAAATTAGATACATCTAGGGAAGAAAGAATTAGGATAAGGGAACGCAAGCGATTAGTAGAATCACTTCTTCAGGATCCAAATGACGTAACCACTCTATGAACACCTGAATTTTCAACACCAGAGCTATGTGTTCAAGAAGTAAAGTGTACTTGTACACGGACAAGCAAGACATTAGAGCTAAAGCGCCAGAATGAACATCTGGGGTCATACAGAAAGACATGAAAAAAAAAATCAAAAGCCGTTCAGCCGTTTAGAAGGAGTTCAGTCAGACACATCCTTACAGAATAATTTTATATATCAAGATAATTATGCATATAATACTAAATTATAAAATGGCTTCAAACATTATGATAGAAACAGTATCCATTATACAGACTCGCAACAATGCTGAGAAATGCATCCAAGATTGAAATATCCTGTATAGCGGATATTCCAAGTCAATATACTTCCATAATAAAAAGGTGTTATGTGTTATATGACAGGCATATTTAAAGAAATAAAATAATACAATTTTCAGTTGTAGCTGTTCGAGATTGAACTTTAAAAATTCATCTCCATTTCAATTCAAATTATGAAGGAATCATAATTTTTAGGGGTTTTGGAATGTATAAAAGATACAAAATAGGTTAAATCGGGGCAGACTTGCAGTTTTATGTGACTTACTCATAGCGTTTTCGATTGGCAAAACTCGTGTCGTGCAATTTTTACGTTCTATTGGTGATTTTAGGGCAATTTTCTGTGTTCCATTGGCAAATGTGATGCAACAATTACACACTCAGTGCAAATTTCGACGTACGAGGTCCGGGAGCTCGTGGAGCTGCTAGTTAACAAATTTTCAAAACAAACGTGCGACAATTTGAATTTGTTTCTTGCGTTGGGAGAGTTTTTTGTCGTCATCTAGCGATAGCGAAGATGATGAACTAGCCATAACTTCTATTTTACAAAAAGTTACACTTACTCATTAAACTGAACGCCAAAAATTGGTCCTTTACAGGAATTTCAAATTTATATTCCTCATCGTTTATCATAAACAATACTGAAATCGTTTGTCATTTTTTAGAATAGAGATTTGTCGATTACCTAAATCTAAAATGAGGTTATGGACAAATGACAACAAATATTTATGACTATTGCCCTCAGAAAATTTCAACCAATCATATTAATGCATATTACAGAAATCACCTAGCAACAGACAAATATCCTCGAGTATTCATGCACTTGTGCAATACCCGCGAGTATTGCTTATGTGTAAATACCTAAAATGAAACTTACATAAATAATTCCAAATTGTATTAACGAAAATTACAATTTGTAAAATGGCAATTTGTAACTGAACCCATGCTTATTTTCGGTTTCATGATGCTTTTTGAAAAACCATGTCTTTGAAAGGATCGAAACAAACATTATATTCTTCTTATCTTGCACAATTTTTGTCAGGCAATAGTCATCCCGTATATCCCTAGTGCACGCCAAATACCAGATCTGAGTATTTCGCTCGTGCACGTATTCAGGTATTTGGCGTGCACTTGGGATATAATACTTGCATATTTATGTTCCATTGAGAGCAATTTTCACATGGATTTCTTCAGTGTCTCGTGCAACACTCGTGCAGTACGAGTGTTGCCAATCGAAAACGCTATCAGAACACCTTTGATTCTCTAAAAATAGTCATGGTTTAAAACAAGTGATGTTTCGACTTTACTTCCCTAGCTGTAGCTCAGTTATTAATGCTACATAAAAAATAGAGATACATACTTACAAGATTGAAATTAATTTAACTCGCACTGATATGACTGTTTTGAGGTAATATTTATAATCTGTCAGTTATGAAATGAAACTTAAATTTTTTCAAAGGCAACCATTGTTGGAGAACTTTTGAAAATAAAAATATCTAGCAAACCAAGCATATTTTTAGAATAAAACAAAAGAGTGGTGTCCTGAGTAATGCACTAAAACTGCAAATCTTTCCGCATTTAACCTAACTTGTATTTTGTATACTTTCTGAAATCTCCATACTAATTCATGAAATAAACTCACCCAGTTATTTTTGAAATTGATGTGTGACTAACCAACGAAACCATATATTGTTTCTATTATTCCTAAATGATCTAACGATAGTGAACTAATAATAATGATTGTATAAACCCACCATACACGTATTCAAGTTTACAATGATCAGTTTTTGATAATAAATTGTCACAACCTACCTTTCATAAACAATATTTTTCAAAGAATACAATTTGGCAGTAACTTTATTCATTATCTTTCTCAAAATATAAACATGTAAATTATCATTAAAATAAATAATTTGCTTGGAAATCTGCTATCTTCGATCTCCTCAATCTTTCATTATGTTTCTTAGGTCTCCATACCTACCAAAAAATCATTACGACATACTTTGTAATTCATTTCGATGCATCCTCATAGCACCATTACCTACTGTGCACATAAACTTATATTTTTTTGTGAAATCCTCACTAATAACAGTGTTACCCATGTTGGTGGATGCGGCAGCTTGAAACACTCTGTACTTTGAATGACCAGTTCAACAAGAAAATGAGACCAAAATCACACATATTCAGTCATGAAAATTTGCTGCCAGGAACAATAATACGTGTTATCATTATCCGATTAACACGCTTGTAGATATTGGAATAAAATTAAAAGAAGCACCAAATGCCGACAGTCAAAGCACAGAAAGGGCAATGATGCATGTACATAAATACGCTTGTCCTGCATCGTGTGAACCACAGACAGTAGCCTTAATACGATGTCCGGTAAATAGAAGTTTTACTTATTTACACATCTTAACCGTAACCTAGAAGAAATTGTAATTGGTGATATGATAGATTACACAAAGATATCTCATCATTCGAGCACAAAAAAGAAGTGATATGGGACCTAGAACGTTACAATTTCAGCATCCGATTGTTCCTGTAACTGTTATAATTTAAATGAGATTGTAATCACAAAATACTTACAAAGACTAATTTATTATCCAAGGTGAATGTTTATTTGGTAAACAACCTTGAGATCTATAAAGATTCATTAAACATGAAGAAATCATCGATACTCACCACAACCTATGAAAAACATGCAAGTCTACCAATTATCCCTATTACTCTTAACTGACTTTCCCTAACAGTAAGTATTTAAATAAACATCTCTCAACTTACGTAAATATGCTTCCTCCTGCTCCTTACTGAGATTGCATGGCAAGATAGTTGGCATCCCGGGGATAAAAATCTTTTCGTGTTCGCCTCCTGCCCAACGAGACCTTCGTTTGCGTCGTCTCTCGTCCTCCAAGTTTGATTCTAACCAATTGGATTAAGCAACAAGGTTTAAAAATCACACTCCTTACCTTCCCCTTGGGAATTCGAATTCTCGTTAGCCAACTCGCCATTACGTTGTGCTACAAGTGCGGCATAATTTCTTGTAGCTGCAATCGTGGCCAATGTTTCCGCAAGTAGTTTGTTTCCATCAGGAATTGCAGTTTTTTCTGGGGTACGCTCGCGATGCCTACTTCTACTTCTTCGTTCTCTATCTCGACGTTCACGATCACGGTGACGATCTCTGTCTCGACTACGTCGTTTACGATCCCTTCTGTCACGGTCCCTATCGCGACCCCTTTCATGGTCACGATCACGGTCTCTTTCTCTATCCCGACTTCGGTCTCTATGTCGAGATGATCCCATAACTACTTAACTGATAGCGATAACACAAATACAAGAAGAAATTTTACACAGCAACGTTCCGGTAATGAAATGATTACAATCGCCACCATATGCTTTACGCTTACGAAAACGACACGACTTTTAACGAACAGGGAAAAACGAAGAGAATTGAAAGGTTGCCAACCAAAACATTCACTAATTATACACAGTATGATTAAGAAATTCTTTCAACCAACATTTTTGCAATAAATAGCGAAATAACGTGGAAATAACGTCAATATTTTGTTTAAGAATAATATAATACTTCATCAGCTATAAGCTTTCCGAAAGTGAGGTAAGGCGTTAGCGATGCACCTTGCACCAAGTTGAAAGGTTCTTTCGTTGGCAATGCACTCTACACCGGCACATTCGCACTTTTAATAAATTTTTGAGGTTAGTCTGACTGAAACGGAAATAAGTAAAAAAAAAATGAAATTGTATAGGTACCTACTTCTGTGTACATATACCGTATAACTATAAAACTAGACGTGGCAAGGTTTAAAAAAATGGCAAGACAAAGAATAGCGAGTAGGTATGAGTAATAAGCAATATGCACGAGGCATTTGTTCAATGACTCCCAAAATCTGTTTCGGGATTATTCACCTATATATTATTCAGTGTCATCAAAATTTTGTACAATCGGCTTTGGAATACAAAATAAATTAAGTAAATTAAATACAACAGGTATTGAGTCATTGTTTACATATTATAATTGTAGTGAATATTTCCCTCATATGTCATAAATGCCATATGAGGTATGCAATTATCGCTCAATTACAGCGATAATTACACTGTAGAAAGCGAAAGAGCCCTGCGATATTTCCCTATCCATGGCAACTGGCAACTCCTTTGGACAATTTCCCACTACACCGACAATTTAAGCAGGATTTATAGTTCCGTAGCCGTAAAGACGTAAAATCTTACGTTAACGAAAATAATACGATTTATAGTTCCGTAGTGGCAAGTGATGCGCTTGCGCATTAGCACGTAACGAATTCTGTCAGTAAGAGTAACGCGCATTTCAAAATTCAAATTGTCTTTCTTTTAATTTTGCTTGAAATGGACGGACTACTTCTTTGCGCTTCAACAATTCTTGTATGTTATGCCCTAAAAAAAAGAGCGAAGCGTAAGCCCAGACTGCTCAGGAGGTTCAAAACAAAACGTATAAATCGCATCTAGGAAAATTCATGTGTTCTAGCTTATTTTGTAAAAATGAATGTTGAGGACCTGAGGTTAATATAATGAATTCGCAATTGTACGCCAAGCGTTGCCTTCTTTGGAGGGATCTTTATAATCGGCTTTTGATTTGTCGTATAAAAAGGAATAGTGTTGAATCACATTAATTAATAATTGTTCAATCATGATAATTGAAAACGCGCGTAATTTGAAAAATAAATAACCAACAAAATGTCAATAATTAAATAAACAAAACGAACGTCAGGCTAAACTCAGTTTGAATTACCCGAGTACTGCCGAAGACAAACGCGTTAGCACGATTTACCGTAAGAAATAAGATTTGAGCATTTCCTA